>NC_139350.1:30041673-30374173 GCF_055883805.1 Amblyomma maculatum | reverse complement strand
TTATCTTCAATTGCCTGCACATTCGTTTTCGGGCTATACGATTATGCATCCAATATCAATAGATGCCGACGGGATTGCAAAGCTAATTGAAACACTAAAACCTTCATGTTCCTCTGGTGTTGACAATATAAATGCAAGATTCCTTAAAGAAACAAACATGTACTCCTCTGTCCTTTTGGCAAAAATATTTCAACAATCTTTAGATACTGGCGCTATTCCTGTACATTGGAAGCAGGCGAAGGTGATTCCACTTCATAAATCCGGTAACAAGCAATCTCCCCTTAATTATCGCCCCATATCTCTTACTAGCATACCATGTAAAATTCTTGAACATGTCATTTGCTCACACCTAGCTAGTTTTCTTGACTCGAACCTTTTTTTCAATCCAGCGCAACATGGCTTCAGGAAATCATACTCATGCGAGACACAGCTACTTTGTTTCACAAACTCCATGCTAACCCTTATTGACAACCGTTCCTTGGCTGATTGTATCTTCTTGGATTTTTCTAAGGCCTTTGACAAAATAAACCATCATATTTTACTACTTAAACTCAAGTGTCTTAATATTGACAGACATCTTCTTACCTGGGTCGAAGTTTTCCTCATCGGTCGATCACAGCATGTCTTTGCTAACAACAATAATTCACCGTCAACACCTGTTACGTCAGGTGTACCACAAGGATCCGTTTTGGGCCCTCTTCTTTTTTTAGTTTATATTAATGACCTTCCTAACTGTGTGACTTCCCCTATTCACTTATTTGCCGATGACTGTGTTATTTATCGCGAGATTGCTGAGCCCGCTGATGTTTTTGCTTTACAATCTGACCTCAATAATATAACTAAATGGTGCAGCACATGGTGTATGGACCTAAATGTTAAAAAATGTAAAGCTATGCGAGTGTCGCGCAGTAATTTCCCCCCTGCTTGCTATGTATTGAATAACACTCCTTTAGATACTGTAACTTCGTACAAATATTTGGGTGTGCATATTACTAATGACCTCAGCTGGAAGCAACATATTGATTACATTATTAACAACAGTAACCGCATGCTTGGGTATTTGCGCCGTAACTTTCCGAAGGCACCTGTTTCGACTAAAATGACTATGTACAAAGCATTGGTACGTTCAAAGATTGAATATGCTTCTGCAATCTGGGATCCCGGTTTCACGAACTTGAAATCCTCACTTGAGATGGTTCAAAACAATTCAGCGCGTTTCATTCTTTCCAATTACAGTCGCACTAGCAGCATAACTTCAATGAAACTAACATTATCTTTGCCATCTATCGAGCTTAGAAGGAAAATTTCACGTCTTAGCCTTTTTCACAAAATTTATGATCATAACGAATTGAGGCATACTTTCATTTCGCAGCCATCGTATCGCTCCTCCCGCGTTGATCATGCTTACAAAGTAAATGTCATAACTTGCAATACTAATGCCCTTTTTCATTCCTTTCTACCTCGTACGTCAGTAGAGTGGAATCGCCTTCCGCCCGATATCGCATTAATCCAAGATCACGATTCATTTCACTCATCACTGATGCAATATCTTGAAGCTGATCCGTGACACTTTTTTCCCCCCTGACTATTATCTTATTTTCGTTTTTGGTTTTTCATGCTTGTTTGCTCCCAGTGCTGTTGTTCTTTTCGCTGTATAATGCTGTTCTCTCACCGCTTATGATTGTTTTCAATTTATTCCGCTTGTATAACTTTCTTTATTGTAAGATTGTTTTCGTTGTTCTGTATTCCCTTGTTCGTTTAGCCTTTGTTATATTTTGTTCATTTAGTGTTCTATGCTTTCTATCATATATGATGTACCACTCCCCTCGGTAATGCGTGTGCGCTTGAGGGTAATAAAATGAAATGAAATGAAATGAAAGGAGTAGCTTAAAAAACGCCGAACGAAACGGTCGTCAGTTGGAATTTCTGTAACGTTTCTTCCGTGTAGCCATTAAATCAGTTTGTTAAGTTCACCGGAGTTTTATTCTGTGACCAAATTATCCCAACGCAGACATGACGACAACAACGATTACGGCAACATGTGCGTCCCAAGACAAATCATGGATAAGGTTACACGTAAGTATTTACAAGAATGTACCTTTTCAAGCGGGGGGTTAACAGTTGCGTAAGGAAATAAATAGGGAGCGCGATGGTGCGAGAAGGACAGGCATATGAATTTGCTGGTGATTAGGGTCATTAGTGTAATATTGCACCATTCTGAAACGTTCTTAAGCAAGTTCAAGAGAGCAGATTGGTGCGATGCGTTATAGATAGTGCGGTGACACAGTCGTCTGCAAACATGCGTATAATAGAAGAGACACATTGAATTTATGAAAATAACAGGAAGCCAAGGGCAGATACTTGCAGCATACCGGAAGTTACTGGGAGGGGGCTATACAAATTATTGTTGACCGAAACCATCTGCGTACGAATGTACAAAAATTCCCGTATCCACATTAGAACATTAGGGTCCAGGTTTAGCAGTTGAACGTTTAGTTGTAATCGGTAGTTAGGCACTTTATCAAATGATTTCGCTAAATCCAAAATAGATTGCACCGATTTGCACATCGATGTCCAGGTTAAGATGCAAGTCATGAAGAAAATAGTTAATTGGGTTTCACAGGAGAAAGCTTTGCGAAACCTATGCTGTGATGGGGGAAAATAGTTATCATCTAAGAAAGAAATAATTTGACAGTAGACGACATGTATTATGATTCTGCATGGCACGCTTGTTAGTGAGATACTTCGATAATTTAATGAAGAGCTTCTGTTGTCTTTCTTGTAGATTGGAATGTCCTATGCCACTTACCAATCATCCGGCAAGGTAGTGAAGAAAGTGACTGAGAACAGTAATGACAGGCAATAAGTAGCCGGGTGTCTTGTGTTTCTTGAAATTTTATAGTTCATACTTCATGCCACACGATGATGATAGTACAGCCTTAAGGTTATGGATGAAATTCCGTCTTCATAAACTGCGATGCTTAGTATGACACTTTTCATATTGCAAAAAGAAAGGGCCTTTTGATTTCATTCGAGAATACTGTGGAAAATGCGGAATTAAATGTGCCAGCACATTCAGCGCGTGTGTCATTGGTGAGGATAATTGCGCATTTTGGGTTAGAGTGTATTACTTGCCAAAACAGTTTTGGGTTAGTACGCAACAAATTTGGAAGTGTAGTATTATAAAAAGGACGCTTTATGCTGCGAATGACAGTCAAATATTCATCTTGAGCTACCTAATATATAGCTTTGCTATCAAATTGGGTTGCCGCTATCTTCCCAATAGAGGCTCTTATTTTTCGAATTTTTTAAAGAATCAGTAAAGCATGGTTTTTGGTTACTTGTACGAATGTTGACAGTTGGTATATGTTTATCAGGTGAATCATTTAATTTATTTTTAAAGTATGCCCAGTTATCATGTGTCGATGGAATGTGATATGTACCTTCCTACGTAGGAAAGTAGGTCTTAAGTTCTTGATTTATTGCCCCTTAATGACTATTTTCGTAAAGTGTTACAGTCTTCTTCAAGGTCATATTTGGTATTACAAGAAAAAAGAAGGCGGCTGGAATGACATTTTGGTCTATAATTCTCTGAAGGTAAGTAATGAATGAGACGGCATAGGGGTTACTAGACAAAATAAAGTCAAGAATGATTTTAGATTGCGATAAGACGCGCGTTAGTTCTGAAAGCAATTGTGTTAAATTAACGTTGAAATGTATTTCAATAAAGTTCCCCTTTGCGGAACCTACTATTGATGCAGGTGGAAGATTACGCCATTCTATGTTGGGAAGTTAAAATCCCCGAAAATGAGGATAGAGGCATTTGGGGTAGCTTGCTGTGGGTTAGATTAGGTTGTTGAGCTCGTTACAAAAGTCAGAGGTGGAATGGGAACGCCTGTAGGAGACTCCCAGTAACAGTGCTATTGGTTATGAATGACACAGTAACTAAATTATTCCGTTCTTAGATTAGACGTTGTGGGGCTCCGCAGCCTCTTTAGGTGTTTTAAACCGCGCGCGCATTTTCCTATTTGTGCTGTGTTTGCGCGAGCAGCTCAAGTGCGCATGAGTGAGCAGATAATCTTGGGGGCGGGATGTTAGCGGCGAAAGACGCGGGCAGATACGCGCGTTGAAGCAAGGAGCGAGGCCTTTTTTCGCCCCGGCGGGGCAAGCAGCGAGCGTCACGGGCCAGCGGGGTGTGCACGGACTGCGGAAAGAAGACCGGCGACACGAAGATGGAAGGAGTGCCTGCGGAAACAGCCTAGGCGAATTCGCGTGAGTTGCTGTAACGCGAGGAGCAATATTTCTTGTTCCGCCATGAGCGCTTTGGCCTATTGCTCGCCCTATTCGCTCCGCAGTGTGTTTTGCCTCGCCGCTGTAAAGCCCTGACATGTTTCCCTCTTCGCTGTTCTATTGTCGCGCGCATGAACAGCATGTTCTCAGCGCCGTAGCGCGTGATGTTGTTTCTTTTTATTTATAGCTTTTTCATTTATCCGGAATAAAGCTGGGCTAATAAGAGACTGGATTTGTCACTCGTCGGGCGAGACCATGGCTCGCGGACCGGTTTTTTGAAGGCGAGGGCTTCATCTGGCGCCCAATGTGGGGCCTGAACCCATGACCCTGAGATTAAGTCTCATGCTCTACCGACAGAGCTAGCCGGGCCCTCTGTCGCTCACTGTTAAGTCAAAGTCCCTTCACGTCTAAATGACGAGTGACGCCATAAAACGTCATTATTTCAGCTGTGGGAAAGGGAGCGGTGGCCATGAAAAACGATTTCTAGGGAACGTCTGCTCTGAACAGCTGCCAGCTAGCATATCCGTTATGCTGTCAGAGTGTAGCTCGCCCTGACAGAAGCGTCCATTAAGTTCGTGGTGAGATCCTCGATCTTTTTGATAAAGCCGTACAACTGATTGAATGGATAAAGGAGGCCTTCCCGGTCACAGTATTTTGTTAGCCTCTCCTCTTTGTTATCCTCATTACTTCATTTTTTTTCTTGAACGATGTGCCCATAAACATCGAGCACATAAGGCGGGCGGCCCGAAATGGAGCTCGCATACTGGGCTCGTGTCGTCCAGGCACTTGTCAGCTCTGTGATCTGTGGTCCGTTGAGATTCTCCTACTCATTCCGCCAGTTTTTATCCTTGGAAAGGCCAAAGACAGTGATGCTGGCGATTACGACGCAGCTGCTGATTTCGTGGTGCCGGTTTTATGTAAACCACGATTTACAGGGAGGCTTAGAGCGAGACAGACAAGGATAAGAGAGGGACACAGAACGGTCGCTCGTCTGCTCGCACTAAACCTCCCTGTAAATCATGGCCTGCCAACTGTACCAAAACTCAGCTTTGCTTAAGCTATGTGAACCGTACTTTCGCGGGCAGAGGAGACTTATAGGGAGATATAGGACAGTGGTCGCACAACCAAAAAGTTCGGTCAAAAATCAGGAGTCTCCCGGGGACGTCAGGAGAGTTGGCAGGCATGCAGAAGAGCCTTGCAACTCGGCCAAGTTGATGCCTGCGGTGGGCTTGTGATCCACCAGCTCATGGTTTTCCTCTGCATTGGCGATTCTGCAGAACGTGGCAATGCTCTGCACCAGGCACTCGGCTGCCTCCGCAGAGCAAGCTCGCGAGGCCGTAGGCAGTCAGTAGCATAACGTGACTCAATCATACTTCTTTGGTCCGGCACCTGTTCGGACTCGCTCAACATTTTTAACGAACGACGCGCCAACGCCAGGCCGTTGCGAAGAATAGCCCTATATTCATTGAACTCTATCATTACAGGAGTTCAGTGCAAATGCTAACACTTGAATTGGTTATGAGCGGCACAGTAACTAAATTATTCCGATCTTAAATTAGACGTTTACAACAAAACAAAATTTGCTGACGATCTGCTATGAGAACACCACCGCTCTTTGATCACTCACGGTCACTTGGGTGAACTTTGATGTCAGACAATTTGCGCCAGAACTTTGATATCACTAACGTCATTTTGTAGCCAGTTTTCTGTTAAAATAAGCAAGTTGCCTTGCGATGATGCTAGAAACGAGCTTAATCTCCTCTGAAGATAACTGCGTACGTTAGTGAAGATTGCGGGAAACGAGTGATCCCTTGTGGAAGTTAGTGTACTCTATTTCTATTTATGGGATGCGGTGACTGCTACTCGATTTCTGTTAGTTATACACATGTCGAAAGCTTACCATTTAGGGCCAATGCGATCTGAATTTGAGTCCGGACTTAATCAAGACTCAGATCATGATCTGAGCGGGAATAAGCCCGAGAGAGTCGATACATGTGTGATTCCGCCGACCTGTCGGTGATTATAAAAGGATCTGAGCCTTGCGCCTGAAACCGAAACGCAGTGAGTCTGGTGAAACTAATACAGGGGGGCGCCACTCGCGAATAAAAAAGATAAAAATGCCGAATTAAAATAAAGAACACGAACAGGGTGGCAGCAACGCGAGCACGAAAACGCAGAATTATTCCCTCCTGAACAAAAATCCAAACGGGTCGTTTGTTATTTAGAAATATTTTATCGCGCATTCCAAGTAAAAAAACTCAACTGCACTATATCTGTTTTCACCACTTATGAACTAGTCATCCGCAACGGGTGTCGTGCTGTGCGCAGTTCATTTTGGTCATGTTGCATTTAACGCTGACTCTAGTCACTGTAAGCGAAAACGCGATCAATTTATAGCTCTTGCTCAAGATGACAATCGAAATGCCTGCAAATTGTACTCAACCCCATCAAGTCTTTGTGCATATGCGTGTTGAATTGTATCGTTGATCGCAGCGTCAGTACAGCTCCTTAGTCGGCGGCCATTTTGAGTAGATTCCTTGAGCAGTCAGAGTACTTTTCCTGTTCCTGCATACGATATCGTGCGCTAAACAATGACACAATCTATCTTAGTATCTGTAAGATGATTGGATATTGCGTCTTCAATTTCTTACCTTAAATTTCAGTACACAGGGAAGCGTGCGACTCCCGAGTACGGATCGTTTGTACGTGCTGCCCAGAAGCTTGACACCTGTTTCGGGATATTTTCAGCGCACTGGTCTGAAAGCGCCGTAAGTAAACAGCTTTGTGCTGGAGCAGCTAACGCTTGATACAAATGCTTTTGCAAACGCTTTCATCTGATTTCGCGCGCAGTAAGCTGGGCCCTCGGAAAAAGTTCGTGAGTAGCTACAGCAAGAAAATCCTGCCAAACTGAGTTCTGTAAAACTCTTCACATCAAAGCAAGTCACGCATCGTTCGCAAAAACACCGATTAATTCGCGACTCTGTGCGCGCGGCGTCGCTGCACAAAAACTGAGTCGTGGTGATGGTTGGCATCGTCTGCTAAGAGCGGCCAAGTGCAAACGATGGAGGGGAGTTTGCAAGGTCATGCGACCATCAGGCTGCTTCCTGTCAGAGCGGGAATTGATACCTGTCAGCAAGTTGTCCGGGGGCCCTATTATTGACACGCGTGGCCGCTGTTCGGCGCCGTATTGTTTGATTGGTTCTCAGAATGGTCATGTGTTTCAATCTTGTGGCGCAAAATTTTGAGCTGTCGAAATGGCTTCTTGCAGTGCCGTCAAAATGACGTTAAGTTGCAGACGCATCTTTAGCAGACCTATTGACGCCGCCTGAATAGTAAATATCAGTAACTGTGGAGGGAAAAAAAATAAAACTGGTATACTAGATGATTGGGAGGAAAACACTTATGCTTGTATTACGGATGAGATAAAAGGTACTCTTTCTGTAATCTGACTGGTTCACGTTGTGCAGCGAGAAATACGTCATTCATACACATCAGACTGTTATGCCAAAATCAAGTTTCATGACATAAACAATGTGCTGTCATTGACGAAAATTGCAGAAGTTGGGCGCCACGTTATGCACTTCATTGAGGCGAGTGCATAAAACGGCGAATTTGACGTGGAGTAGGCGGCTGTCAACTCACCTCAGTTTGGTACAAAATTACTCTGGGTGGTGATGTAAGCTGAGACATCTTGCTGTAATTACAGAAAGTACTGAAACGACGTCATAAGAGTAGTGTCCAGCCGCGCAACCTTTTGAAGGATTAAAATGGAAGCGCAAATTTACAGCCGCACGAGGGCACTATCTGTCCTCCCGTCGCAAACGCTTTGCTCTCGCAGAGAAACCATTGATCCGTGAGGTTGTTGCCAAGCGAAGCAATGGCGGTCTGCTAACTCAAGCGGCTTATCTGCGCGAGATGAGGCATTTCAGAGAGCACTGCGACGCTTTCGAATTATCTGTCTGGACAGTTCGTAAGTGCGACTACCCGAGGAGTCATATGGTGCTGTGACAGGCTCGGCGGCACCGTTAGACGCACGATGCTGAACTTCGTGGTTTTCTTTGCACAGGCGCTACTGGAATGCAGTGGATCGGGCTATGGCGACTTCCATGTGTCCCCGGGCCATCTTTCTTCTGTGACGTCGGTGACGCGACATCGGTGCAGCGGCAACATCCGAGACTTCATGGGAACGGCCTAAAAAGACTGGACGGACAGCGGATCTCTTCAGTGGGCTCGGCGGCACCGTTAGACGCACGATGCTGAACTTCGTACTTTTCTTTGCACAGGTTAGTGACAAATGGTCATTCACAAGTTGCCTTAGAAGCGATTGTGCCTGCCTTGTCGTGCTGCCGAGCCCCCAGTGTCTTCTTTGTTGCTGCCATGAGTAATCGCGAGTGCTTTGCATGCTGTTGAAGCTAAGTGGCGATGGGGAGGAGAACCCTGTGCCTGGTGAACAGAAACTGGATCAAATTCTGAGCACTGTCACGGAAATTCAGGCTACCCAAACTGCTTTGCAAGGTGGACTTGAGGGTGTTCATTTCAGCCTCTCTGAAATAGAAGCCACATTAGCGTCGCTAAAGCTATGTAATGAAAAAGTGCAGAAATGTGAGGAATCTATAGTGGTGATGCATAAGGAATTGTTGCAAATCACTAAAAAATTGGATGACCTGGAAAATAGAAACCGTAGAAATAATATTGTGATCTATGGATTGAAAGAGGAAAATAACGAGAGTGCCTCTGAGCTTCAAAAAAAGTAGAAAACGATCTCTTGGGAAGCAAATCGGAAGTCCAGGTCAGATCCATAGAACGCATTCATCGTGTTGGCAGGAAAGATGCTGGCAAAGAATGCCCTGTCATCTTGCGCTTTTATGATTTCACTGAAAAGGTTAAGGTTTTCCAAAGTTGCCATAAGCTAAAGAACAGTGGAATATCAATATCTGAGGATTTCTCAGTTCCTGTGCGCGAAATACGCAAAATATTACGGCAGTCCTCTAAATTTAATCGTGACCATGGGGATAAAGTAAGTTTAGTTTTTGACAAGCTCAAAAATAAACAATAATATGTACGCATGGGATCCCACAGAGGATAAAAGGGTACCAGTGAAGCAAACGAAAAACACATTTTCGAAATCTCATGGTGGTCCCGCTGAATGACGTTTTCACAATAATCCATTAATCATTCTGAGTATCAATGCTAAGAGCATTGTTAATAAGGATGATAAATTAAAAGAATTATTCCTGCTTTACAGTCCAGACGTAATAATAATTACAGAAATGTGGTTGCACTCTTCCATACATGACTCGGAAATCGTCCCTGAGTCTTGCACACTTCTTAGATCTGATAGGAACAGCCGTGGTGTTGGGGTTGCTATTGCCATTAAGCAGAACCTCTACTTCAAGGAAGAGGAAGGCATGGACGGCCATTAAAAAGTTTGGTGCATGATAACAATGGGTAATGATAAGTAGTAATCGGTGGTATTTTTAGGTGCCCGAACGCCACAGATGACTATCTTTTGAAATGGCATGACTATTTAAATTCTAAAATGAAAGAACGGACTAAAATCATATTATCTGGAGATTTCAATTTACCCGGAATTGATTGGACCACCTTAACTCCTGGAAGAAAGGAAGTGACCAATTGCGAACTGCTTTTAAACATAATGTTCAGTTTTTGTTTACAACAGCTGGTTACAATGCCGACACGTATTCAGGGCGAGACTAGCTCAGTGCTCGATCTTGTTTTTGTATCTAGCATGTTAACCCCGGAACTTGTCATTGCGGAAGGTATATCAGACCATAAGTTACTCGCATTAACATTTCCACAGATGGGACAGCAGCACACCGCAGTCCATCTTGAGCAGACACGTTTTGTAACGAAAGGTTATAGTCGGGCTGATGACGTGAGCATCATCGACTTTATAGATTTAAAGTCGGATATTTACATTTTGGAAAACCGTTCAACTGTTAAAGACTTATGGCTAAAGTTCAAGGAAACGATAAAATAATGTGAAGAAAACTTCTTTCCATCAAAGACGAAAAGAATACAACGTAAAACGCCATATATTACCCGCAATATTATTCACCTAAAGCAAAAACTCCTGAGAATGCGTAGAAGTAAAAAATCACTTGCGGACATATGGGAACTCCCCCCCCCCCCCCCCCCCCCCGTTCATAAAAGGAAATTAAAGATGCGAGAGTAAGGTTTTTTTCAAGCACATTGTCAAACTTTGTCTACACAACCACAGAAATGTTGACGCTATTTATCAAAATCTGATGATGCGATCTCAAAAATAGAAGTTGACGGATGTATCGCTGAAGATCAGTGAGCGATTGGAAACTATTTAAATTCATACTTCCAATCTGTCTTCACACGTGCAGCACCGGGGAATGCAACCCCTGCGCAGCACACTAGCCACATTCCCGAAGTGGTGATAACACAAACAGGCGTCCTTAACTTACTCTTGCAAATAGATACGAAAAAGTGTCCTGGTCCTGATGGCATGTCAAACGTATTCATTAGACGCTATGCTGAGTAGATTGCTCCTTTTCTGTGCGCAATATTTACCGAGTCACTTAAAACATGTACTGTTCCACAAGATTGGCTCCATTCGAAGGTGAAACCTATTCAGAAGGGCGGCAGCAAATTGCTGGTGAACACGTACCGACCTATATCATTAATCAGTTCTTGTTGCAAGGTAATGGAGCATATAATTCATAATGCTATCATAACACACTTAGAAGAAAACAATCTTCTATTCCCCAGACTACATGGCTTTCGAAAAAAATTGTCAACAGTTACTCAACTGGTTGAAATAACACATGACCTGGCATCAATAATTAATCCTCATAGATTTCGCTAAAGCTTTCGATCGTGTTCGCCATAAAAAATTGATTTTAAAACTAAAAACGATAAGTATTGGTCTGAAAATAGTAGCATGGATAGAAGCCTATCTTTCCAACCGTAAACAGTTCGTGTCAATAAATGGTTTCGACTCAGATTACCTTGAAGTCCTCTCGGGGGTCCCGCAGGGCTCCGTTCTTGGGCCCCTGCTGTTTCTCATATATGAAAATGATATCTATTTTTGGGCCGAACAAGGAGTGACAATGAGCCTTTTTGCAGATGACTGCGTGAGTGATACAGCCATGAACAGCTCTGGTGACCAAATGAAACTTCCATCTTCTTTAAAAAACATTTCTGACTGTTGTGCAGCATGGGACATGCAAATTAACATCTCGAAAACGGCGTATTTAAACATAACAAGAAAAAAAATTCCTTTGTTTTACAACTATACATTATCTGGCTCCCCGATACCACACGTAGCCAAAGCAAAATACCTGGGGATCACATTAACCCACGACCTTAAATGGAATGCACACATCGAGAACATATGTAGCAGCGCATTCAAACAGCTTGGTTTTCTTCGCCGCAGACTAGCAATGGCTCCACCGCACGTGAAGTTAACAGCCTATAAAACATTAGTACGACCTATCCTTGAGTATGCAAACATAATCTGGGATCCCCATCAAGCGTACTTGATCGAAACACTACGATTCATATATTCAAAATACTCATGTCATGAAAGCGGAACAGCCATGCGCATCACTGCACAAATACAGACCTTGTTTTGTCGCCGGAAAACGACTGTAATGAAGTTCCTTTTCAACATTTATCATCATAGATTAAACATAGATAAGGAAGACTACCTGAAAACACCCCAGCGTCACTCCACCCGAGGTAACCATAATTATTGCATTAGACCAATCTGGGCGCGTTGTAACACGTTTAAATACTCTTTTTTTTTTAAGGCTATCGAAATGTGGAATGCGTTACCAAGTGAAATTGTTAACATTACTAACCCTGATGTCTTTTTTTCATAACGTTGAACGATTTTTCGCCAACGAAAATAATGTTATTTGACTGTCGGCGATTGCCATTTCCATTGCGTTCCTTTTTGTTTGTACTGTTTCTATGTACGATTGACTTGACCTACTCCAGTGTGAGCCTGATGAAGGCTTAGAGTATTAATAAAAAAAACTTCGTGGCGACAGGCATCGAGGGATCACCAAGGACTGCCTTAAACTTCAGCTCGAATACTGCCATATTTGTCTAGCACTATGCATGCACTTCAATGTCAACGAAATGGAGTCTTCCCACTATGGAAGAAGCAAGCAAAATTACTGGCAGCTTCTTTTTAAAGTAATGTACGCGCTATGTATATGGAACATGTTTGCTTGCCACTTATGATGTATTTCACGTAAGGTTTTGCAGATGTGTGCATACAGGCTCACCATTTGCTTATTATTCAGAAAACAAAAATAATTACTCAAGATCACGTTATGACACTACGCTCTAATCATTTGATGTTGTTAATTGACTTTTTGTCTTCACTGTTTTTTAACACAGCCAAAAAAGAATCTTTCTTTTTTGCTTTGCATTTTACCGTTTCGACACTAATGAACACGTGCACGCGGCGTCACCATAGCTTCATACCATGATTTCCAGTCATCTTTCGCTTTCTTTCCCTTTTCTCATTTGATCCCCGTCTGTATGTGCAAATTGGCCCCCCTGGGCATTGACAAGTTAACCTCCCAGCTATACTCCTTTCTTCAGTTTCTGTCTCTCTTTCTCAGAAATCTTTCGCGTTTCGCAGGAGCCCTTTCGCGCGCTAGCGCATGAAAATTTAACAGACTATGTATGACTTCCACTAAAATGGTTGTGTGCGTGTGTGTACTGGGTTACACTTGGTTAACTTTTCATGCGCTGGTGCGCAAAAGGCTTCTGCGAACGCGAAAGATGTCTCTCTCTCTGCGCTTTTTTCCGCGCTCCACACAACTCAAGCTAACACATTAGGAACTTAGCAGGCTTGCTGACCTGATGGTAGCGGGTCATAACACGGCTGTTCAAAAAGGTGGACAGCAAAGCCAGTAGCTAAGACTAATATTTGATATTCTGAGACTGGACATGGATCATGACGGATGCGCGGGCGCCGCTTGGCCAGTGCTGGAGCCACTTCGCAAATCTGTCGATTCCATTGTTTACGACGACGTTCTTAAACGTTTTAGTTCTTGCATTCAAATGCCGCTAATAAGTGAATGTGAGAGGTCATCGGCGCTTACGAGGGGCAATGCCACTTTCCGCTCCTATTCTGTGCCAATCAACAGCGAATATTTCGTTGCCATTCTTTCTCTTCAGCTGCAACGTTCCTCGAGTCTCAGAACCCGTTCAGCCTCTCCGTGCGTAGCTGCTGTTTAATGTGCACTCGCCAGCAGGCTCCCGCAAACGCAATGCCACCTCATGACCGCGCTCTTGCTCACGCCTGCCGTTCGCGCCTGTATTGTTACTTTTGATATAGACTGTATGGCATAGTCATCATTTTGATTCCAATCGCAAACTAGGCTTGCGACTGCGTTCTGAAGGGTAAAAGAAATAGTATGGCACCACCCGGAATACTGCAAATGGAACACAAGTTTGATACAGAAGTTGTGAAATCTTCCGCCACATGGAGGTCCATTAGTGATGCCGTACGCCATCGTTATGAATCCCGTCGCCTGTTGACAATGCCAACGGCATCTAGTACAACTACAGCAATGGCAGACGGATTTCGCATTATGGGGCTAGTAAGGCTTTCGCGTTATTATGCCCACAGATTTCGTGTACACTAATTCAACAGACACGAGTATCTAGCTCAGTGACCGGAGGAACAAAGCGGATGCCGAAAAATAGTATCGTTTGGTTTACAAATACTTTCGTGTGGTTTGGTAAGCCCCAGGCCACAGAGAAAACAGATATTAACTAGAGTTTCACTCAACACCTTCTAAATATCGGTTATTCATCGATAAACTTGTATTCGAACATTCCTGGTGACTGACGTAGCCGAAGCTATCCACGGCCGGCGTTCAGATTCAGGTGCAGTATATCGCTTTTGCTTCATTATCATGCGGTTAAACCATGCCGATAATACTGCGTGAAAAGATAAGTGCGTACGATCCCACGAGACAGGTAGATGATAATACACCGATGCACATACCCCTGTGCATTTATGCGCATTAGTTTATGACAACATGCACAGTCTAGGGGAATGGTCATTTTCGGCGTAAAACGAAAATAAAACGCTGAATAGGAAAGCGTGCAGTGTCAATCACACTTAGCGGGAAAATGCTTCCGCGTGCTTTTCCTGTGGAACGCCATTGCATTTAACCGGTCCGCAAATCAATGCTAAGCGACGCGCGAGAAGATTTACATCGATGCGGTGCATCATGTCGTCGGCCACTCTTCATCAGTTTGCTACCCGTTTGGGCACAATAGCGCTCCTCACGCGTGCAGCCCGCGGGGCCGCGTTCCTGTTTAGTATGATTGACTCTGCGCATGCGCGAAAAGAGAAATACCACTGCGCGGACACACTGACAAGCTGCGTCGTTGCAAAGGCAGGGCTTGATTTTTCCCAACTACTGCCCTTGCGTCACCAGGGCACTGTATAGACTTTGTATAGATTGGAATGGCTGAAAGTGAACGCGCGTCACCTGCTGATCGGACGCGGCGCACCAAAGAAAGCGAAACGTGCACAAAATATTAAAGCACAACAATGGTTAGTCAGCCATAAATCCAGTCAAAATAAAACGAAGGGTAAATGCTCCAAATGTCAAACAGCCACAGCAAAAAAAAGGGTATTAGCGCACCATAAAGACATCCAGACGAATTGCCACAAAGCAATGCCTGAATGTAACGCCATCAAACAAAAACAACATAAAATGCAAAAGCTTCCTCCCGAAAGCTCATCCTGCTTATGATTGTTCATCGCAGCGGCCCATCTAGCCGTCTATTATTTATTAAATGAGGTTTTCTGCGTTTATTTGTAACGCTACTCCTACCTCTCAAAAAGGTGGTCGGTGGGGATATTTTTACGGGGGAAGCAAAAATGTCAATGTTGAAAAAGATTAAAGAACGCTGGATATGTCGTGGAAACGCCTTCCGCATGTAGATAAAATTTCAGAGACTCGCCGTTTCTTAATTTTGTTCCATTCACTTCATTCCAGTGTGCCTTTCGTTTCTGTTTTATATCTCTTTGTTCTTTTTTTGTTAATCGTTAGTTTCTCCGCGCTTTCACTTATAATTTCGTTTCCTCTTGTATATTCACCTTCCCATTCAGTTTCTTTTTTCCCGGTCTTTCTTTGCTTTTTTGTCGGTGCTATTTTTTTCCTTTCATATACAATTTGTGTCCTACTCCTATGAGCGTCTTTTGTAATTTCTCCCTTTCATCCTTTTACTTTCCTTCTTTTTTTCTCTCTTCGTGCGAACCAGGGCCCGCTTGCACAAAACAATCTTAAGACTGTCTTAGCTAAGTCCAGACTTAACTGGAGTCTAAATAATAGGCCACTAGCATGGCCGCTTAAGACTGGAGTCAAGACTGGGTTCAGTCCTGACTTGAATAAGTCGCTTGTATGATTACGACTCTAGTGCTGTCTTGGTTAGGACACAAGAACGCCAGGTGTCTAAGTAGAGAAATTAGGGAAATACAGGGATGCGCTGGCGCTGTCCCTGCTGTAAGATGAACACATTCCGTCAAATTTACGTTGTGTAAAATCCGTGCCATTGCTTTTTGCGGCTTAAGATTGTGTTACGAGGAAAAATGCCCCAAGTGGTTGCTGAGGCCGTTCTGGGAAGCCACTCTGGTGAACATGAACCCGAAGCGTTCGACGTTCGGAACACGAGCCGCCTTAAATAAGCTTGGTCTTTCTAAAGACACCATTTAAGCCTGGACTTAGCTCGGACTTTATCGTGCAAGCCGGCCCAGTTTTCGCTTGTGCGCTGGTTGTAGAATGTTCAGCTATCTGTGAGCTTAAACGATAATGCATTCTAAACATTTTGCTGTGTAGATGACTTCCAGAGGACTTGCCAATTAACAACACCGTTCTTTTTTCCAAACTGGAGTCTCTGGGAACCTTTGGCCGAACTTTAACCTTTATACGCAGTTGCCTTACTGATCATATCCAAATAATAAACTTGGCCGACATTTTTTTGCACCTAGTATCCATTAACCAATGCCTCAGAGTTCAATTTTAGGACGACTGTATTTTTTAGCATGCATCAAGAATTTTCCTGGTTATTTCTCCAAATCTAACTGCATATTATACGCTGATGACACTACATTATATACTAGTGACAAAAATATAAATGATCTAATCAAAACATTGAAGCTGCACTAAAACTTACAGCTGACTGGTTTCAGATAACCAGATTGAAATCAATCCTTTAAAGAAAAGGAAATTTTACGGTGTTTAATTCGCAATCATAAACAAGCGATTAATATTGCTCTACTTTATTTGGATAGCCACATTATACCACTTTCTGAATGCACTACATTTGTTGGTGTCCCACGAGACGAACATCTTAGATTTAATATGCACTCGGAATCATTATGCCAGAAAGGTGCGTTTTCTATTGGGGTGCTTCTTTGAACACATCATTACTTTCAGCAATATATCCTCCGGGCACTTTAATTTTAACATATTCACAATCAATTAACATACTGCATATCAGCTTGGGGAACTGCATATCTCATTGATATATCAAGCATTCATCATTTACAAAATTGTGCAGTTCGAATATTTAGCTTTGCTCAGTCCACTTCCCCCCCCCCCCCTCCTCCCTATACCAGAATCTTAATATCCTTTCTTTGTTGAGTCTGCTTCGCACAACAGTTCTGCTAATGGTGATACTGTAATTACTGCTCTTTTTTCATCTTTGTTCATAAACAGTAATCTGATTAAATTTTGCGGCAATTTGCTACTGACCGTAATTAACACTAACTATGACAAGCAAAACCTTCTGTTTTCAGCTATAACTATATGGAACTCACGGCCGTCATGCGTTAAAACAAATCAGTGTCCAGGTTTTTCAATAATAACGTCAAAGCAATAGCGGCTGTGACTCAGTGCTAAAGTGCTGTCTCTTCCTGTGCAGATCCTTGGATGCATCGTCAAGCTGGTTTCATGGAACAATACTCCAAGTGACGTCATCTACGCATGTTTCCCAGACGGGTCATCGACTTACGAGCAGCATGCGGAAACCTTCGCCAGTGCATCGCCCCTGTGTGCGATAGCTACGGCTTGCCGGGTGGATCAACGGCTCGGCTCCTGAGTGTTCCATGGAACTTTGGTGCTTGTGAGCGCATCGTCGAGATCGGGAGCAGCGTGACGTCACCAGCCAAGAGCTTAAAAGCGCCATCCGAGGCCTCGTTCTTCAGTGGACAAAGCAACAGCGGCTGTGACACAATGCTAAAACGCTGTCTCTTTATTGTGCAGGTATGTTACCTTGAGAATACTCAGTGCCTAAAATCAGACAATCGATCATTGCTGCTGTTTCTTTGCCCACAAGATGCAGTTGATTTGTGTTCGAACGCCATGTATTATATCAGCCGCCTTTTGTTGAGTGGAGACGTGGAGCTCAATCCAGGACCTCCTTAATCTGACCCCCCCAACGAAGCCCGGATGCTCATCAAAATGTAATGCGCCTAATGACAGCCCTTCTGTACTGTCCACGCGCTCTGCAAAGGCCGCTCAACAATAGGCTGCTGTAACATGTCCAACTGAAACTGATAACATTGTGACCATACTTGCCGAAGTTGTTGAACGACCCAAGCATATGACTGAGGACGTTGGCAATATTAAATAATTTCAAGCTTCCGTTAACTCACGTTTTGATACGCTTGAAACCCGCGTGGCTGCACTTGAAGCGTCACCATCTAGCTTAACAATTAGCGCGTTCCGAAATTAAAACACTAACTAGAACTGTGGCTCGATTGGTTGCAAAGAATGAGGACCATGATAACCGATCCCGTCGCAAAAATATTGTTACGTTCGGCGATCCATGCGCTGATATGCGCATAAGAAGGAAAAAGAAGAATCTCGGTAGTTTTTGGCGAAGACGACGACGACGTTCCAGCAGTGTCGGCTGGTGCCTGCAGGAAAGGCCTGTTGTGTGAAAGCCTTGTCTCCTTGTCCTAGCCATTCGCCATCGCCTCAAGCCTGCCGTTCCCGATCACCTACTCCTCGCCGCAGCTTGTCCCCAACGTACCAAGGCACCTACTCGGGAAACTAGGCAACGCAGCGCCCGGATGCGACGCTGTGTTACCAACCCGGACAGCCAATTGTGTTTCGACCATCGCACCACGCCGCAACCTGATCAATCTCCTCGTAGATAGAGTCCCTGTTCCCGCTCTCATTGACACTGGAGCCCACATTTCAGACCTTAGCTCTTCGTTCCGCCAACGCCTCAAAAAAGTTCTTACGTCCGCTAACACATCAGCAGTTCGTGTTGCTGATGGCAACACTGCTACCATCATCGGAATGTGCACCTCGCGCGTTAGCATCGCCGGCCACCACGTCCCTGTGCTCTTCGCCGTCCTTACTACTAGTCGTCAAGCCTTCATTTTAGGCCTATACTTTTTAACAGCCCATTCCGCTTTTATTGACTGTTCCTCCGGACGTCTGCGCCTAGCCCTGCCCCATTGTGTTCACGACCCTAGTGCTGACCATTCTCAGCCTCGCCTCCGCTCTAGTACATTTACTCGCCTACCTCCCGAGGCGGCAGTATACGTGCCCATGTAACCTTTTCCTTCCCTTCCTGACGGCGACTACGTTGTCAACCCTATCACCGACGTCGCTCTACAGCGCAACATCGTCCTACCTTATAACATTGTACACGTCGCGAATAACCTCACCTACATTCCCGTACTCAACTTCAGCATGTCTTCGCAAGTTCTCCCGGAGATAATTTTTCTTGCCAAGCTCTCAACTTTGTCCAGCTTTACTATATCAGCAGTGCTTTCTGACCGTCACGCCGAGGTACCTGCCAAACCAGTCCCGTCACATAGTCCGGAGGACCGCATCTCAGCCATGGTTTCCTCTGACCTGCGTCCCGAATAGGGCAGAGTCTGTGCCAGCCTTTTGCGGTCATACAGCGACAATTTAGATTTCGGTCATGGATCCCTGAGCAAACGTCTGCGTTACATATCGCATCGATACTGAGATGCCCACCCTATTCATCGACGGCCTTACAGAGTTGCTCTTTCCAAACGCCGGATCATTCAGGAAGAAGTGGAGAAAATGTTGGCCAGCAACATTATTGAGCCATCGAGCAGCCCCTGGGCGTCTCCGGTAGTACTCATCAAAAAGAAAGACAACAGCTGGAAGTTTTGCGCAGATTATCGACACCTAAATAAGATAACAAAGAAATACGTGTACCCTCCTGCAAGGATCGATGACGCCCTCGACTGCCTGCATGGTGCCAAATACTTCTCCTCCATCTACCTCCGTTCTGGATATTGGCAGATCTCTGTTGACGAAAGAGATCGCGAAAAGTGCTTTTGTCACCACGGATGGCCTCTATAAATTCAAGGTGATGCCTTTCGGCTTATGTAATGCCCCTGATACCTTCGAGCGCTTGATGGACTCGTTACTACGCGGGTTCAAATGGAACACTTGTCTGTACTACCTCGAGGAGGTCATCATATTTTCATTAACATTTGAGGGCCACCTCCATCGTGTTTCGGCTATTCTTGGCATCTTCCGAAGAGCTGGCCTTCAGTTGAACTCCAAGAAGTGTAGCTTAGGTGGAAGGGAACCAAAGTCCTAGGACATTTAGTCAACACCCATGGCTTCCAGCCGGACCTCGACAAAATTCGCGCTGTAAGTGGTTTTCCTATCTCAAAATCTCGCAGCGACGTGCATAGTTTCCTCGGACTTTTCTCATATTTTTGTGATTTGCACCAAACTTCGCGGAAATTTCCCGCCCACTTACGCAGCTTCTGAAAAAAGGTCTCGTTTTCCTGGGGCCACTAACTATCGGCAGCCTTCGCCGCTCTTATTGGCCACCTAACCGGTCCGCCGGTGTTGGCTCACTTCAATTCGTCAACGCCCACAGAAGTACGCACCGACGCAAGTGGGGATGGAATTGGTGCCGTTCTCGCACAATGTCAGCTCGTTTCCCCTCGCGTCATCGCCTATGGCAGCCGACTCCTCTCTGCGGCCGGACAGAATCATTCCCTGACTGAACGTGAGTGCTTAGCCCTAGTTTGGGTCATTACGAAGTTCCGCCCTTACTTGTATGGGCGGCCATTCACAGTAGTCACTGACCACCGCGCATTGTGTTGGCTTTCTACACTCAAAGTCCCTACTGGCCGCCTTGGGCGTTGGGCCTTGCGCCTTCAGGAGTACAATATTTCAGTGGTCCTTGTCCCGTCATCCATTCGACCCACCAAGCCAACCTGAATGTGACAATAATGCTTGCGTGCTCTTTATTTCTGACTTCTCCAATATTCACCGTGAGCAACGCCAAGACCCTCAGCTTCGCAAAATTATCAATCGCCTTTGCGCCGATCGGCATGACCATTCCCTTCGTTTGTTTGTGCTCCATGACTGCACCTTATACCGGCACAGTATGCGATCTGATGGCCCCGACCTTCTACTAGTAGCCCATCAGCACCTACGCACAGCCGTCCTTGAACAGTTTCACGATGTTCCCACAGCGGGTCATCTAGGCGTCTCTCGCACATACGACCGTGTGCGCCGTCAGGCCTATACCGCGCAGTCCGCCGCTACGTTGCTTTTTGTGACCGCTGTCAACGCTGGAAAACAGTCAGTTTTACCAGCTCGACTTCTGCAAACGATCGACATCCATATAGACCCATTTTCGCGAGTGGGTCTGGAACATTTAAGGCCTTTTCCACTGTCCGCACCGGGGAACAAATGGATTGCAGTGGCCACTGATTACACCACACGCTACGCGTTCACACGAGCAATACCAACCTGTTGAGCAACTGATGTCGATCTTTCCCTCCTCAACGACGTTATAGTCGTCCATGGAGCCCCCCACCAACTGCTCACTGACCGTGGCCGTTGCTTTCTTGCGCGTATAGTCGGCGAGATCCCACGGTTGAGCAACGTTTGTCATTCTTTGACAACTGCCTACCATCCACAGACGAACGGGCTTACCGAGCGCCTTAACCGGACATTGAATGACTTGCTGTCAATGTACGTTTCTGATTATCACCGCGACTGGAACATAATGCTGCCGTTTGTGACATTTGCGTACAATCCGTCGCGTCACGGCACTACCGGCAACTGCCCCCTCTATCTTCTATATGGCCGTGAACCTCTGCTTCCTTTTGACAGCCTGTTTCCTTCTGTCACCACTGCCAGCTCATGCTCGTGATGCCATAGCCCGAGCTGATGCTGCCCGCGTTGTTGCTCGCAACCGACTCGCAGCCTCCCAGCACTCCCAGAAACGTCGCTATGATTTCTGTCATCGCAACACCCATTATTCTTGCGGGTTTCGCATGCTGCTTTGAAACCCATCTCGCCGCGTTGGCCTCTCGGAAAAAATTTTGCCCCGTTATACAGGACCCTACCGTATTTTACAACTCACTCCACTGACATACGAAATTGCGCCCTTGCATTCCGCACGCCATACCTCTACATCACGCACCGGAACGGTTCATGTTGCACGCCTAAAGCCGTACTACACGAACCCTGGTTTGGACGCTAGTACGCACCGGGACGGTTCTTTTCAGCCGGCGGGTAGTGTTACGTTAGGCGATCCATGCGCTGATATGCGCATAAGGAAAAAGAAGAATCTTGGTAGGTTTTGACGAAGACGACGTTCAAGCAGTGTCGGCTGGTGCCTGCAGGAAAGGCCTGTTGTATGAAAGCCTTGTCTCCCGCCTCCGCTCTCTGCAACCTCAAGCTGATCTACCCCCCGTAACAATATATCATAAACGGGCTGAATGAAAATCCAGATGAAAATGAAAATACTTCACTTGACAGTGTTGCATATATTTTTTCCGATACACTAAGCATTACGCCCCCTAACATAGAGTGTTTCCACAGACTCAGTCGAAAGCGGAAAGAGCATCCATACCTAGTTATTCTCAAGCTACTGGACCGGGAAAAAGCCTTTGGTCATGAAAAATGTCTCAAAACCGAAAGGGTCTGATTAAACTGAAGATTTTTCACCCAATGTTCGTGCTATTAGGAAAAGAATTTGGGATGCTTCTGCACATCTTCGACGACAGGGTTATGAGGTAAAACTGTGCTATGATCATGCTTTTATCGACGACGTTCGCTACATTTGCGACAGTGTGTCTAATGCTCTTATCAGAGACCTGAATTTTTTTAATTTTAACACTTGCCAGTCGCAATCTCGAGATTCCTCGCCTGCAGATAAAAAACAATCTTCCACTGGTCAGGCTACGACGCCAGAAGGTGACGCCCCATAGGACTGTGTGAGGGGCAGTGGATTGGCATCTGTGACTGCACATCCCATTTCAGTTCTTTTCACCAACATATGAAGTGTTCTACTGAAGCGCGATGAGCTTATTTCTGTTGCTGATTCAGCTGACGCTGATATTGTGTTATTAACCGAAAAGTGGCTTTCGTCAAAGGTTGATGACCGAACTTCTGATTTGTAAAAAAAGATTTAATACATACCGATTTGACAGAGGGCAACCTTGTGGCGCAGGTGTTATGATTTCAGTTTCTGACCACCTTGTTTCGTCATGCGTGAATATTGTGACCGATTTGGAAATGATATGGGTCGAACTTCGCGTGTCTTTTAAGAAACTGATTTTGGGCATTTGCTACCAGCCGCCATCGTATGGCAGTTCTTTTGTAGATTAACTACATGATGCTATCAATATGATTGTTGTGCGGTTTCCGGACGTTCCTGTCATTTTATTCGGCGATTTCAACTACCCATCCATTGTGTGGTCAACCTCATCTGCTTATCCTAGCCCTTTCTCGACCGAATGCAGTAACTTTCTTCACATGTGTGCAGATTTTAATCTATCATAACTTATCACTGAACCACCCCGCATTGTCTCATCATCATCCAGCGTGTTATATCTAGTGCTAACCAACTCACGCTGGCGTGCTGAACTTTTACTCAAGACGATTCACTAACACAAAACAAGACTGGTACGTGCGCGAACTTTCAACTATTTATTACAAGTACTTCTATCCTTGTATAAACCCATACAAAGAAAAAATGTACAAACACGTGTCAGAAACAAGTTTATAAGTGCAATTCATCACACCGTAACCCTTGAAGCACCGCTTTCCATCACGCTGCCTGTTAACAGCTGGATCTCTCTTCTCGTCAGCGCTATCGACGGATCGCTTACGCATTCCGTGGAAGCGGCCCGTGACATTTCATATGCTTCAAAGATTATTCTTTATCGCCGATTACAGCTGTTTCCTCGAATATTGGGATGCATGTTTTACAGCTATAACGTGCTTGGTGAGGTTGCTTGGGTGGTTATTTTTGCCGTAGTTCCTGCGATGTTCCTCCAATCTTACTTTTATGCAACTTTCAGTCTTGCCGAAGTATCTCCTGCCGCATGACAGAGGGATGCTGTACACAACACACTTATCACAGTTTATGATCTTCTTTTGGTGGTCGATTCCGCATGTGCTGTCGTTTTCCTATTGCGGGAGTTAACTTTTCTGCAGATTCAGGTTAGTTTCGGGGGGGGGGGGGTGAAAAGACAAGGGGGGTTTCATGTTTTGCTGCAATTTTCTTCAGTCGGTGCGGTACCTTGTGTGCGTACGTTACCACGACTAGCCTTGCCCTTTCTTTTTCCTTCGTTTTCCCAGTTTATGGTCCGATTACCTCTTTAATCAACTTCTCTGCTATTGCGCCAATCAAATGTTCGGGAAAGCCACTTGCGGCAAGCCTGTCAACTTGCAGTTGTACACTTCTTCCCATTTCGAGATCACATGATTTCTTAACGCACTGTCGGAGGGACGAGTATGCTACACTCCTTTTTACAAGCTTAGATTGACATGTATCATGTCTCATTATTGGCTTTTATGAATTTTCGGAAGCATGTAGAATCGGCCCGGCGACGGGTGTGAGGCGGTCAGGGCTTTGCATAATCGCAGACGATGTCCCCACTTTTTGCGAGCTCATTTAGAGTCCCTGTAGGAAGTTTTGATGCTTTAGAGTGGGGTCCGCTTTTAGGTGTTTATAAAATTTAGTGTTAGAGAGTTGTCTAATTCCTTCCTCAATATTGTCACGTGGTGGTGACCAGGGTCGCTGACAAAAAAAGAAGACACAGGCTTGATGGTACTGAAATTAACTCTTTATTGGGCTGACTTACGCCCGCAAAAGAACTAAGCAACTCGGCGCCGGCGATAGCAACGAACGTGCTAGTCGATCGTCGAACAAAGAATGCCCGTCACACTCGTCAACGCTCAATTTAAAGGCTGCACAGAACAATCTAGATAACATCGCAAACAGCTACCAGCACGGGCTGGAACATTGTGGAAAGACACCCGAGTGGCCCGAACCTTCGAGACAGATCTCGGTGCATCTTGCGCTACAACGAAACTGATAAAGGTGTGACTCGCGACATCGAGCATTAACAAACAAAGTTTACGGAACTGATACGCGGTCCAGAATCAGAGTGATAAGCCTGAATGCCGGCGGCTGTTACAAAACAACAAATACAGTTTTGAAGGTTTCGCCATAGAGAAAGAGATTGGTAAAGAGTGGTCACTCGGCGAAAACTGGCCCCAGGAAAGGACGCGCGACTTTTTGCGCTGCCGTCGATTGATGGATGGCGGCATCAACGTTTTGCTCACTGAAAGATCCGTCCGGCAGACTGGCAAGATGGGCTCTTCACCTTCAGGAATATGATGTCCGCGTTGTTTACCGCTCCGACCCCGAAAACATCACGACACCGATGCACTTTCCCGCTGCCCCCTTACAGCTGAGGCCGCGAGCCTTTCCTCGTCCGACAATTCCCCGCCATCGCTTCACATCAATGACATGCTGTCAGCGCAGCAGCAAGATCCTTGGATAAATTCTCTCCTCAATTTTATCTCAAATCCTACAGCTGCTTCTCCATTGCGTGCTCTTCGCCGCCATGCTTCCCACTTCGCCATTCAGGATAACCTCCTCTACCGACGCAACTACTGCGCATATGGCCGCAAGTGGTTGCTAGTTATTCCCCGGCAGCTACGTTCACAAATCTGTAACTATTTTCATGCTGACCCGCAATCCGGTCAAGCGGGCGTCTTCAAGACGTACACTCATCCCCGGCGGCGTTGCTACTGGCGGGGCATCTGTCACCTGTCAACATCGCAAGCCATCTCCTCAACGTTCCGCTGGAGAGTTGCTGCCGTTATCCAGCCCACCACGCCCTTTCGACCGCGTCGGCATTAATTTGTACAGGCCGCTTTCCTACACTGCAGCCGGCAACAGCTCGGCTATCGTAGCCGTTGATCATCTGACGAGGTATGCAGAAACCGCCGCTCTTCCATCTGCCACAGCGTCAGAAATAGATCCCGTCATTTTGCAGCGATTTGTTCTTCGCTACGGCGCACCTCGAGAGCTGCTCAACGACAGAGGACGCGTTTTCTTGAGTGACGTTGTGAAAGCCTTGCTCACCAAGTGCAACATTATTCATAAAACCTGCTCCGCCTATCATCCCCAGACTAACGGCCTCAATAAGCGTTTCAATCGTACCCTTGGCGACATGCTCTCTATGTACGTCTCCTCCAACCACTCAAATTGGGAACTCGTCATTTCGTAGTGTCACTTACGCTTACAATACCGCGGCGCAGTCTACTACTGGCTTCTCTCCTTTTTTCTCCTCTACGGCCGTCACCCCTCTGCTACAATCGACACCATACTCCCGTATCAGCCAGACATATCAGAGTATACTCCTGCGCCTCAAGCAGCCCAGCATTCGGAAGACTGCCGACAAATTGCCCGCGCATTCACGGCTAACACCCAGTACCGCCACAAATCCAACCATGACAACCAACACTCGACACCGGACGTCTCGTCTGGCGCTGTTGTGTGGCTGTGGATACCTTCCAATGCTCCTAGACTGTCTTCAAAATTTCTTGCTAAATACCATGGCTCATACCGAGTTCTGGAGCGCACGTCTCCGGTTAATTATGTGGTGGAACCTCTTACGCCGTCTCGTGATCTACGCCGGCGCGGACGCGAGATTGGTCACGTCCAGCACCTTAAACCCTATTATGACCCTGCCGTCTTGCTCACGCCGTAAGTCGCCAGGATGTCTCCTCTTCTTCCCGCGGGTAATTGTGAAGAGGAAGAAGTGCACGAAAAACATTCCAGGCAGTGACATCGTGATCGCTGCGCGTGTTGGACCTGACTGTGTTTGCTGTCGTTGTGCTCGCCGCTGATCTGCCCAGTCCTGCTGACCGAGTTCTGCTGATCTGCTCAATAAACCCCCATCTTACAAAGCCAATAATTTAAATGCTAACCATATAGTTTTATCATTATAAGGTGCAATAATGAGAACCAAACTCGTCCAGGCAACTCTCAACAGCCCGCAGCTGGAATAATTCACTGGGCTAGGGCACATCACTTTTTGAAAGCTGACACCTGCTATATAACACACTCCATGGTCTCTCTTTTTTTAAGTTGTTTTAATGTCACAGAAACCTTCTGTTTTAAGCACATCATACAGTATGCTAGGATTTAGTTTCGGGAACTCAGGCAATAAAAGAAAGTGTTTTATTGCACAGCATTTCTCAAATGAAAATAAATTGCATTCACCCGACATCAATACTTTCATAAAGCAGCACCACAAAACGAGCCCTGTGGAACAAACATGTAGCAACAACAGGGAAATCTGCAGCTAATGTAAATACCTTAATTGCCATCCTGGGCCATAATTATTCTGGTTCCATTACCACACACCAATAGCTACACATTTCATGCCGAAATGCTCATGCTTTAGCTTGCATGTTACACCCTGAACTGCATCCAAGAAATTCATCAGTTGTTAGTGAGCTCATTCAGCTTCCACCATATCAGTCAAGACCACAGCTGCATCACGACCATTTCACTTGAAGCTGACCCCAAGAGGAAAGCTTACCCATCTTTATGCCAGCAAACCATGCATACCAAGTATCTCGGATAAGTTTATTCAAAGTTTAAGTTAAGTAGAGTGGTCTAGGCTAGTGAAACCAACCCTCATCGTTTGCATCATGGTATGATTTCCAAAGATTTATTCACTGGCTTTCCAATCGAGCTTCCATATGACTAGCTGCTCACACATATATCTCACCCACATCATGTAAAACCGCACCCTGGAGAGCATTTCTGACAAAAGCCCATTTTGTTCTCTGAGTCATGTTTTGGGACACTTAAGTGCAATTGCTGTCATGCAGATGCTTCCTTTATTGGGCTTGTTGCCATTTAGGATTACGAAAAAAAAATTCAAAATAGAAGGCACTTTGGTGCACATTTCTGTCAGCTGTTTTGGAAGACAGTTTACTACTTCCTTACTGACCCTAATTGTTCTTGAAGCCAATAATTTAAATGCTAACTATATGGTTTTATTCATTATAAAATTCAATAATGAAAACCTAACTAGGCCAGGCAACTCTCAACAGCCCGCCGCTGGATTATTTCACTGGGCTAGGACACATCTACTTTTTGAAAGCTAGGACACCTGGTATATAACACACTCTATGGTCTCTCTTTTCTTTTTTGTTTTAGTTTTATTGTCACAGCCACCTTCTGTTTTAAGTACATAACACAATATTCTAAGATTTCGTTTCTGGAACTCTAGGATTAAATGAATGTGTTTTATTGCACACATCAATGCTTTCATAAAGCAGCAGCACAAAGAGAGCCCTGTGGAACAAACATGAAGTAACAACAGGGCAAACTGCAGCTAATATAAATACCTTAATTACCATCCTGGGCAATAATTACCCTGGCTCTAGTAACACATAGCAATAGCTACACATGTTTCATGCCGGAATCAATCAGTTGGAAGTTAGCTGTTTTTCTCTTCAGGTAATGCTGCTGAGTCTCCATTTCCTTTTCACACATCTGTCCCATATATTCCATTTAAATTTTCCTTTAGGGGGATGGGGTGATAGCCTAAAGAGAGCTTGAATTTGTACCTACTTGAGGCTATTCAATGTTAGATCCTATTCCATAATTGGTATCTTTCCCGGGTTGCGCTGGTTCAGGCTTGACAACATTTTTTAGATGTATGCTGGAACCGTCATATCATTCCTTTTTGAATGTTTCTTTCCCCATTCGTGATTTTAACGCCTAGGGAATGTTGCCATTGCAGATTCTCGTCTTTTATCTTCACTGCACATATATACATTGGCATCAACGGGACCAGTGTGTGCTAATTTTGCAACTATATCTCTTTATTGGGCTGACTTGGGCCCACAAAACAAAACGGCTTCGTCAATAGTAGCAATCGTGCTCATCGGTGGTCGAACTATGAATGCACGTTCATTCGACAGTGCTCAATTTATGTTCGACGTAGAAACATATAAATAGATCAGCAAAGGCATACTAGAAAAGTCAGAAAAGTGGACAAACGATGCGGCGGCAGCTACGAACTGTGCGAGCAAAGGCCAATTCAAATTTACGGTGGTGGCCACGTAAGCACTCAATAACTGTAGTGAAGCGCTACTCATTTGGCAGCTGACGAAAGCGCATGATCACAGCAAAAACCACGCCATGGTGATCCCGAGGCAAGCGAACTGCGCTAAGGTGCCGAAAGCGGTAGCAACCCGCAGCACGGGTTTCGCGCCAGCTTTGAAAGTCATTTGAGGGAGCATGCTATTGGACAGACGTCGATGCCCGGGCTCGCCAACTGGGACGCTGGAACCGTCCGGCTGACCGGCAGTCGGCAAAACGGTCGACAACACCCCTTCCGCACCATGTCTGCAAGCGGACAGAAAACGTGCGCCCGCATACGTGCGGAGCGGGTCTATCTAAAAAGCAACTGTACAGCGGCCTTAAAGCGTGGCCCTCATGGAGCGTTTTTCTGGGCGAATCGTCGGCGTCGACAGCAGCGGAGCGTTTTTTTGTCGTCGGAGAGGATGATTTTGCCAAATCGTCGGGATCTGGCTGAACAGAAAAAAACGCCGACGACGCGCATACACAGGGAGAGGGCGGCGGCAGGGGACCAATGAGAGCCGAAGCGAGCGTCACGGGATTCTGGACAGAGACACGCCCGGCGAGAGAGACGCGCTCGCGAGAATATTGCGCGCGAGAGCCAGCGGCCAGCGGCTCCACTTCGGAGAACAGTGCATCAGAGCTCGGTGAAGGTCGGCCGCCCGCTTGGACCAGGTGCGAGTGTCTACGCTGAGCTCGGAATCTGTTTATGAGCTGCTAGCTTTGCCAGCGGAGCTGAGACGCCTCCCTTGTGCTATGGCTTCTGTACTTGGATCCATTGATGCCTGTGCCTGTTTTCTTGACCCACATGACTCAGAAGAAGGAGAGAAAAACACAGCTTGGAAGCTCACGGCGACAGGGACACGGGGAGAACTAGATGCGCGCGACCCCGATGCACGCGCCCGGATGGGGACGCGCGCGCATCGCACAACTGTGCGGCAAAAACGTCGGACCTGCGAAGCGATTTCAAGGGCAAAAAACACTCCATGTGGGGGGTTTCCGAACCTGACGGTCGCCACCGCGCGATCTTGGTAAGCTGCGCATGCGCGAGAAGAAAGAATGTAGGCGAGGAGGATCTGTTTGTAGTCTGGCGGATGTGACGTAATAAATTGCCTATTTTTGTTTTTTGCTTGCGTGTACTCTCGGACCCAGACGCTTTTTTTTATCGCCGCCTCCGCAGCCGCAGGTGCTTTTTTTTTCCTTTTCAATTTTGCGCGCAGTGGTACAGGCAAGCCGGAGGCTTGTTCGCGCCGCGTTGTTTCAGATTGACCGGACTGGAATGTATTCTGCAAACTAGACTGGGCGGCACCCATCCTTGCAAGTTTCTTCAGACTTTCGTAAGTACAACGAAAATGCAGCGCAAAACACTTACGGTGGCATCCAGCACTTTCCTCGCCAACTTAGGAGAGCTCATGGCGCCGCTCTTCTCACGTTACAGCTTGTCTGGAAAGTTTTTCTGCATCGATGCGCTATTGCAAAGTGATCTCAATTCTTTTTGCGGCATCTTTCTGTGAGTCGGTGGCTTCATGTGAAGCGTAGAGGATCTACGCAGCTCTTTTCCGTGCGCCAGGAAGCAGTCCCTTCAATACCCGTGCTTCGATCGGTCGCCGGCGGCTCATTTTCGAGTGCGCCTCCGTTTCGCTCCGGAATAGCCCTGTCTTAGCAAAAGCAACCATTTCTATTTTTTGTTTCAGTGTGTGCCGAAATACTCTTGCTGCACAGCGATTTTGGGATCTTGGCTACGTCGCAGCCTCTGCTCATGGGCTCTCCTGCACCATGAATGTCTTGTGCCTCATGAAAGGTGGGTACAAAATGTGTGCTGGTAAAAACAGGTTGCTCCACAAGAGCGCTACTATATGAAATCGAAGGGACCTTATTTATGAAGCTGGCACTGGGCATGCATTTCGGTCAGCACCGTCACAGCCAAAGCAGTAGAAAAGGGGGAGGGGGGTGCCAGTACATATCTGCCGGATTGTTCTAACCACTAGATAGGACTAACCCGGTCATACGACTACAATTGTTGTATAACATTTTAGCTAATCGTGATAATATTAATGTTGACATTTTTGCATCAACACTAGGTGAATTCAAATTATGTTTCTAGTTATGACTGTATATTGTCTTGTGTACCATACAAGGTAATTGCTGTTCATGGGCACGGTAAAAAAATAAGTTTTTTAATGTTCACCAGCAAATCTACTCAGTGGCAGTGCTATTTCTGTGGCCATTATATAGATCCGTTTTGTATTCCTGACTAGAGCGGGTGAAATCGCTTCTTTCAGCTGTAGCGAGTTAACAAAATAAATGCTGGTGCATATTTTCCATTAGCTGTCAAATACAGTGAGAGGGCATTCAGATGCACAAGGTGGGACTAGGCTGAGCCAGTCTGTTTCATATGAAGATAATAGTGCCCACGTAGGCCTCTCATGGTAGAAAATAGAATTGTATAATTGCTCGAAGAGCTTTCCAGTAGCATGCTTTGATGGGCTAGCTGGCACACCACTGCAGTGTGGTTTGGCTGTGCGAACAGGCCAAGGACGAAAGGAACGCACATGGAAATGCTAAGTTTGTTTTATCATTTCTTAATCTCAGTGTTTCTTTGGTTTACACTGCCAAATCATATTCACGCTTTCCTATATGTTATCTTGCAAGCAGCAAATGCACTGCTGACACTAGGGGCAAATTTTATTTGCTCTTTTTAGTTGAGGCCAATTTATTTTACTGATAGAACATTAAATGTTTCCAAGTGACAGCTACTAGCATTATACTTTCCTTCTGTGTTGCAGCGGGATCATTCGGGTCTTACCTTTCCCAGGAGCCGGCATTTATTGCATTGTTCTGATTTCCAGGCCCTTCCCTGTCTGGTGCGTGTGCTGAAGGAATCCCTTGGAGGCGATTTGCAGCTTTTGTTCATCATATTGATCTCGTCTCCACATAGGTAATAGCCACTGCGGTGGCTCAGGATTAGAGTGTTCAATTGGTAAACCCAAGGACACAGGATGAAATCCTGGTTGCGGCAGTCCCTTTACATTGGAGGCGAAAAGCAATGCCGTGAACTGTGCGATGTTGGCACACATTTAAAGACAAGGTTGTTGAAATTTCTGAAGGCCTTCACTAAAGCATGTATTTATGTCCCATTAATATGGAAACAGTCTGTCCGGGCAATGGACAGGGAGAAAATCCAATGAGGTCATTGAGAGCATATTTACTACGGTAGCAGAGGTGGATCCAGGTGCCTACTCTGTTGGGGGGGGGGGGGGGGTCATAGCTAGTATTATTGCGACATATCTGTAGTGCTTCCTGATATATATTTTTTACATAGTGGCCATGTAGACCAGTTGGTGCTAACCTAACTTGCTGGACATGGACATGGGAAGCCAAGGACATGGGAACTCAGTACAAAGAAGTACATGGGACAACACTGTTTGGTCTGAGACCCATTTCCAAAGCATTTCACCCCAAAAGAGTCAAGCATCAGGTCGGAGGAAATCCTGTACCAAATGGAAAACTGTTGGGTACCTGGCGGCACCTGGAATCTAACCTGGTACCTTCTGAATGCGCAGCATTTCTTTTTCTTGTTTTCCCGTGTCTTTGACTGGTTCAATATGTTATATTTAAGTTTAGTACAATACCCCAAAAAAAACAAACAGTACAAAATATTTTTGGTCAGTACATAATCTAATTTCCCACTGTTCTTTTAGTTTTCATGCCATTGTTTGTCTATAAAATAAATATTCATGAAATTTGTTGCCGCTTAACTAAATTTGTGCAGAGCTAAACACAAAATTTCACCGATCCAGTTTTTGTGTGTGTGTGAGTGTGTTCAGGTAAAGACTATCAGTGTTAAAGAAACATTGTTCTACATGCTAGTTTAACATATTTTACAAAGGCTAAGTTTCAGAAATAAAAAGCACAGCTATGAGGTTCTTGAAAATTTTCAGACAGCTCGTCCCAGTGTATATATATATATTTTTTAAGAACATTGTGAGTACGCTGAGCACTGATGGCTTCTTGCAATGAAATTTTTTCTAGCTTGGTCGGTTCTTTCAAGACCAAACTTATTATCCTTTAACAATAATCATCACGGAATGACATGGATCTGGTGTGTGAATCCATCCTAAGTGCTCTGTAAAAAAAGAGAGAGAGAGAGACGAAAATGTACTGCACACACCAGCGCACCTTTGACCAAGGCCTTTCTGAATTCATGAATGATCATTAAGCTTTTTTAAGATCTTCCAAAGCCACGTTGAACATCATTAGAGCGAGAACCCGAGCAAAGGCTACTACCCCACCAAGACATGATGGCCTTGTGACAGAATATGCCTCACATTCAGGAGGTACCAGTTTCGATCCTGGTGACGGTGGGTACAAGATTTCTGCCGGCCTGATTCTGGGCTCTTCTGGGATAAGATGCTTAGGAAAGGTATTCTAGTTCACTTCAGGAAAAGGGTCATGAACCAAAATTCGCGATTCCTTCCACTATTAGACAACCCTAAGTCCGCTTCGTGCAGCAGAAGCCCATATGCAGTTCCTTTTTCCTCCTTTCCTAAGGCATGAGCCCTGGTAAGCCAAGCACCAGGCTGGACAATAGCTGGTACACATTCGAGAAAATTGGGAGTGGAAGTCGAACCCACCACATTGCTGTAATGTGGAATGATGCTGAGATAAGGAAATAGTGAGCCAGCACAATTACTAACCATTCAAGAAAGACTACTGATTACTCACACTGTGGTTCATTAAAGAGATGTACTCAGGGGTGCAAGAGCTCAAATAAGATTTGTAGCGATTTTTGGAGCAGCAAAATCTTCGTTTTAGATCAGTAAAATTCGTATTTGAAGCAGCTCACAAGAAAAAAAATATAATTCAAATTTTGGAGCTGTTAAACAGGGAGAAAACTTTACTTTCGGCACAAAAGAATGAAGAGGTGTGAATATCGGACTGTATGAATGTGATCCAAAGGAAATCTAGCAACGGTCACCTATCACCGATGCTGCGTGTATTTATATTTGTAAATAAGCTTTTTGTACTGCTAGGCATGCTGTCACACACAAAACAAAAATGTGAGTCATAAAATTGAAGAGGCTAAATGAAAAAAGCTAGAGAATATGCTTTTTGTTTTCATTTAGCACGGTTTGACAACCTTAATCATGGGACCTTACGTTGCTTGCATGGCTCAAAAAACATTGTTCTGCTCATAGCGAAATCCACAGCTTGTGTCGTGCGAGGGCAGCTCCAAAAGAGCTTAATTTGAAGCAGTGACTGCGATCAGCCTGTGTCCAGAAGCGAGCGCAGTGTAAGGACAAAATGTTGATTAAAAAGCAAATACAGAAACAAAGACAAAAAGAAACGCCGACCAAAAGGCGAAATGGCAAATGCCGAAAGCAAGTTTTTTTTTTCTTTTTTTTTTCGAAGAGTTTGCCACAAGGCATAAGTTGAGAAAGCAAGTTTTAAGCAAAGAAAACTCACGAGCGAGCACATCTTTGGCTCGTGAATTATGCTTCTTGTGGATTGGCGGTGGCTTTGACACAATTTTTTGATTAAGGAGAGGTGGACGATTATTTGGTTATGTATTTCATGCACAAAGCGTACTTTATCATCATCATCATCATCAGCCTGATTATACCCACTGCAGGGCGAAGGCCTCTCCCATATTTCTCCACTTAACCCGGTTCTGTGCTACCTGCATCCACTTGACGCCTGCGAAGTTCTTAATCTCATCCGCCCACCTAACTTTCTGCCGCCCCCTGCTACGCTTTCCTTCCCTTGGAATCCAGTTTGTTACCCCAAGCGACCATCGGTTATCCACTCTTCGCACTACATGTCCTGCCCATGCCCATTTCTTCTTAATTTCCACTAGAATGTCGGTAACTTGAGTTATTTCTCTGACCCACTCTGCACGCTTTCTATCTCTTAATGTTACCCCTACCATTTTTCGTTCCATAGCCCTCTGGGTTGTCCTCAACTTAAGTAGAACTCTCTTGGTTAGCCTCCACGTTTCAGCCCCATAGGTGAGTACAGGCAAGATGCAACTGTTGTATACTTTCCTCTTGAGCGATACCGGTAAGCTGCTAGTCATAATCTGCGAGTGCTTGCCAAATGCGCTCCATCCCAATCTTATTCTTCTTGTTATTTCCTTTTCATGGTCCGGATCTGCGGTTACTACCTGCCCTAAGTAGACATACTCGCCTACGACTTCCAGTAATTCGCTACCTAATGTAAACTGCTGTTCCTTCCCGAGGCTGTTGAACATTACCTTAGTCTTCTGCATATTGATTTTCAAGCCTACCTTTCTACTTTTTCTGTCTAGATCATCAATCATTATTTGCAGTTCATCCCCCGAGATGCTTAGCAAGGCAATGTCATCAGCAAATCGCAGATTACTGAGGTATTCTCCATCTACCCTTATCCCTAACTGCTCCCATTCCAAGTCTCTGAATACTTCCTCTAAACAAGCTGTGAATAGTACTGGGGAAATTGTGTCTCCTTGCCTAACACCTTTCTTTATGGGAATTTTGTTGCTTTCTTTATGCAGAACTATGGTTGCTGTGCAGCCACTATATATATCTTCCAGCACTTTCACGTACGGCTCGTCTACCCCCTGATTTCGCAATGCCTGCCTCACCGCCGAGGTTTCAACTGAGTCAAATGCTTTTTCGTAATCAATGAATGCTATGTATAGGGGCTGGTTATATTCCGAGCATTTTTCTATCACCTGATTGATGGTATGGATATGATCGATAGTAGAGTACCGTTTCCGAAACCCTGCTTGATCCTTTGCTTGATTGCAGTCTAAGGTTGTCCTGATTCTATTAGCGATTACCTTAGTAAATACCTTATACGTAACAGACAGTAAGCTGATTGGTCTGTAATTTTTAAGGTCCTTAGAGTCCCCTTTCTTGTGAATGAGGATAATGTTTGCATTCTTCCACGGTTCCGGTACCGTCGATGACACCAGGCACTGCGTATACAGGGTGGCCAGTTTTTCTAGCACGATATCCTCCCGTCCTTCAGCAAATCTGTAGTTATCTGATCCTCTCCAGCTGATTTCCCCCTTTTCATAGTTTCTAGTGCTTTCTTGACCTCGTCCTTCGTCACTGGTGGAACGTCTGACTGTTTTTCCCTACCGCCAATCTCATTGCGGTCCTGACTACTTTGGCTACTGTAGAGATCTGTATAGAACTCCTCGACTACTTTGACTATCTTGTCCATATTAGTGATGACGTTGCTCGCCTTGTCCCTTATCGCATACATCTGGTTTTTGCCTATGCCCAATTTCTTCTTTACCGCTTTAAGGCTTCCCCCGTTCTTTAAAGCATGCTCAATTTTCTCCATGTTATACTTCCTTATATCGGCCACCTTGCGCTTATTGATTAGCTTTGATATCTCGGCCAATTCGATCTGGTCTGTTGGATTGGAAGCTTTCATACTCTGGCGTTTCTTAATCAAATCTTTCGTCTCCTTAGACAGCTTACCGGTATCCTCTCTAACTATCCTACCGCCTACTTCTACCGCGCACTCAGTAATGATATCTCTGAAGTTATTGTTCCTTGCCTCTAGGGTAATGTCGCCATCCTCAGAGCTGAATACCTATTCTGTAGCGAGATCCTGAACTCTTCTGCCCTCCCCCTCACCGCTAATTCGTTGATGGCTTTCTTTCTTACTAATCTATTGCGTTCCTTCTTCAGATTTAGGCTAATTCGGGACCTCACCATCCTGTGGTCACTACATCGCACTTTCCCGATTACCTCTACATCCTGCACAATGGCGGGGGTTGAACACATTATGAAGTCTATTTCATTTTTAGTCTCTCCGTTAGGACTTTTCCATGTCCATTTCCGGTTCTTCCGTTTGCTGAAGAAGGTATTCATGATTCGTAAGTTATTGCGCTCTGCAAACTCAACTAGTTACTCCCCCCTGCTATTCCTAGAACCAATGCCATAGTCACCTACTGCCTTGTCCCCTGCCTGTTTTTTCCCTACCTTGGCATTGAAGTCGCCCATTAGTACAGTATACTGCTTCTTTACTTTTCGCATTGCCGATTCTACATCTTCATAGAAGCTTTCAACTGCCTGGTCATCATAACTACATGTAGGTGCATAGGCCTGTACAACCTTCAGTTTATACCGCTTATTAAGCCTAATTACGATGCCTGCAACCCTCTCATTAATACTGTAGAATTCATCTATATTACCCGCTATATACTTATTGACAAGGAAACCTACACCTAGTTGTCGCCTCTCTGGTAAACCTCGATAACACAGTACATGCCCATCCTTCAGTACAGTATATGCCTCATTCGGCCTCCTAACCTCACTAAGCCCTATGACATCCCATTTCATGCCCTCCAGTTCCTCTAACAGCACTGCTAAACTAGCTTCACTAGCTAGGGTTCTAGCATTAAACGTTGCCAGGGTCAGTTTCCAATGGCGGCCTGTCCTTATACATACCTCCAAATCTTCCGAATTTTACGAAAAATATTTTATTTTCGGAAAAAAAAGTGCGGACATCTATTAACATCATGGCCTCCGAGATAACACCACACGCATGGAAGGGTAATTTCGGAGGCCATGTTAACACTATTATGGTACCTTTGGCGGCCACGAGAAGGCAACACATATTTGTGATATCATCATCAGCAGCTGCAAACATTGTAGTGACTTCTATTAGGGTTCCTAGAAATATTGCTAGTCTCGTCCGCCGGCCGCGGCGGGGGTTGCCGCTGAATGATCGCCGCGGTGGCGCTGCTGTGAACCGGAATGCGCCACTGCTGACAGAGCAGACGACGCGCGCGCCCGTGCGCTTTGAAATGCATTCGCTGCGCACTGCCTGGTGCCTTGTACGTGCGATGCCGCTCTTTAGTTTTTTTTTTTATTTCAGTTTAGTCGTAGCAATAAATTAGCGCCCCAGTTATTGGCATAACCACGGAAACGAATTTTTGTCGTGACCGAAGTTTTGCGCGCATGCCGATGGAGAAACGAAGCTGCTTTTTATACCCTATTATCCTCACTGAATACTACCGCGGTGCCGTATTGTAATAACCTCTTCTGAAGATTTTGCATAAACAATTGCGCTTGCATGAAGGACTATATTAGACGCACATTATAGGCTCAGAGGACCATATGTCCGAGAAACAGAGCGCTGTCGCCGGCGTTTTCGTTCACGCTATAATTCCATCTTAACTTCTTCTTAAGTTATAACACGTAAATAGAACTGGAACCTTTCGGATGCATGCACAATTAAAGCACGCAAGATGGAAACCCGAGCTCTGCAAATCACATCGCGCTTCAGGCAAACTGCTGATATGCATTCTTTGGTGCTTAGGAAGCCGAGTAGCCACTCGAATATGCCACCCCTTTTCTTGAATTGCATTTGGCAGCCTCAAAACATGTTTTAACAGCCAGTTGCTGCTTGAGAAGTAAGCCACTATCCTTATTTCAAACTCGGTCCTTGAAAGGTGTTCATTTTCAATTTTAATTTGGTGACCAACTTTGTCACCAATTGTACGTCTTTCATACGACAACCTGCTCGAGACTTGGAAGTCTTTTTCTTCTTTACACCCCCCAGACTTGATCCTTTTCACCTTGACAGGGTGTTCTGAGTTAACTTTCACAAGTATTTGCAGGCTACGCATGCGCGATGCATCAAAAAGAAGGGTACAGTTCGTCACAAAGTATATATAACGCCCATTGGAGGAGGGAAAGGTCTTTGTCATGAATGGGCTTAAATCCGCAGCCAGGACACAAACTGTTTCGTAATGTCCTGAAGAAGATTAATTATCTCTTCTGTTTACTTGGCAGCTGCTATCTCCTTCACTTTCTTTGCTCGAATGTACACTGCAGTATTCATGGCAGCTTCATCTCTATAACTGCGATGGAGCAGAACTCGCCGTCTTACGTATATTGCTTATGGAGATCCGTCCTCGCTTAAGTGGCATGTGCAAATGTTACTTGCTCATCATCAGAACGATCGACATTTGTCCACGCCGGGGTGCTGACTGCAGCTTTCTGCATTCCTGGAGCAGACTCGCGTCACACGTACGGTCCATCATCACTGTATTCTTCAATCGGATCACTGGTGCTTTGGTATCAATGCGCTTCTTTTTCTCTGCAGGTCTCCCTGCTGATTGTTTTTGCTCGCACAATAAATTGCGCTCATTTCTCTTTTGAGGCAGGGGTTTCGGCAAGTATTTTGGAATGTCAGGAAACACTGTCTAGACGGTATCCTTCGTGAGGTAACATCCCGGGGAATCTCAACCTTTCCCTGAATCACAGTCTTCTCAATAAAACAGCTATAGGGTTCAAAGGGTCGCCCACAAACGACACTACCTTCGTCGAGCACTCTGTCGCCGCGCTTGATGGTGCGCTCCCATTCTTGCCTCTTCTCTGCGTCTTTCGGTGTCCTAAGACAGAGGATTTCACCTTGAACGAGCGCTACCCGCTCTTGCACCCGCGAGCACGAGTTGAGTTGCAAGTCCTTCATTGAATAGGACGGCCATGGATGGGGGTAACGTGGAGTAGGCAGAATCTTTAGGGTTTCCACAGATCATCACTCAAATCAAATTGCTCTGATCAGGCCACTAAGGGAGCCATACTTAGCGAATATTATTTTTGTGTTAGCGTCAGTTCCTAGAAGGCGGTAGCATTCGAAATACGTGCTGTCCCGCTTGTCCCGTTGTGTGGACATGACGTGGTCGCACATCCATAAAAAAGGAGCACCAACACACATGCTAACTTCCGCGGATTACGGCTCGCGAGCGCAAAAACGTGCACGTGGTGCACAAGCGCTGCCTTGGCACTAGCGGTATTCTAGAGCACTATACTAGTGGTTCAGCAGGGCGCAGACGCGCAGTACGGCAGAACCTACACCACGCTCCTAAGGCGAGCAGCGCCCCCTGCGCTTTCATCCGAGAAGCGGCTAACCGGTTCCATACGATACCCCGCTTAGAAAGCCAGACTAGCAAATACTTCTAGGGACTCTACTTCTATCGTCTACTCGGGGGAACACGAATCCATATCCAAAACTCGATACCGCCTCCGCCAGGCTAGTGGCTGTTCCTTTGTTCACGTGTTTGGACAACTTTGGTGTTGGCCTCTGTTTTTGCGTAATCTGCGGCCGCGTCCGACTCAGTGTGACTGAAGTTTTAGTAGTAGCGGTTTCGCAGTGCAATGGCGGGCTCAAAGCCGTGACAGTACTTCCAAGTATTTTTGAAGTCGTACGCGGCAGAATTTTCGTGCTTCGTGCCGTCTAAGAAAGGAGAGAAGTTCGGATTATGCACCACGTGTGCCTGTGATGTTAACATTTCACATAAGGGCAAGTCCGACATAAAGATCCACATCGCTTCGAAAAAGCACCAAGGATACGTGCGAGCCGCGGACAGCCAGCCGAGCCTGACAAGTTTTGTTCGCGGTGAGAGCGACCTCGGTGTGATTCGTGCAGAATGCCATTTCACGGCGTTTTTAGTTGAACACAACATACCGCTCAGTGTCAGTGAGCAAGCTGGACCACTTTTACGGAAAATGTTCCCCAAGCGCGAGGAAGCCAAACGCTATGCCTGTAGACGGACGAAGACGACGGCAATTGTTCGTGAAATGGCCGCGAACGCAGAGACTCCTTTGTTGGATGCCCTAAAAAAGCAGGTATTTTCGATTGCTGGGGACGGAAGTAACAATAGGGATACGCAGCTTTACCCTATTGTTGCGACATACTTCGTTAAAGAGACCAGTAGAGTTGAAAGCCGCCTCCTTTGCCTCGGTACAATCCAAGGGGAAGCAACGGGTCAGAAAATTGGAAATCTGATTCTGGACGAAATGACGTCCCAAAGTTTGCCTCTTGAAAACCTGTTGGCATTGTCTTCGGACAATGCCCGGGTCATGATTGGCAAAAAAACAGCGTTTCGACTGTAATGAGGGAGGCCAAACCAGCTTTGATCGGGGTTGGTTGCCCATGCCACCTCATCAACTTGGCCGCCCAAAAAGGAGCTGCTTCCTGTAAAGGTTGATGACGCCTTGCTTGACATTTTTTTTACTTAGAGAAAAGCTCAAAGCGGAAAGATCGAATGAAAGACTTTCAAAGATTGCACGACGTCGACGTCAGGAAGATGAAGCATTCGCCGACACGTTGGCTGTCTTTGGGGAAGTGTTTGAAGAGGCTGCTGGACCAGTGAAAACCACTACTTAGCTTTTTCTTGATTGAAACAAAACAGTGCAATAAGCAGAGCTTGTTTTTGGAGTCTTACCAGATTCCCAAGACTTCTCTACAAATCGCCAAGAACCCTGCGCCGGCCTCAAATATTGCTGCATACCTTCCCAAGGCTGCTGCAGGTGTTGGGAAAAAAAGCAGCGACAGTGATGGACCTTCACTAAATATAAAATGAGTTTATTCTGCACCACAAGCAAAGAAACTGAAACTTCAATGCGAGGCATCTGCAGAAGCTAGCCACGTGACCCGTGAAGAGCGCCTATTTCTTTTTTTGTCATCGGAGCTAAGCAGGGCATGCTGTCTTTTTCTCCAAAATATTATACCTCTTTTTGAGAAGACAAACTGCCTACTTCAGTCACAGGCTCCTCAGATTCATGTGCTCAGGAGCCTCTTGAACCGCCTTCTCGAGGATCTCGACTCGATTTGTGCGGCCAGCTGTTCTCAAGGGATGCCATTCATTGCCTGAAGTTGCCTATGGAGCTGTAGAGAATCAAAAAGATGATAAAGACATCGTCATTGGCATGACAGCCTCCTCTGTAGTTGAGACGCTGACCTCAAATGAGAAAGAGCAGTTCTTCTCGGCTGTACGTTTCTACTTCACTGCAGCATGTGATTATATTCGCCACAAGTTCCCGCTGGAAGACGTCAGCCTGAAGATGGCTGAAGTTGCCGAAGTGCAGGCTCTAGAAACTGCTTCATTCAGCAGTGTACTTCATTTCATTATGGCGTTTCCTGCTATTCTGCCCCAGCAGAATGGGGAAACAAGAGCAGAAACAATTGATGCACTCGAAGTGGAGTTTGCCAACATACAAGATTACCAGATTCCAGCAGACATACTGAATGAGCCAAGGTGTGACATGCAGTGGTCGCAATTGGGAAGCATTCGAGATGTCGACGGATCGCCCAGATTCCGTAGAATCTCAATGGTTATGCTGGGCCTACTCTCCATTCCCCACAGTAACACTGAATGTGAGAGAATATTCAGCTCTGTCAAGAAAACTCGAATGGAGTTTCGCTCATCTGTTTCCGAGAAAACTCTAAAACGTCTGCTGATGGTGAAAGGACACTAGAGTGGCACCTGCTTCGAGCAAGCCTACACAGAGTAGTTTTTGAAGCAGGCGAAGTCAGCAACTGCAAAAGCGTTGCAAAAATAAATCGTGACACAATGGAGTTTTCGCTCATTACTCTACGGGACACGGAGTTTGCTTGTGGGTGAGTGAGCAAGGATGTCGCTAAAGATAAATTCTTGGAAAGTAAAAAACCAACAACAACCCTCCCCCCCTTCCTTGGTCGTGGAGGTTTTACGAATTTTGAAATCTTCAGGTTGGCAGGTATGATTTATAGTATTTCAATGTTGCAGCACGCATAAATGTTAATTTTGTCAGTGTTGGGCTCCACTGCGGCATTAAGGAATGCAATAGCTAGGCTGCTGTGCGTTTCTCGACCCTCTGATGTTCGAAATAAATTTCACATGTTCCACCTCCAATTGTATTAGCACAAACTTCGGCGGTGATGCAGGCATTGCGAAATCAGGGGGTAGACGAGCCGTACGTGAAAGTGCTGCAAGATATATTTAGTGGCTGCACAGCAATCATAGTTCTACATAAAGAAAGTAACAAAATTCCCATACAGAAAGGTGTTAAGCAAGGAGACACGATCTCTCCAGACTATTCACAGCTTGCTTAGAGGAAGTATTCAGAGACTTGGAATGGGAACAGTTTGGGATAAGGGTAGATGGAGAATACATCAGTAATCTGGGATTTGCTGATGACATTGCCTTGCTAAGTAACCCGGGGGATGAACTGCAAATAATGATTGATGACCTAGATAGGAAAAGTAGAAAGGTAGGCTTAAAACTCAATATGCAGAAGATTAAGGTAATGTTCTACAGCCTCGGGAAGGAACAGCAGCTTACGTTAGGTAGCGAAGCACTGGAAGTAGTAGGCGAATATGTCTACTTAGGACAGGTAGTAACCGCAGATCCGGACCATGAATAGGAAATAACAAGAAGAATAAGATTGGCATGGAGCGCATTTGAGAAGCACTCGCAGATTATGACTAGCAGCTTACCGGTATCGCTCAAGAGGAAAGTATACAACAGTTGCATCTTTCCTGTACTCACCTATGAGGCTGAAACGTTGAGGCTAACCAAGAGGGTTCTACTTAAGTTGATGATAACTCAGAGGGCTATGGAACGAAAAATTGTAGGGGTAACATTAAGAGATAGGAAGCGTGCAGAGTGGGTCAGAGAAATAACTCAAGTTACTGACATTCTAGTGGAAATTAAGAAGAAGAAATGGGCATGGGCAGGACACGTAGTGCGAAGAGTGAATAACCGATGGTCGCTTGGGGTAACAAACTGGATTCCAAGGGAAGGAAAGCGTAGCAGAGGGCACAAGATAGTTAGGTGGGCGGATGAGGTTAAGAAGTTCACTGGGGTCAAGTGGATGGGAGAGGCCTTCGCCCTGCAGTGGGTATAGTCAGGCTGATGATGAAACACAGAAGCCATAACTGACGCACCTCCTACGCTATCTGATGGTGGGAAAGTGAGTCTATCGACAAGGCTGCATAAAAATAACCTTGCTGTACATGAATGGACCAACAGGATATCGAAAACTTCCATGAGCCGCATAAAAAACTAAGATACATCCAATAAAAACATGCAGCACTTAAAATACAGTTTGAAGTATTGCTCCAAAATCACAAGTACCACCACGGCCCACCGCAGAAGCAATACTAGCAGTGGTGCGTTGTCACAAACAGCCCATTTGCGTTATGGGGTTCCTTCAGCACACAGGCAGTGACCGAACTGGAAAGCGGAGAAAGCACATGGATGCAGAGAAAAATATGAGTAGGCATTAGGATGCCATGACGCCATCTCAAAATCTCAAAATAAAACTAAAATGCCAGTGACGCATGCTACAGTCTGTGAAGCATCGTGATTGGTTATGTCACGGCCGCAGAAAGTTGTCACTGAGTATGGCAAACGTTTGCGGATAGTCGGGGCATTTTGGCACAGCGTGGCGCACATTTCACGCTTAATGCACAGCTTTGTGCAGAAATATGTAGCCGTATCAAAATATGCAATTGGTGTAGCTGTTGCACCCCTGTGTGCTGTCCGCTCATCATTCTTGGATATTCAGGCACCAAGCCGCTCCTGCTCTGAGGCCCGGGAGAGGTCTGGAGCACGGCAGATTTTATTAACCCTATTCAGTATGCCAACTCTTTTCAGCCTTGCATTAATATCCTGGTACGCAGATTTAGGGTGTCGTTGGCAGGCGCACCTCCTGCATATCCTCCAAAACCTTCAGCATTCTCTCCACTGCTTTGAAACTCCGTTCGATCGATAGCGAAGCTCCCTAGAAACCAAATACTGAGATTGTTGCACTAAGACTTGCACTATGTTGTACTATGTTGCACTATGTGTGGGATATCATGTCACTCACATGAAAGAAAAAGTAAAGGGAACAAAGGACTCCTTTGCGGCGCGACGGAGTTCTGTATTTTTTCTTCATTGTGCATGATTATCCTGAGAAAGCGTCTGCTGTCCCACATTGCCTCCGAGATCATCCCCACGCTTGCGGAGGTGATCTCTGAGGATATGCTTACCGCCCTTCCTCGCAAACATCTCCTCGTCTTCGACTGTCTTTTGAGCCGCTTTTTCAAAAGAGCGAGAATGAGTGGCGACTCAGTGAGCCGCCACTCTTTTGGAGAGCCGTCGCTTAGTGAGCAGTGGCTCTTTTGGAGAGCCGCTGGTTCAGTGAGCCATCGGGAACCGTGAGCAGCGTTTCTTTTGGAGTGTTGTTAGGAACCGTTCTGCCAGAGTTAGGTCTTCTGTTTGCTGCGACTTCAGCGCCATCTATTAGCAGTATGAGAAAGCAACTCCAGTGGGCAGGCACAGGTGGATTGGGCCGGCATATAAAGAAAAGAAAAAAGTGTGTTGTCTACACAATCCTTCGCACGTCGTCGGTCGGTTGCTTCGGCGCCATGTAGAGGCTCCGCGCCGGCGACCTGGCAGCCGCAATGTGTGTATGCTTCGGGTGGTCGCCGCTGTTTTTGTGCGTCTTTTGTTTTGCTTTCAACGATTGCTATGCATAGTCTTCTCAAGCTGCATTACAACAGGGCGAATTTGGAATGCATAGCCCCTTCCGCAGCCAGCCCAGCAGAAAAAAAAAATCTGGTTCAGTCACGAACGAACAGCACCGACTGCAGCGCGTCGTGTGCTCTAAACGGGAACAGATGCCTTGAGAAAATTAAAACCACACTTCACAGCATGAATGGCGAGCGATTCGGCTTGAAGTAGATACAAAATGAATGAATGAATTAAATACGGTCGGCATATGTATGTGGCGGCAAAAACAGGGAGGTTGAACGAGTTTGGGTTAAGGTACTGGGCCAGAAACCTGTTGCCAGGAAAAATAGGAAGCAATGGGAGAAGCCGGGGCGCTGAGAGCTGTGGGCATTGAGAAAAACTGTCGCAAAGTTGAACAGGATTATAAGAATATACGAAAAACAAATCAGCTAGAGAAAGCATGTGCGGGGAGGGGGGATTTAGAAAGTGAAAAAGGACTAACGCGGACTCGAGCTACAAAGCGCACAATGCATTAAAAAAATGATGCATTTACATTATACTTCAGGCTCCTCCTGAATTCACTGTCTCTGGGAATTTAAGAGGGACCTCGAATGAGGTAATCTGCTTTCTCTATATTTATAATTCACTATCTATATCTGTCTACATTGTCACTATCAATATTTATTAACAGTCAGTCCAAACGTGATTTTGGGCTTGGCCCGAAGTAATTATTAAGGATAATTCTCAGTGTGTTGAATGATGGCCAATGTTATTCACATAATTGTGAAACGATAGGGTACCAAAAGAACGAAACATTCTCTTGGGGAATGGGTGCACCTCTAGTAAATATAGTGGACTTAAAGAGAAAGAATCGGGTCTAAAAAAATATGGATGTTGCTGTTTACTGGGATTTTACAGTCATCATGAGGGGAGATAGGATGGACGCGCAAATATTTCCACGCTTTCGTTTAGTTTCGGGAGGTCGAACGGGTGAAGATCAGTGAACGAGAGAGAGGCAGAGTTGTCTTTATCTCTCTCCAATAGCTCACTGTCCGTGAGCCAATGAACCGTTCAAATGAGCCGGCTCACTTCAGTGAGCTGAGCCGTTCGCTAAAGTGAGCCACTTTGCCTATCTCTAGGCCGTTGTCTCTTCAGCTCACTGTTCCAGAGTGTGCGTCGCTTGGATGGTAGCCATTGGAAGGTACTCTTGAGTAGATAAAGGTGGCAAACCTGAGACACGGCGGCTGCGACGAGATACTGGCGAATCCAGGATGTTTTACCCAGCACCTCCACCAAATGTAACGGATGAAATGGGTTTAATACAGGTGAACGTTTGAATAATGAAGCCTGCTTGCAAACAGTCCAAAGCCCAAATCAGTCTGCACGCATCTCTCTGCCTCGAACTCCTCAGTAAGCACTTCCTCATTTGAAAGTAAAAAAGGGATATTTCACATATAAACCTCTCTGGCACCCATTGCATTGACTTATGCTTTAGTCCACTTCAGCAGACCGTAATGGTTGCGGAGCACTGCAAGTTTCATTTTCAACCCTGTCAAAATGTTGAGCACATGCAGTCGAACCCCGCACAAAAGAAACCTTCTGCAAAGGATTTTTTTTATTCCCGTGAGAATTTCACTCTTGCAAAAGTTGACAATATTAGCAATTGGCAAATAAGCTATAAGTTGTGATGGCCCAAAAAGTGAGCATGGAAACGGCGAATACGCACTTGTCGGGAATCACAACCAGGCCGTGCTGTTGGAGGCGCTGTAAACTGCACGCAGGTAGTTATCATTATCTATAGACATATTGCTGACTGTGTTTGCATACATCAATGATCGATGTATGCGAACACAGCTGGGAGGCCTCTTGTGACCTTAGCAATGAACTGCTGAAAGGTTTGAGTTGGGTTCTGAAGTCCAAAGGGCATCCACACATACTCTAACAGCCCAAACGCAGTTGTGATGGCTGTTTTAGGTTTGCTGGCAAACACAGTGGGTATCTGGTGATGTGCTTAACCAGGTCCACTATGTTAAAAATGGTGCCGCCATTCAGATGTGATGTGAAGCAGTGGATAGCTGTCGTGGACAGTCTTGACATTCAGCACTTTATAGTCACTGCACGGACGCCAGTCACTTGGATCTTTTTTAGATATGAGATGGAATGACAGAGCCCATGAGCTGGATGATGGGTGTATAATGTAGAGCTTGTGGAAATTCAACATTTCCCTCGCCCGCACGACGCTGCGAACACCCTCTCTTTCTCTCGGGAAGCCCTCATCTTTCCCATCTTGGCCTCCTTCCCCTGGCGCTGTGGCGGAGAGGGCGGTGAACGGCCCCTCCTTCCTCCTCCCCTCTCATCTCGGCGGACAGCAGCTACACCCAGGGAGACGACGCCGCGACGCCGTAGCGCGCGGATGCTGCTGTGACACCGAGGAAGAACATTGGGCGTTCCCAATAAACAACTTGGCCCGCTGGCTATGTTTGCCTCGGTGTGACGTTCTTCACGGCCACTGCTGTGGTCGGAGCTAGCGGTGTGGCCTCGGTTCTCAGAGCGGAGCCGCAGCCCCGTAGAGAATCCCCACAAAATGGCGCACCAACGTGGGGCCCCACTAGCAGTCCAGTTGGGGAGGCTAGCTCACGAAGAATGGTGGAATTCCACGCAGTAAGTCGTCCGAAGTCGTCTGGGGGATCCTGGCCGCTGTGCGAAGCCTAGCCCAATGGCAGGGGCTTCCAACCGCTATAGCGATACGCCTCAAGTTAAATCCCAGGTGTGGTCCGCCGAACGAGTCATTCTCGAGGAGATCCTGAGCTACTCGTCAAGCTACTGCCAGTTGCATACGCTACCCCCCTTACACCTGCTCGGGAAAGCCGGCCCGTTGGTCCAGCTCACGATAAGTGCCCATTTGCCTACCTCCGCCCAGAACCGCCGATGCGGTTAGTCCGTTTTGCCCGTTGGCTCAAAACCGCGCTGTCTGTACAGCGGAGAATGCGGGTGAGAGCGCTGCCGAAGCGCGCCGAGCACAGGTTCAAAGTTCACCGGCTCAGGAGAGTCGAAAGCCATGTTTACTGGAGCGGCGTCGCATGGATATGCGGTGAGCTGACTCGCAATCGGCAGGTCAGTTCACGAGCAGCCAAATGCCTTTCGGAAAGGGAGCGTGAATTATAGTCGCCTGTGCGATGTCACTAGGAGCCGTAGTACACCAAATTTGCTTAAGGAGGTCGCAGCGGGGAGCGCCCTGTTGCGGAAACCTCCAAAGCACGTGCATCTCGTAAGAGTGGGGACACCCACTCGAGCTTGCGTTCAGCAGTTAAGAGCTGTCAGGGGTTAGTAGGAGGGCTCTATTTTTTTTTTGTCATAAGCGGGTCGCTAGTCTTATTGAAGAGACAGAACCCCACGACGAGTCAGGCCAAATTGCGCCTTGAAGCCACTTGTACTGTGGTTGGCGTTAGTTAACTCTAGTGTAGCTGGTATTGCTACGAGTGAGTTGGAGACTTCCTGCTGGTCTATGATTAAGCTTTGCTACAATACGTGCTAGGCAGTGACGCCTCAAATGAGGGCAGAAAAGCCGTTATTCGCAAAGGAGCGAGCGCCGATATCGGAATATACAGCCGCTCTAGGGTGAATATGCGCAATCGCATAACTACCGGAATGTGCACTGGCGCGCCATTTCCTTAGCTCTGCGCATGAACGCAAAGGTCGAGACCAATGTCGACGACTACGCAAAGTAATTGCGCGAGATTACTGCCAATGCCAATGGAAAGGCGAACCGCAGTCGCGGTAAGAACATTGCAAGTCCGATGGCTAGCTATGCTTACGCACTCAGCGACGTGAACGCGCGACCGCGACGAGTCGAGCGCCCAGATGGGTGGGACCGTTAGAGGTTGCTGAGATTGTTTCGCGGCTGCAAAGCACAAAGGCCCGCGGTCGGGCGGAATCGGCGGACCCATGCCAACAGTACTTCCTTTGAAAGTAACTGTAGAAGCGGTCCCTGCATGCGCATAACACCGCATAGGCAAGCGATCCCGAGAGCGGTCTCTACGGTCACGCTGCAAAACCCGAATCCAGCGCAGTCGCTGCGACAACGGGAAAAATGCCGCGCAAGTGCAATCACTCAAGCAGCGGCTCTGTAGCACCCACACCCAGCAAAATCGCTGAAGGATTGTCAAACGCTGCGCATGTGAGATCACGCGCACAGCTACTCCGTGGGCATCGCTACATCACCCTCCGTCAGCGCGATCGCTAAAGGGGGAGTGCTCCGAGCGTGGAGGTCACCCACGCAGAGCAGCGCCGGCGGCGTCGGCTGCCTGTGCAGCTTGAGCTGACGACGGACAAACGCCAGAAGCGCGAGTTCGCGCGAGCGGATACAAGGGAAGGCAGTCCTTTCCGCGATGATACTGTGCGGAAGGTAGGCGCAATCGCCTAATGTCAACCGCAAGGGCATGAGCGGTCTCGTGTGAAGTCATCCGGCACGTGTCAATACACAAGCCGGCAGTGTTCCTGTACGCGAAGCCTGTGCTGAGCACATTCAGAGGGACCTAGCCCGCCGACTTGCCTTATTTATGACACCGGCACTCCGGACGCATGGCCCACGCTGTCTGCATTCAGGCGGCGGGGAGCGGCGAATGTGATGTTTAGTCTACCAGCCCAATGGCTGCACAGACATACAGTGGTGCCCGAAAAAAAAAGCTCGCATTCGAGCTCGAATTGGAGAAGAACCCGGCCCATGTAGATATGCAGGCCGGAGTGGTTCCTGTAGGCGGAGGGACGGATCCTGCTGCCCTGATTGACGACCTGCAGGGAGTCGGCACGGTCGTAGGCGATCAGCGCACTGGAGGCGTGCCGGCCGCCCGCGACCGGATGGCGGGCCAGCGGACTTCGTCCCCGTGACGGCAGCAGCAGGGATTTGTGCGGCCTGCACGCGGAGCCAGCCCGACGCGGGGGCGGCCATCCCTGCTTTGGCCGCCTGTCCTGCGGCATGGACCTGCTGAGGGATCAGCCATGCAGCTTCAAAGGGGAAAACGGCGCCCAGGTGGAGGTCGTGATTAAGGGAGGAAGGGTGTGGGAATTCAACATTTCCCTCGCCCGCACGACGCTGCGAACACCCTCTCTTTCTCTCGGGAAGCCCTCATCTTTCCCATCTTGGCCTCCTTCCCCTGGCGCTGTGGTCGTGACGCCGTAGCGCGCGGATGCTGCTGTGACACCGAGGAAGAACATTGGGCGTTCCCAATAAACAACTTGGCCCGCTGGCTATGTTTGCCTCGGTGTGACGTTCTTCACGGCCACTGCTGTGGTCAGAGCTAGAGGTGTGGCTTCGGTTCTGAGAGTGGAGCCGCAGTCCCGTAGAGAATCCCCACAAGCTGCATCATGATTGAACTCCCACCAAACAAGAGGTGTGATCGTGCTGCTGGTGGTGGTCACACTTATTCTTTGGCGGCTGGGTGAGATTGCAACGCTTCGCCAGTTACTGAAATTACACCGGGATGTTGTCAAAGGAGATGACGGTATCAGCATGCCGATGCCAGTGGGGGACAAGGTTAGACTCGACACCAGATATAGATAGCCGAGTGAAGCTGTCTCTTGGGCTGCATGCTGAATGAAGCCCAAGTCAAACTACGATAGGAAATTTGCGCTGATGATTGGGTCAACGTCAGCGATGACGAACACTCATCACGAAGTGTGACAGAGTACCAAGTTGAGGGTGAGGGAGCGAAGTCTGTATGTCACTATGGTTGAAGAGATGGCAGCTCGTTGCGATTGCCCCGCCAGCTAGGCACGATGGCTTTTTTTGAAGGATCACGCTGACCTCTGCACCATCGTTGACAAGGAACGGATTACGACAGGTCTTGTCAATTACCACAAAAGGTGGCCGCATTGGGGAGCCACCAGTTCTTGAGGGGTTTTTCCCAACCACGAGACGTGCACTCCATGGCAGGATGTAGGAATTACCAGTCATACCAGCAGTATTATGTTATGGCTCTTTGTGCGCGATGGAAAGTGGTGACTGGAATATGGTAAATGGTCTTTTGGGACAGGCTCTTGAGTGTGTCAACTGAGCTCATCAATACATGCCTTGAGGCAGGAAATTGCCGAGTCTGCCAGTGGTGAGACAGCTGTGCCTAGCTGGAAGGCTACCTCATGAACCTGGTTGGTCAGCTCCATGGTTGCGTCACTGGCCGCTGGGAAGGCAAGATGCAGATGCTTGGGCATCAGCAAGAGCTGAAGGAGAGCTCTCGAAGCAGCGGAACATGGGTGGTGAGTCCTCACCGAGGAGCTGCCAAATCCGGTGAACCAGTTGTGAAAGGGGACCGTCGCCAAGGTCCACCAGTAAGGAGCTGCTGTAGGTGAGAGCGTTCTTACTTCATAGTTCTCTCGGGTACTTTGGTCTTGAGAGTTCTCTTGAATATTTAGGTCTTGAGGTGCTGATGAGGGCACCTCCAACGAGTTCATAAGAATATCTTACTGGTCACTGATCATGTCAGGAGAGAGCGCGGATACGACATGATTGTACTAAATCATCTTGTGAGTTGATGCGGTCAGTAGAGATGTGCACGGGCGGAAATTCTGAGCCCGAACTAGCTTGGAATTTGTGTTACAGACCCGAGTCTGGCATGGCAACGTGTTCAGACTTAAAGGGCCTACGAAGAGCTATTTACAAAAATCAGAAAACGCACTCTAGATATAGGTATCTTATCAGTCCTCTTTGCAACACGCAAATTTTTACGCTAGTCTCAGTAACACCGAAAATATTGGCGATTGAAAATGACGCTCGTCCTCTGCACGCTTAACCCGGCGCGCAAGAAAAACACTGAGAGAGAAAGTGAGCGGCTTCGAATATATCCCGGCGAAATCCGTGATTGCCGCTGGTAGTGCTACGCACTAAAAATGAAAACAAGCTGAGACGGCACCTCAACGTTCCATTCCGCCCGGGTCACCTGGGAGCATCCAGTGAGCGGGCACAACCAGCAAGCCCCGATGACATCATTTGGGTCCCTACTGAAAAAACTGTATGTGAGCTGTACAAGAAAGTGTGAGAGTGAATGAGAATGTATAAGAATATGTGAGTTCTTGGGAGATTAAACGTGGATTTATGAGAGCACGTAGAGCCACTGTGCAGGAACGCATGAGATTGTACAAGTTCTTGTGAGTTTGAATGAGCCCATGAGCGAGCTCACAGAAGCACGCACAGCCACTGTGCAAGATTGAATGAGAATGAGCTGGTCACGTATTTGTGCGAGCTTGTAGAAGCACATGGAGCCAGTGCGTGAACAGATGCTCTAAGAGAGCATGCAAACTATGTGTCCATGTACATGCTTGCATGCTAAAAAATTAGTCGTTGAGACTGTGTAGGTCCTTCCAATATGAAAGAGGTCAAAGTTAGAGCTTTCATATAATGATTACTTCATGATTATTTGCGACAGGTACACTTTTTCATATTGCACAATTTTGGTCTTGGCTCGCAGCACATTTTCAACATTAGTAGAAAAGTGCTTGCTTCCTTTCATTATGCAGAAATCTTTATATGACAACATGCACGCTGAGCAACAACTACACGACATATCAAGCTCACTGTAAAACAATGTCAAAAGCGAGATACTTCAACTAGATCTAATAGCATCATTTGCTTCTCTTTCAACCATTCGTTTCTGAAAGTTGGACGGAGCCATAGATGCATGACAAAGGCTGTGTGCACAACATTGATGTGTTGCCTGCCAAGTAGGTGACGGTCAAACTGGCGACCAAAATCTCCCTTACATTGTATTTTGCATATGAATGGAGGCAACTTAGTATAACTGCACACTATTACCACCATTAGGCATCATAGGTTTGTATGAAGAACTGGCTTGGAGTTTCATCTGTAGAAGGAAAAGTAAATGTGATAGCAGAAATGTGAAAGCCAACTCCAGTACTAAACTTCACGAGCTCATATTCACTTGTAAAGACCACAGAAAGACAATTCTCAAACGACTGAACAGCACTAACAGATGGGATGGGAGAGAAGATGACAACAATTCTGCTTCTTTATCTCCCTTACTATCTTGGAGCACTGTTCACTCAATCGACTCATTATAACCAACCAGCCTGACTCTCTTTTTCAGCACAAGGATAGGCTGAGCAAAACAGCTCCTACAGCCTTTTGAGTTTTGACTTGCACATCTACACCTATGTACACCATTTTTAAGTTTCCTGAGACTATAGCAAAAATTTGCTGAACTGCACTACTCTGAATTGAAGCTTTTTGCTGCGTAATGACACTTGCAAATGTTGTCCGTCTCAATGTCAAATAAAAAGAAAAAAAAAGGATTGAATCAGTGATCTTAGACTAATGAAGAGATACACAAATCCTAGTACTTCATGAGAGGTGATACCAACAGTATGTGTTGCATCTTGAAGCTATGCACACTATACACATATATGCTGAATCATCATATTGCAAGGAAATGTATTTTAGATGGCATATTTTTCAGTGTAACTGTAGGCTGCGTCACGCGAGATGCATTGAGGAAAGCTGCACGTGCAACTCCACGAATATATGTTGTGCAGTTTCCACCAGCAGTGCATAATCATTATGCTGCATGGAAAGAGCAGCTTGATTGCTTTAGCTTCTTTACTGTATGCTGTAGGCCGCAGAGATAAGTTGAAATTTTTGTATGGTCAGTTTCTTAATTGAAGTAAAGAGCGTGCAAACACCCCACACTGCCTTCACTTGAAGCTTGACCGGTAAGCTATTTTTGCATATCGCATATCTTTCCTGATTGAGAGTTCAGGCTTTCACCCCACTGTCCTTGCTTTTGCTATAAGCTACAGGCAATAAAAAATTTCGTCACATGCATTTAAGAGTTAAACACTGAAGTAGTGAGGCACATATCACACAAGAAATGATCGCTATCAGGTGACCTGTTGGAGCTGACAGCCATAGATGTGGCGCCCATAAAGGAACAGCGGGCGAGCCGAATTGGGCTCGCCCACTGTTTTTTATGAGCGAGCACAATTCAGCATCTTCTGTTTCCAAACAAATCACTTGATCTGTAAAACGCCGTATAGTCTTTCAATATTAACAAACAAACAATTTCCTCTGTAACTGTTTATGAACAGGAGTTTTCGCAAGGAACTTGGCAATGAATTTGGGCCAAAGCTCCGATTCGCCGAACCACAGACCGCGGTCAACCTAACGTCCATGACAAGCAAAGCACGCAGTTAGTTTGTCCAGCATCGCGAGAAAAGAAGCGAAACTCACGGTGGTCTTTCGCTAGCACTGCTAATTTTTGAATGTACAAACAACAGGCGCGTATACACGACAAACATGCAGCGTTAGCGCGTAGACGCCCGACATCGTGCTTGCCACTGTTCGGCAAGCAGCAAAGTCGTTAGGTCAGCGACTTCCGAAACCGAAACAAGTCGAAACCAGACGAGGCAGCCGAAGCGGATCGAAGTGCTAGCCGTAGCCATTATGAGTTGGTGGCGTCGCGCCTTTTTCTCTTGTGTGCTGTTGGGGCGCCTTGCTGCTGGCGGCTTCATTATTTCGAGATATACGAGGCACAGAGCTCAACAAAATAGCTCGTGCGATGTGCAGAAGCGTGGTAAGGTTGTGTGCATACCTGTGCAAAAAGTGTGCTCGCGTGCCCGACAGGTAGTGCGTTTCCTTTGCGCGCTCTCACTGCAAACACTACGCTGACTACGGGACTATTGGAGGGCGGCCACCACCCGGCATACATTTGACATCTCGGAGGTAAGTTAATTTCCATCTTCCCTGTACATTCTCCTAAAAACTTTGCGTAGAACTGATGATGCATGCCAACACAGCGCTAGTTCGTAAACATCAAGACGCGCATGTCATTATAACATACGGTAGTTTGCTTTTGACGAGGGAAGGGTGAATGCGTTTGCAGTGTCTAGGAAAAGAGACAGTTAGTGCCAGGGGCTGCGCGCTCAGAATAGAATATGCCGTACAAATCATCACTCGTAAAACCATTGCGGGGTGCACGATGCTGGCGCCTACTGCAATTCAGCCTTCGGCAAGAATTTAGAATGGGCCAGTTCCAAGTGCCTCGACCCGGGCCTTATGTTGCGCTGCAGTTGAAGATCCGGCGCTTGTGCAGTTGCAACTACACGCATTGAATAAGCGGTAAAACCTACCTGCGTTACAGCAGGGCTAGATCGTTATTCTTATGTTCCATAAATATTGCGGATTACGAGATATGGAGCCGGCGAACATGCGACGGCAGTATGATTCAGCAGCAACCGTACTTAAACTCCATTGTCGAGCCTTGGGTGATAGAAGGGAAAAAAAAAGTTTTGAGCTATTTTGAATTTTTTCGCCTGTATTGGGCTTGATATTTTCTTTTTCATACTTTGGTCGTGACTGAAGTAAATGACAGACACCAAACTCAGACCTTCAGTCCAAAAATGTCAGTAAGGTGTAAAGGTAATTATGCATTCAACAGTACCAATAGTATTGATTTTCTTGTTTAATTATTTACAAATGAAGCGAAAAAAAATCTGATTTAGTGCTGAGATGCCCCATTGGCATCTTCTCTAATATGAAATGTGAATCAAAATGTGCAGTTTTTCCGTACTCAGTATACCACTGATTCATCACAGATGTAAGAATATGAAATTCATGCAAGTTTCAAAATGAAGAGTGCATGCAGAATTCCAAGCAAAACAAGCCTTTGCTTGAAGTATCATTCAGTTGTGGTGTTTTTGTTTAAATTTATGCATGTTTTGTAGAAGCAACGGTAGATGTTGATATGGAATTAGTGTTGTGTCTGGATCTAGATTATGAATGGCTACCCCATTTATGAATTGCTTGGTTGTCACATGCACTTCCAGACATTGTTTGAACAGTCAAATCACATTCTGCATTTGGCTTTTTTTTATTTTTTTGCATGGAACTGTTTCCACTTTAGAGTGTGTAGCCTTTCACAATTCATAATTGATCGGGTGAGCATGTTTTGGCATGATAAAAGGTTTGGAAGTTCGAGAGCATTGGCCCTTCATGATGCCTAAGGGGCAGACTGCTTACTGCACTGGTACCACTGTCTTCCTAGATTCCTAGATATCACTCATATTTCTATACAGAATACATGTTTTCAGAAATCCATATTTCTTGTCAGACTCTGCACATTCTTCAGTTGATATAATGGGAGCTAGGGACAAACTTTTGCCTTTCTTGGTGCACTGCTCCTATTTCGTTTAAAAGAGCCGCCACATTTTCTGTAACCCGAGTTGGGGTGCAAACACTGCATGTTCATAGGGTGGTCAGGGAGCAAACTTGGTGGCACTGTGAAGGCCATGAACAATATGCTGATGATAGGCTGCCTTTAGACTGACTGGCTTGCATTTCTCGGTGTGTTTTGTATGTGCGAGGGTTGCATAAGCTGCCACATATATTGCTTTGATTTGATGTTGAGGTGACTGGCATGATTAAAAAGTCAATGTGATGATCGAAGTCTTCAGAACATTCAGAACATGCTGGGATTGTACTCCTGGCTTAAGTTGCAGACATTGTTTGCTGGTTATACCTTTGAGAGGAAATCTAGTAGATAAAGCTATGGGCAGAGTGCTTGCTTGGTATTCCAACCTAACCACCCAAACGTTACTGTTTACTGGAAAGAGATTGTTCAAGCTTCCAGCCTTCCACTCGTTTACTCGTACATTGCAGTGAAGTGCATTTACGCCTTGGCACATGGCAGGCTCAGGGGCTCGTTCATCGCCACTGTACTAGGTTAGACCTCCAGTTGACTCGAAATGCCTTTTGCCATTGCCATGAAATAGTGTTTAAAAGGAGGTTCGATGACAGAAATACTGTTTGCTCTCTTAGTAGGTAAAGAAGAGTTAGCATAACATTTCTTTCGAGTTACATTACCTGGCATCTCTAGATGCGCGTTGTGCCTGCTATGGGCACTGAATTCTTAGTGTGAGATCAGAGGTTCCTGCAGAATTGCAGACTTTTATAATGCTACTTAAATTATGAGCAGATCGAGGTGATAGATGACAAGGCTTTACTAATGGTCATTTCCAATCACAGGGTTTAGTGACCTACAGAACATTATTTTCTGCTCTTTTTGGAGTAACTGTATTCCAAATGCAGATCCGGAACACAGGTCCCATCTTCCCAATGCAGATGGGGAGCGATTGCTGAGCCAAGATCGGTCCCTGGAGCAGTGGATTGCTCTTCCGAAATCAACAGAACCGGCTAGAAGTTTGCTTGAGTATTTGTTCAGCTGCACCTTCTATTTCCAGTAGCATGCTCTGCTGTGCTGACCGTGCCCTCAGTGCTCCATAATAGATGATCATTACTTGCCACTGCTATGAATGCAAATTGCTGTCATGAACTAGTGCTTACTCTTGAGGACAGCAAGTCTAAGAGTAGCAGTATTATGCAATAATCTTTTTTAAAGACCTCAGCTCGGAGTGTGACTAGAAGATTTTGTGCGGAAATCATCTTTATGTGCTATTCATGATCTTAAAGCCATTCCTGAACTCTGAAACAGTGAAAATGGTGAACTGCGACTTCCTTTTATTTGAGAATAGTGCCAAAGAAATTTTACCCTGCTTGCCCGCACTCGGCTATACGAAAGAATGGCATAAACTGTTGATGTCAATGCCATCCCAAGAAGCAGCGGGAGAAATGCAGACCTATTACAGGTTTAAAAACAGCTGGCACGTGTAGACGAAGCACGGGCTAGCACACAGAATAACAGGCAATTCTTCTGTCAGTTCATGGGCACCAGCTACTTGCGCTGGCATGAGTTCCAAACGCAATCGGGACACAATCTGTACTGGATGCAGGTGCTCTTTTGCGGAGCAGGCAGACCACTTCACTTCTGGGATTGTAATTCACTGTATGTGCAGAGGAAAAGCAGGTGAACGTGTCTCTGCTGGCATATGTCGCATTGCCTGCTGTCATCCTTTTTACTTTCAATATGTGCTAATGACAGGAATGCTCATAGCACAAGTAGAGTGAAGACACTGATCTGCGCCATTATGGAAATGCTGAGATGTTAGCATGGGCAAACATCTCTTTGCATCACCGCGAAGCTTGCTAAGGCTCAGTTCAATGTACGAGCAAGCTAATACAATGCGGGCATATGTCAGACAGCTCTTTAGCTATGGGCCTACGCAACTGCTGCCAGACCTTTAATGAGAACTCTTGACTAAAAAGGCAACATTTTACAAAGAGCAAAGTAAATGATAAGAATGACTTTTTTTTTTTCATTTAACAAATCTGGTGGTCACAGTGAAGAACTCATGCCACGATTGTTAATATGCCTCTACTGCCCCATTTGTAAAGCAAGCATATTGAAATTCTCGAAGGAGCATGGTTACAGTCGTGAGCAGCTCTGTTAGATGTATGTCCATAAGGGTGGCATATTGTTTCATTGTTCAAAAGAATTCTAAATAGGTGGTTTGGAACTTAAAGGAGAAAGAACAGAGAAGCTGGCTGTACAGGCAGAAATACTGCAAATGGTGGGTGGTGGACAGGTGCCAAGCTGTCGTGATCTGCACTTTGCAAGGAGCCTCGTGCTACTCATTAGCTGTAGCTTGGCCATACCCAGCTTATATAAGCTTGGCTTGTACAAAACATGCCTGCAAATGTAACCTTCTTCAAGGCTGCCTGCACCCTACTGTGGTGGTTTCAGTGTTTAGGGCATTTGACTAGTGAGCTGGGTGACGCGGGCTCGGTCCGAGCCAGGGTGGTTACATTTCGGTGGTAGCAAAACGCTAAGTCCCCATGTGCTGTACAGTGTCAGTGCACATTGAAGAAGTGCAGATAGTCAAAATTATCCAGAGCTACCTACTATTGCTGACCCTCATTGTCTAAGTTTCTTTGGCATGTTGAACCCTGTCATCAAATCAAGGTTGCCTACTGTTAGCGTTAGTAGATGACCTTCGTAATGCCACAAAGTCTGCCCCTCACCACTCTCCGAAATTTCGTTGTTTGCAACTCAACTCAGGTTACTTACAGTTTGATGACCCCTTTTTCTGAAACACTAGCAGTTGACGAACTCACTTCCATGCAGTGAACTCTGAGAAAAGTGCTGATTTGGTCATAAACATTTTTTTTTTCATGAGAATTTGGTCAGTCATATAACCATTGAAAAGTCGTCTGTTGATATGTTCATGTGACAAGCTAGGTAGCTTTATAGATGGCTTGGATATGATATCAGAAGTGCTGTGATGGAGAACTATGCTTAGTGTCTGCAGTACCTTCATGATGAATGTGGTGAATGCAGATGACATTTTGCTCCACTTTTATTTCACCAGTGGGTGCCTGGTGAGTTGTCAGTGCAAGCTATTGATAATTTCACTTTCTTCATGCTGTTTACATAGCTGTGGAATCCTCACAATAGCAGAAGTATTATATTTATGGTTCACTAACTACTGTTTTTTTTTTAATATAAAATAAGTAAATGCGCCGTCAGCAACCCTGGAGTGCAGCGTGCTACTCACCTGGACACCATAGATATTTTAATCATGCCATACCCCTTTGTTACTTTCAGTTTTCAGTTCTACAAGTCTTGATCACGGTAGCACATCACTATACTCGGGGGTAACTGTGGCTATGCAGCTGAAGTTAGGCAGAAAGGAAGAGGCAACATACCTCTTTCCCCTTGCCATGTAGAGTGGGTTACTTCAGCCCTAGTGACCTTGCATTAACTCTCCAACTTCCTCCCTTCACTTCAGCCCAGTACACTCCTAGCCCAAATAGTGAGCCAACCACTCTTCACGGCAAGGGGACAGAAACTTTTCTCCTTTTCTTTCGTACCTAGACTCGGCTGCATAGCCCCAAAGCATTGTCCCCATGTACAGCAAGATTCAATGCCACATTTCTTCTCAGTGTCAGAGCACCCTCTGCTTGCTCTGTACCACCCTTGCAGCAGCCCAGTGTTTTGTTTACCACAGAAAATCATGTCTGTGCAAGCTGTGTTGGCATGGAGAGCTGCATATCTAATCCAGCTTTCATGCTTTATGATGAGGCTCTAATTGATTGGCTTTAAGTTTCATGAAACGTGGTCATGTGTGTTGATTAGTGTCACATGAAGTAAAATTTCGCTGACTAAAATACAATCATAAGGATGTAATTTGGGTGAGTTGGTAAGGTGTCATCTTGAAAGTAGCAGCACGAAAAAACAAGGACGTGAAAAGAAGCAAGCAGATGCTAACTCGCAACTAATGTTTATTGATGCAAATAAGAAATATATAATGCCAAGCAACACTGCAAACCGCTCAATCGCCAATAAGCAGACAGCAAAACATGAATCACTAAAACTTCCGAATGGTTCAATTTGAGTAGATATAGGTAGAGGTCAACTTGGCTGTGCATTGTAAGAATGCACTGGTTGCTTTCAGTTTCTTTCTGCTGTGCACATTCTGGCTGTCATCCATTGCAAATCAGCTGGGAAATCATTGAAGCTAGACATTTTTACAACTAAGCAATCAATGTGTTAGTGAGCCATCCATCATGTTACCATGCAGTGAGTTGGGTTATCTAGATAGGGAACTGTTCTTAAATTTTAAGGATTCATGTCTTGCTTTTTGCTTATCAGTGATTGAGTGGTTTGCGTTGTTGCTCGTCTTCTTTATATATTTCACGTGTGCTTCAATAAACATTAGTTGTAAGCTAGTGCCCGTATTGTCTCCTTTCATACCCTTGTTTTTTCTTGCAGCTTCTTTCAAGATAAAATACAATCTTTGCTACTTCGGTCATAAAATGAATTTTAATGAAGTTCCACATCTCTTAGAAAAGTAGTATTGCAGTTGCAGGCATGTATTAGGCCCTGCAGTACCAATTAAGGTGCTCGCTCGATGTAAAGCATAAAGAAAGGGAGGGCTTGTCTGATCTCGAACCTAGTGGGAAATGGCGGATTATGGATAGGCTGTTAAGGTAAAGTCAAGTAAATGCTTTTTTATTTGTAACTAGGGGCACTGTGATGCCTGACTTGCTCTTTTGCCAGGCTGGCGACGAGATGGAGTGAAAGGAGTTATTTTATTTCACTGTTGGTATGTCTCGGGTGATGTCAACATTGTTTCTTCTCTGGCATTGTAGGCAATCGCCCTTCAACTAATTGAATCCCAAAGTGAAATTTTGAATTAAAAATATAATAATTTAAGGTTATTTAGCAGGCAGAGGCAAATTTCATGCAGTGACCTGCACCAGCATGTCGTGCATCATTTCAAGAAAAAAAAAAAACAGTATTGCGGTGTTCCTACTCTGTGCCTTTATTTCTTGCTCACAAAGCCTCTGCATGTACGTGTTGCACCATATTACGTTTTCACTAATTTGTTTGGTCATGGTACTTTTTACCTTGCAGCAAGTTCCATGTGGCTTCGTAAGCAATGGCTCCTTCAAGCTCTATACCCTTTGCCGGAATTGTGCTGTGCTGTGGTGGGCAAGAAGCAGGACATTGATGTAAGTACTGAAGACATCTTTCAGTATGTGTAGTTTTTTATTTGCCTAACCCACTACTGCATTTGTGACCCCTCATGTTTATTTTGACATTTAGGTTTCTTCAGTGTTTTCTTTGCTTGCTGCCGTTGCTTATTGGCTATGACATTTGGCTGTTGAGTTTGAGAATGCGGAGTGGAATGGTGCCTGTGGCCTGTTGATATAGGCAAAATGCAAATTTGCCTGCCCACATTTGGTGCCACTGCATAGCTTGAAGGACATTGAGGACAAGCTGAAGCTGTCTTTTATTATAAATTACTGCATTCTATCCACTAGAGTGCTACTTACTGAAAATGCGAGCTTACTTTAAGATGGGAAAAGCCAGAAGTTTTGAAACAGATGTCATTACCAGCTGATTTCATAAGTTCTACATGATGCATCCATACTTTATTGGGCACAGGCCCCAGAGGCTGGGCTGGTAAGCCATTCCCTTCAGTATGATGATCATGGAGTGTGGTTTACACAGGCCTTTGATATCATTGAGTACCCTTGGTTTTCAGGAACTATTTCAAGGAGCTTTGGAACTCCTGAAATTATTTGCTTCTTAAAATTCTCAAAAAAATTGCATGGTTTTTCTCTAAAAGCGAGCTACATGAAAACTAAAAGTGCACTTCAGAGGGAACAATCGAAGAGAGCATGAGCCTATATAATATAAACCCAAAGTGACAGCCTGGCATGCGTCCAGACCATGGTTACAGGTGGCTCTCTTTTTCGCAGTTGCCACCTCTCTTGTCCCTATTTAATTTTTCTTTTTTTCAGCATGTTTGTCTTTGTTTTCCTAAATTTCACACATTTATGCAAAACTGGTGTGAATAAATTTTTCTCAAATTGGAACTCCTTGAAGACCTTTCTGGAGGGTTATTTTTCTGCTCTTCCTGTCTTCAACTACGCCCGTTGATGGCTGCTTTCTTATAAATCAGCTCTGACAAATTTCCTCTCTAAAAGGCCCCCCTGCACTTTTTTGGTAGCTAAACTAAGTGCAAATATAATTTGTATGTAAAGTGAAAAGAGAAAACAGGGGAGTGTTATTGATAATACTATGCCATATGTAATCATAGACCATGAATGAAATATGGGGTTTTTCTGGCAGAATATTTCTGCAATGCTTCTCTGCTCAGCGCAAACCCCTTCACTGTGGCGGCCAAACCTGTTTTGGGGGCAGAAATAGATGGCTGCCAGGAGACATTTCTTGTGACAATGACCACATCCATTACCTGCTCCACTCAGTAACAAAATTCATAACCCCCCCCCCCCCCCTCACTTCCGTCCTTCTGGTTTTCAATAGTGAAGGCATGCTCCTCGTCAGATTCATGCATAACATGAGGTTTGATACAGAAATATTCATCATTGCACCCAACTTCTGCCCCAAAGGGAATTGGGAGGATATTTTCGCATGTCTTCAGTGCACAATCATGTGATACATCAGTGACATAGCCTATGTGTTACGTACACATATCTTGTGGAGTTTGTATTCTTTTTTTCCTTGAGAGAGAAGCGCTGCTCAGTCAAAAAGCATGATGCAAGGGAATTTAGAGTGAGCGCCGATTCTGTGCGTTTGCTATCTTTTGCTTAGCTTTCATTCTTTTTCTTCCGGTGGTTTAGTGGGCTTGGTGGTATTCGAGCAATGCAAGGACACGGAGTCAAGAGTCTGCTTCTTCACAGTGCGCTGCAGGGATTGTGCATTTGTTTTCCTCATTGTAATGAAAACATGCAAGGCTAGTGCATGAGTTACTTGCACACACGCATGCCACACACATGCTGTTTTGCAGTGGCAGAAAAGAAATAACTGTCAAGACTGAGAGCATCTTCTAAGGGCACATAAACGTTGGTGTTTGAAGTTAAGCTGTAAATTCATAAAAGATGCGGCTTAGCTTATGAACCAACAATTTTCCGGCACTATCGTTTCACACAATGGGTTTAACTTAAGGTACAAAGGTGGCCGATCGAGCCCTGTGCTCTAACGCGCTGCGCACAGAAGCAATCAAATCTTGAGCGCTCCCTATACTGCTGCTCAGGTCAAAGCAACCCAAACCTCGTTGAAACAAAAGTGACGTGGCTATGTCACTCCTGCATGTCCTGCATGGGCTTTTTTTTTTTTTCATTCTACTGGGAAGGAGTGAGAAAAGGGTTGCCTGGTCTGTGCAGGAAGGACGCAAGGGTGCTGGGATGTTGGCCGTCCTTTAAAATGAGTGGCGGGTGGGAAGGGGGAGTGGAGGTAATGGGAGGGTAGTCTAGCTGTCCTGCGAGCTAAACGCACAGCAGTATGCATGCTTTCTTTTTTTTTTATTTAGCAGTGCGGAAAAAATGAATGAACCGAGGGGGGGGGAAGGGCAGGCTGGCCAACGCAGGCAGCACGGTTTCAAGTGAGTGATGGCTTGGAGCTGCCTCGGCAAAGCACAGAGCAGTGTGCATGCTTGCTTTTTTTTTTTTTTTTTTTTTGTAGCACCGAAGGTTTGACTGCTTCTGTGTCCGCACATAGGCCGGTTTTGTACCTTGAGTTAAGCCCCCCATGTGATACAAGCCTGAGTCGCTTTGGGGCGTTAAACCCCATAAAGCAAACCTTATGTGAAACATCTTGTATAATTCCATTGCTTAATCCAAACGTCAAAGTTTACGTGCCCTTTAGAAGATGCTCTGTCTTGACAGAATTACTTTTTTTTGCGCCACTACAAAACTGCATGTGTATGGGCACGTATGGGCATGCGTGTGTGCAAATAACTCTCACTCTGGTACTCAATATATATGCAGCCCCGCACACGGCAAGTACTCTTGCACATTTTTTTTAGACTGCAGAAAGCAAACGCACCATCCCGGCGACATGCTGCGAAAAAACACTCACGACTCCAGAATCCCGCATCGCATTGCATACCAGCCGTTCCACCAAACTATCGGAAGAAGCAGAACGAAAACAAAAAATTGCAAACGCACAGAATCGGTGCGCACTACACTCGCGCGCATCGCATCTTTTGACTGAGCAGCATGCCTCTAAAAAAAAAAATCTAGGAGATATGTGTATGTGACATATAGGCTACATCACGCATGTGTCACGTGACTGTGCACCCAAGATGTGCAAAAATATTCTCGCACAAGGATTTTGCTATATAATATAGGTCACGCATTGAGTTTTGCAAAGGGTCCAAGTAGGTCATTGTGCTCCTACTTTCACCCTGGCCAATTCAAGGGGTGAGAGGCACTTAAGAGCACAATTACCTACTATAATCTATATGATCTCGAATGGGCCAGGTGCAGCAGACAGCTTGTGAGATTGAGTATAGTGACAGGAAATCACTTCAGAAGAATACATTTACTTCAACTCCACGTAGCCCTGAATGCATGCTTTTCATTTATTGGCAGTTATGTGACCTTGAGGGCTCATAGACTGGCACTCAGCTTGTAAACACTTGACATCTTATCATTTGCTCTCTCTGTGGGCTTTGTTCTGCGGGTTTACAAGCTTTTTACTAAAGTGGATACAGTAAGTATGCACAGATCTGTTCTCTGAAGCATTGGCTGAGTGACAGCCCAAGTCAACCCTGGTTAACTTAGAACTTCTAGCACATTATTTTTTCTGGGTATGGCTTTGGCATCCCTCCTGACATCCCAGCATCTGACACCAAGTATGCATAATCATGGTCTATCACTAACTCCAGTGCTGTAGTTGATCATCACATACTTCTGTGGTGCTGCACATTTTAAGTTGTTGCTGTATATGAGCAGTGTTTCAGAACCTACAGTAGAATCTCGGTGATACGAACTCGGCTGATACGAAATTCGGTGTGATACGAATTCATAAAATTCCCCGGCCGAATTGCATTGCGTTCAGTGGGCAAAAAATCGGATGTTCCGAACACTTTTTCTTTTCGCTACGGGTGATACGAACTTCAGTATCACGACCGGTCGAGGCCCACGCACACACGCACAGCGAGAAAAGCGTGCGCAGCGGCGCAGCACTGATAGCACGGATCACGCACACGCGCGCGAAAGAAGAAAAAAAAATACAGCGAGAAAAAACCGGCTTGGCAACCCGCGGCAGCAGCGAAGTTGGCGAAGAAGGCAGCGATATCTTGCCCCCCCCCCCTCCCGTTCTCTCTTTCTCTCCCCTCCCCCCCGCATTTTTTTGTTATCTCGTTGTTGCTTTCTGCTACTGGTGTTGTGCGCACGGCCTTGCGGCCCTCTCCACATTTCTCCGCCGCCCCGCAGGCCACGCTCTTCCGCTTTCCGGAGTCTCCGCTGCAACGGCAACACGTTGCTTCGTTTTCTCGTTTGTTGAGGCTGACAACGCGTTGATAGCGCGTCGTTTTGTGATCATCTCAGCAACGCGAAAAGGTACATCATACTGCAATGTCACGGAAGAGAAAGGCGCTGACCTTTAAAGACAAATTGGAAATTTTAAATAAGGTGGACAAAGAGCCCAAGAAAAGGCGCACTGACATGGCCAAGGAGCTAGGCCTGCCGCTGTCAACGTTGTCAACGATCGTTGGTCAGTGCGACCAAATTATGCAGAATGTGCAGCACTTCGCGATGAATTCTAAAGAAGCCAAAACTGCCCACCATGTGAAGTTGGAAGAGGTTCTTCTAACGTGGTTCAGAGAGGTCACGGCGGCCGGCGTCAACATCGACGGAAAAGTGCTTCGTGAGAAGGCAGCGGACATCGCACTCACACTTGGAATTGATGATTTTCAGGCCTCCGGTGGATGGATTCACCGGTTCAAGGTGCGTCATAATCTTTCATACAAGACCGTTTGTGGCGAAGGAAAAAAGGTCGACGCCTCCGCCGTGGAAGACTGGATGACAACCACACTGCCGTCTTACATAGCGGGATATGAGGCACGTGATGTTTTTAATGTAGATGAAGCAGGGCTGTTTTACAATCTCCAGCCCGAAAAAAGTTTGTGCTTTAAAGGCGATGCCTGCCGGGGCGGACAAAAGAGCAAACAACGTATCACAGTTTTGTTTTGTTGCAACGCCGACGGATCGGAAAAGATGCCGCTGACAGTCATTGGCAAATATCAAAAGCCCCGATGCTTTAAGGCAGCTGGTCGATTGCCCTGCGTCTACAAGGCGAACAAAAAAGCATGGATGACTTCTTCTTTGTTTATGGAATTCGTCACGTACCTCGACCGCAAGATGTCTTGCCTCAACAGAAAAATAGTTTTGCTGCTGGACCAGTGCACCGCCCATCCAAAACAAATGACACTACAGAGTGTTAAGGTGGTGTTCCTGCCCCCGAACGCAACAAGTCATTTGCAACCACTGGATGCTGGGATTATAAGGAATGTTAAGCACCATTTTAAAGCTTTGTTGGTGCGCCGCCTCCTCGCGAAGATTGAAAGGAAGGACGCGAATCTCCAGATCACTCTTCTGGACGCTGTGCATTTTCTTGCAATTGCCTGGGATCGCGTCGTTCCTACGACCATCGCCAATTGTTTCGCGAAGTGTGGGGTTTTCAAATCTGCTGTGGCTACTGCCTCGCAAGTGCCAGACCCGATTCCCATCGATGTCTGGAATCAACTTGACGTCGACTGTTGCGTCGACGATTTCGTCACCGCGGACGACGACCTCGCCACCTGTGGTCTCCGCACGGTTGAAGATATTGCGGAGGAAACGTCATCACAGCCTGGCATTCCATGCAGTGACGAAGATGACGACGACCAAAGCGTTGATGACCCACCGCCGACGGCAGCAGAAACGATGCACGCCATCGATGTTCTGCGGCGCGCCGTGACCTCCGAGTCTGTGCGGGAGAAGACAGCGGCCCAATTTTTCAGTTTTCAAAATTCTCTGTTATCAGATCTCGCGGAAAAAAAGGTGCAGAAGGATATACGCGATTTCTTTCAACGAAAATAAATATTTCGTACCTGTTGGAAGGCTTGAAAACGAATTTTGCTCGTTTTTTGGTGATACGAAATTTCGGGTGATACGAAAATTTTCGTCTCCCTTTGAATTTCATATCACCGAGATTCTACTGTACTTAGTGCTGAGCTACGGTACAAATTTGAGGACTAATAGTAAGTTTGCTCTGCTTGGTGGCTTCCGCAGACAAGGACACACTTGTGGGGAAGGCATGTTGCGTACATACCTGCAGCCAACCATTCCGATTTTTTAGAAGACTTCAGATGTTTGACCAAACTTTCTGATTGCACGATCACTGCCCTAAATCTTCCGATAAGGGGCTTCTGCCTGCAAAGAATGGCTTTTGCGGAACCAGCACCGAGGAATCAGCAGCCGCATTATAATTTCGAGCATCTCCATCAGAGGCCACACTAGCACCATCGGCATCATTGGCTATGCAGGAAATCAATCAAAGTAGACTTTAGCCGAGCAAGAGTAGGTGTCGCTGGCTGCGAAAACAGTTGGTGTACTGCGTTTCTTGTAGGCAGCGATGCACAGCTAATGCAGCCACAGTAGATATAGATGCTGTGCTGGCTTCGCTTTCGATCTCGGCTAAGGGCAGCCACTCAGTGTACTTGAGGTTAAAGGCTTTGCCCAAATGTCATGTTATCTGATCCTTCTTATTGAGCTCAGCCGCATGCCTTATGTTACTAAGCTGCTCTATGCTCAGCAATGGCGTGATTGCTCTTTTTCCGGAGCCAACGCAGCCAACGACGGTCACGGTTGAAATTACGTGTAAAAGGGCTAGTTATGGTTTTGCATTAAAAAATTTAAACAGCGCTCCGATGGTACTGAGAGAAAACTGGTGGTGGGCATGCAGATCAGTTTTGCGTTGGCTATAGAGACGTAATGAGAACATTTGGTGGCGGCCTGCAGATATCTCGACGGACGCACACCTTTAGACATGCATTGCATGCTTGCTGCTGCATGTGTTTATGCTAAGGATGTTTAGATTAGGATGCATCAGACACTGCCTGAAATTAGCAGCCGCCTCCCCCTTTTGTACACAAATGCTGCCTCCCCCCCCCCCCTCCATTTTTGCAGTCTTCCCATTTTTGGTCTTACCAAGTACGTATAAAGGAAGCTGGGGCCACTAGTAGCGCGATTGAGCCTTGTGAACAATGTCAACATCTGTGCTACAGGCATCAATGGCTTGCTTGTCACATCAGGGTACTATGTACTCTTCGGACACACGGTACTGTCAAAGCTGTTGGTTCACTTGTTCTTTGGAGAGGTATTCACGGTAGGCAGAAGGCATGGCTTTTCAAGTGCAGTGACCATTGTGGCTCCAAGCTTTGTTTGGAAACTGAAATCAGCGAGTTGAATTTGTTGGTTTGGGTGTATATGTAGCGAAGAAGCACGCATATTTTCTTCCCTCTCCCCTGAGCCCTGCAAGCTCAAAGATCAAGTGTAGCAGCAACTCCAAATCAAATGTTAATAAAAAATTTGGTCACTAAATTTCACAGCATTTCTCAATGCATATGTCATGTTCTACATGAACAATATCACAGCAGCAGCGACATTTTGCCTAACATTAAGCGTTTTCAGCTGTTTTTCACAGCTGCCTTTTCATGCAGCCCGGGAAGCATGTTCTGTTAGCCTGTGAATATCGAGTTTGCTTCTGAATGTTCAGAGGACTTGACATTAGGACATGAGTGTTTTGCGTGTGGAATAGTTAATTCAAATTTTACCCTTGTGGCCGAATTCAAAAACATGTCTCCACTCGACGCTACCTCAGCTCCATAAAGTGCAGAAAACAGTCTTTTCTCTACTTAAGGTTCAGTTCAGATTCTTGAATGCTTTTCAGCATTTCCTCAGACTTACCCTTCAGAAATATTTCTCCACTCCAGACAGCACAAGTGGCATACAGGGCAAGACTAATGGCGAATTCGAGTGGGAGAGCAGGCACCCTCGAGAGCACTTCGAAAGTGCTCTCAGACAAGCGGGTGCCCTCCAGTGGTAGAGCAGGAGTAGAATCACCGGCTTCCGATGGTAGAGGAGGAGGTCTTTTCCTTTGCTGAGAGCACCTGAATGCACTCCCGGCTGCTCCCTCATCTAAAGCGAGTGTAGAGGAAGTCACATGACATAAAGCGGTGTATCCACACCATCTTTTTTCTTTTCTCGAGTCGGTGACGCTCTAAATGGCGGCTGCAAGGCATTGCTCAGGTTTGAGAGTCACTGCTGGCATCGAAAAAGCCAAAGGAGGCAGATCGCAGCGCTGTGAGAACAAAGGCATGCAAAGCAGTTCTACATGGAGTGTTTGCTTCTCCTCGGGTTGCAACTGCTGCTACTGCGGGTAGGCGGAGAATGCTGGGGAGGGAAGTGCGGTCACAATGGTCGTGGCGTACTGCTCTCGACACGCAGAGAGCGTTCCCGTGAGAGGAAAATTACACCCTCACTCGGCGTGCTCCTGTACTTCTCTGTACTGCTCGGCACCTCTGCTCTCGTCCCCCCAACCGAATGGGCCATAAGGCCAAAATTTGGCCCGGAAAGTGCATGCCACTACGTGTAACATGCTCATTTTCTAATGTCAAGTCCTTGTGAACAGCATCCACAAGCTGCCTCAAGAGTCACAGGCTAGTAGGCTGTGGCGGCCGCTTTTCGATGGAGACTAAAAGCAAGGCGCCCATGTGCGGTGCGACATCAGTGCACGTTAAAGAACTCCAGGTGGTTGAAATTTCTGAAGTCCTCCACTACAGCATTTCTCATAGCCTGAGTCGCTTTTGGACGTTAAAAAAAAAGTCACAGCCTAGTAAAATATGTTTTGCAGACTGCATGAACAAGGCAGCTGTGAAAAATGGCTGAAAGCAATTCACATCTGCCAACATTCACTGCCAGTGACATATGGCTCATGTAGAACAGGATTTAGGCATTGAGAACTGCTCGAACTGCTGTGAACTCTAGTGACCTAGTTGCATATTTGCCCTATGAGTGCTCAGCGGCGAGCGTTGAGCACATGTGAGGTTCAAAGAAGCATGTTATAGTGCATGCACCCAAGCCAACAAATTTTTCTTTCCAGAAGCAAATGCCGCTACTGTTTCCAAGCAAGCTAGGAGCTTTAATTTTAAGCGCACTTGAAAAGCCATGCCTTCCACCAACTGCAAATATCTCTCCATAGCTAAAAAGACAGAATTGACCCCCCCCCCCTTCAGCACTGCATCTAGACATACAAGTATATTTGAGGCAATCAGAAAGCCATTGATGTGTGCAGCACAGGCGTTCCATGGCACAACTGCACCTCCGGTACCTCGCTGTCTTCCTATTTGCAATATGACATTCCCCACGATTGCACCACTGTCCACAGTGGTTCACAGAAACCACTGCACATGTTTCATTTGCTGTTAGCCATCAAATGCTTTCTGCAACTTGGCACTTGGCGTGCTCTGAAATGTTGCTAAGGTATCTGGTGATGACTTGAAATGTGTTTACACCACAGTAGCGTAATGCGATGATCAACTACAGCATTGAAATCTGCAACTGACGATAGTTATCCATGCTCAGCATCAGCCGCAAAAACTTAGGAGGCTTTTCTTGGTCGTACTTGAAACGATGTTTCAGTATTTTCGAGTCAGATTGAGGTTCTCGGAGCCAATGCTTCAGAGAGTGGGTCTGTGAATCCTTATTGTATCCACTTTCATGAAAGGCTCGGTATGCAGTAGAACGAAGTCTGCACAGTGTGTGAAAGCTGCGATGCCCCATGTTTGCAAGTGGAAGTCTAGGTGTCCCCGTAGTAGTGTCATTGCCACTTATAGATGCTCTGTGTTCTCATGCACTCGAGGAGCAATTCAAGTGGAGCTTCATTTCAAAAAAAAAAAAAAAAGAGCCTCGAGGACCGCTTGGAGTAAAGGTGTTAGTCAAGGCATGTTTGTGAATATCAGTTAACCTGATCCCTATGCACTGTTTCCACTGCCTTGGGTGGTTAGGGTATTTCTCGACCTTATTGTAAGGAAGGCTGAGGGGCCGTTATGAATCCTAACCAAGCTTTTAGTAAACTTGGGGAGAGTTGTGCCACTTCTACATGGCATTCTCGATCACCATTGAAAGATTCCATCATCTCACTAAGCTCTTGTACCCCGCTATTGCCATTGATAATTCGCTGCTGGGCTCAAGTAACACTCGTGAATTTTTAAAGATGTGTTAACTGTTTTTGTACAAGTTGCAATGATGATATACTTTCCATACTGTTCTGTGTGCAATTTTGTTTTTCTTCTATGATCATATATGTAGAATTGCATAATCTTTCATTTCAGGTTTGGTTTTATTCCTAGCCCTGTGTGCTAAGCCATATCCTAGAATGCACACTTCTGTTTCTCAAAGTCCATTTAAATCTCCAGTTCTGCACTGCTCTGTTCACTCTAGTTATTGTAGCTTTCCATGAAGCAGTGCTCAGATGTCTTTGATTGATAGGATATGGTTCAAAGACCCTTGAAATATCTGTTCAACTAAGGTATTAGATTTTGTGATGGACTGATGCTGAACGCCTGTATTGTTGTGTCAGTTCGTCATAATTCTGTAGTTCAGAATCGAAACTTTTTGAATTGTTATCAATTAAAGATAGAGCACCTAATTACCCCTTTCTCAGAATGTTTTGTAAAGACAGCTGAATTTTCGGATTTTGGAATATAGTCCTGCTTTTTTTTTTTGCATTTTGCAGACGTCGCAGTGAAAACCTGTATCCAAGCTCGAATCCAACAGGCCAAGAGCAGCTGAAGAAGGAAACCTGCATCCAAGCTCGAACCTGGTGGACTGAAAGCAGATGATTTGTGACCACAGTGTATCAGCCAATAAAGCCAATCCAGGTGACCACATGTATCTTTTGGAAGCTTGCATTCTTTGCACTTGAGACTCATCTCATGGAGAGCATCATTTCTGAAAAACATTTTGTGTCATAACTGTAGCAGAAACTGATTGAGGCCTTGCACAAGGCCTAAAGCTGGCATATTAGTATTATGCACAACACAAACATGAGGTGTGATGTAGGAGCCTTGCAACCATGCAGAGTATCACCATAGCATGGTAGCATTCCCATGCTGAATGTCTCATCGTCTGAGATCAGACTAATGTCTTGTACCTTCAGAGTGCACTCATTCCTTGCACTAAAGGCCCCAATATAGTCCGACGTTTTCGACGCGACTGGCTAAGTCTGCGACGTTAGCCACGGCACGTCTGCTACGACGGGCGCGTCAAAAAACTGCCGCTTCTACAGTCTGGCGCGGCTGGCGTGCCCGATGCCGCGGTGCGCATGCGCACAAGACGCCCTCGAGGGCTGGTACGTTTCGAGGTTCATTTTCGAGCAGACGACAGGGCACCTACAGGGACCTGGCTGCAGCCTATCGAGGTACTAATTACTGTTGTGATCAAGGCAATGACGCGATGTGTTTACTGCGAATGTTCAAATGGCACAAGGCATTTACAGCCAGCCGTGAAGACGTCCAGCCCAGCAACGGCCTGAGCCCGCTCCGTCGACGGCTACAGATGGAACGATGATTGTATACGTGCGTGTTTTACTGAAAACTAATCAAAATTTAAGTATATGTACGATTACAGAGGAGTTAAGAGATTACACAGTAATGGGGATCACTTTCTCGGCTGGCCGCAGTTCCTGTAGAATTCCATAAATTTCGCGAATTCCCTGGTTGTTGAGCCACTGACGTTCCGTGAGGCCAAATCGAGTACGGCCTTCGATTCCGGCGTGTACCGGTCACAACTCTATGCGAAGCCGCTTCCGCAGTTTTTGGTATTCTTCCTATGAATGTACTGCAGATAAGTGAAACAACACCATCGTTACACCACCTAGAGCAATGCATTAAAACGAGCATGGCACACGCACCGCAGCGAAGAACTCACAGCTGTGCCCAGCCGCACTACTGACAGTTTGCATCGCAGGCATTTTTCTTTCCTCTGAACGTCTGTATAGTCAATCCGCTTGGTATCATAGATGCAGGGCCGCCCTCGAATTCCTTCTAGCAGCTTTTCCGCAACAGTGTCTGAAATGCGCGCGTGGTTATAACGCGGTCTCTGTCTACATGCAAGCCGCCATCTTCACTGCGCGTGAGGAATGCTGGAATGTGTGGCCGACGCGGCTGACACGGTCGGCGAGAACTAGGCGAGATTCTATTCGCGCGTCGGCGACGTTGGGCCGCGTCGGCTCGCGCTCGCTACGTCCATCACGCCGTGCCGTTGGACTATAGACCTCGGTTTTTCGCCGACGTGCGCGCGCGCGCAGGTCGGCCTCCGCGACGTTACGTCGGCGACAAACCGAGGTCTACAGTCAAACGGCACGGCGTGATGGACGTAGCGAGCGCGAGCCGAAGCGGTACGCGTGCGTTACTTCGGACTATAGGGGCCTTGAGTGCCCACATCCATGTACTCTGAATGTTGATAGCTATGCACAAATTTTGCCACACACACACGGGTACAAAAATCTTCACAGTGTGCACGCCTTCGCGCAGTGAACACGTTGCACGTTCTCCCACCGTGCACACGTCGCACATCCTTGCTCGCACATTCTCGCTCGCACATCCTCGAATCGCACATTCTCGAATCGCACATCCTCGCACGCACAAACTCTCGCTGTGCAGGTCGATAACCACGCACAGATAATCACGCAGAGCCTCGCACAATATTTTCAGTAGGGGTGGTTTGCGCGGGGAACATGTCGCCCTAATCAGCTGAGAGCTTTAACCAGGAGCACTTTTTAAAAATTAGTTGTCAGTTGTCTCCATGCAAAGTGTTTAAATTTGACTCAAATACTCACAAAGACCATCTCTATGAATTTCTTTCACTAGAATATTAGAGCAAATATTATTTTAATGGCCCTTTCAGGCCCTGGTCTGGCCCAGAATGATACAGAAAGAAATAATTTCCAAATAATGAGTTGACCTTGAAAGACCTTGAAATGCTCAGTTGTCGCGTTTAAGATTGAAATTTGTAGAATGTATAGAGGGACAGCACAAAATAGAATTATTTTAATTTTTTATATTATTAGGCAAGAACAATTTATGCATTGATGAATGCTTAAGATATTTGTGGCACTCCTGGATTGTGAATCCAGCAACGCTGAAGTTCTTTTCACTGCTGTAACTTGTTGCTACAATGAATAATTATTTCTTAGCAAGAAAGGAAAGATTTGGGTACATGGTTTCCTCACTTCACCAAAAACACGCGGCCTCTGAGCAAGGGGTTGATTCTGTGGCCAAGTACTCAGTCAGCTTATCTTGCTCACTGTGTGCCTTTCATGGCACTGACAAGGCCGTGGACCGCAGATGCTTTGACTAGGTGTTACGGCCCATTTCTACTGAGGCTTGTTGAGGCCTGGCACAAAACAGACGTGGAAGAGCTGACAGCATACCGCGAATCTGGAAACTGATACCTAAACATCTGCCGAAGAGGAAGAGACAAAAGTCAAAATTCGATAGCCCACAAGCAGCCCTACTGCTTGGTCGTTAAAAGCTAGCAAAGGTCTGTTCATGCCAGGGGTGTGTAGTGTAAAGGTGCATGAACATTTGTATAGAGAATTCAGACACTCTTGTGTGGGAAGGATGCTGCAAAACACTGCTGTATTGTGACGCCTAGTACACCACAACCATATTCGTGCCTTTAAAGAAGTTGTGAATACTCGGGATGGGTGTTTCCGGCCTGGCCCCGCCCAACCTTGAGGCACAAGGCTTCTGAGCGGCCAGAGTACGAGCTTTTGGGCGAAACCGAGCCCTCGCACACCTCTAGCGGTGAGGGCCGATTTGTGCCTCAATCTGGAGAAACCACACTTGCGGGTTCTGGGGTCAGTAGTCCGGGAGACTTTAAATAGGGAAGTTTGGGTATTAGCCGCTGACATGAACACGTTAACATCACTATAAATCAATGAATTGGTGCTCACTGCTGTAATTACTCTTAAGCAAGCAAAAACACATGTGTCGCTCCCGCAGTCAAACTCGACAGTACTCCAGCCGTCGTAACCAAACTGTACCAACGTAACAACAACAGACACGTGTCTGGGGGCCGATAACAGCAAACTTACTCTGGGATGTGCTGCGCAGGAAGTTGTCGTTTCGTCGCGATGTCAGTCTCGGCAGCGTCCGGGAAGCGACTGTCTCACACGGACGCCCAAGGAGGTTCTCACACGAGCCGACCGTGCGCACCCCGCTTATAAGCGGGCAGGTGAGGTGCGAAGAGTGAAAGACAAAGTTGAAACGATGAAACACTGCGATAGTAAGGGCGGCTCCGTAGAGCAGGTGCCGGCTTCAGTCATCCTTATAGTCCTAGGTAATCAGTTGTAGATGCAGTGCTCTAGGCCACAGGGAAAAATAAGCTTCCCACACATTTTAAGGCATAACCAAACTACTGAGCTGTGGCAGCACGTGCATCCGGCCGAGTGCATTCTTTGTTGTCCTCCTCTAATGCAGCTGCGCTTAAGCCACAGCCAAAGAAGGATGCTGCAAGGGTAGTTTTTCCAACCAATTGTTCCAGTTTATTTTTTCTGATATTTTATACTAAGGTTCTGTACTCTGTGAAATTTCTGGAACTCAGCGGAGAGTACTATAACTGTCGCAGCATTCAACAAATTCTTTTATTACAATTCTGTATTCTCTGCATGAACGAGACAAATTTATATAAAAAAAGGAAATGAATACATAACTCCTCAGGGCTGTTTCTTGGACTAGTTAGTGGGGTTTACTCATTTTGGTGAGGCCTGAAGCGCAAAACAGACAGTGACGTGAAAGGGACACAGGGCAAAGCACTGACCTGCAAATGAATTTTATTTGGAGCGACTAAACATATATATAGAGGAAAGCACACAAAAATAATAAGGTGAGGCACGTTTGATTCTTAAGAATGCAGCTGTGTGCGTCAATTGTTACTTCATCACTGAATCTGTCAGAAAAGGAAATTGCATTCCTCAATGGTCATGGCATGAGCGTGCGATGAATCTCATCTTATTTTTATTTTTGTAGTGCTTTCCTCTCTATACGCTTCTGGGCTCCAAAAAAAATTCATTTGCAAGTTAGCGCTGTGTCCTGTGTCTCTCTCACATCACCGTCTTTTTTGCGTTTCAGGCTTCACCAAAATGAGCATAACTCCTGTTGGCAGCTGCACAGTTCAGCAGCCATTCGAATTTTTTTCCAGACTTGTGCTCTTAAGAACAGCCACCAGTGTGTGTTATTTATGTCAACTGCCAAGTTCCTGCTGATATGGATTCCTTGAGTGGGGAACCATGTAGCATGAGCCATGTTATCTTTTTATTGTCAGAAAGGGTGCTGCCATGCTTCTTTCACAAACTTTAATGCTAGTGAAATTCTTGAACATTAAACAAATCTGCAAAATACTGAGCTCACAAAAATATTGGGGGAAGGGGGGGGAAGCTTAAACTCTGCCTTTAAGGTCATGGCATGACAGCGTTAATGGCGCCAGTTGCCGGTTTTCCTTGTGGACTTTCGTGTAGACACTTTGCCACTAACTTGTTCAGAAGCTTTTAACTTGCGGCTGCATTGTCCCATACATAGTCGCAAGATACCAAATTATAAAACCACCGCGACAAAGTTCTAAAGCACCATTTTAACCAAGCTACACAAAGGTATCTTTGTGGCCTAGGGGTCCTGAAGGGCTGGATTCCGATTTCACCCTTCTATGTCACAGGCGAAGCCTGTGTTGGGAGCGCCTACCAATTCGGCCATGCCACGTCTCATGCCATCACACAACTCAATGACTAGTCATGCATGACCATGTCGTCTGCCAGCTACCACTTGCCAGAGTCATGCTTATGAATTTTTGCTCACAATGCGAACAATAGCTTTTCTGGGGGACGAAGCCTTTAATGGTGCTGAATGGGAGAACTAGGGTTGGAACACGTTCATCTAGCAATAGAACTAGTGCAGTTTCTTAGCACCAAGAGCAGTCAAGACCAGTCCACGCTGCACTTCAAATACAAGTTTGAAGGACGTCGCCTGACATCAAAAACACTGCATAATTGCTGTTTCACTCTTTTTGGCAGAACATTTTCGAGAACACTGCAGGATCTGCACTGGAGAAATGCGTAAGCATGCTCATGGCTGTGTTGTCCGCAAGATGCGTCAGCGGGATTCCGCGAGTAACAGATACTGCGCCTTTCCTTTCCTGTAAACCAATTATAGAAGGGTGGTGAACTGTGATGCGTTCAATGGAACACTGGTTGTGTTCAACAAGGGGCCTGCGATGTACCGTGTGCAGCAGCAAAGCTCAGGCTTTTGCATTTCTCCACTGCAGATCCTGCAGCGCTCTCGGAATTTTTCAGATTGCAGTTGGCTGATTACCTCTCCTTACAGCTTTCTTACCATTCCTGCCATTTGTGCACGCAAATCACGCCCTTTCCCGCTCGTTCACGTTTCAAACATTTCAAATTTCCCGCCACTGGAAGTCAGTACCACGTGACCCGTTTGGATGTCGCCATTACCCCTCTTATTAATTACCTAGTTAACCCACATGCATCAAATTATTTCCCCAGCAAGATTTTTTGGCCCTCTATCTAATGCAGACATTCTTTTTCTTATAACTTGTTTCGTTCATATGTAATTGTGATGACAATTCTGGTGACATGAAGCTGCCGAAATACCTACATTATGCTGACGCATTAAACTGGCAGTGACAAAGCATTACTACCCTGCGCAGTCATACCTATTTGACATATGGTGCCTCTGTTGCCACAGAGGACATGGGCTCAACTTCAATGTCTTAGCCGTGAGAAGCTGAGGAAATGGAGGTTTGCATCTCATTTACAATCATGCCAGTCACAATACTGCGGTCTGGCTAGCGGTAGTGATCGTTCAAGGGGCAGAACATGCACACCCTCTCTTGGCATGCTACTGCTCTGCTCCTCACTACTTGGCATCTCTGCTCCAATCCGCCTATTGCAATTAACTATACGAGTACTGATGCGACAGCATTTGCTGACCGTAAAAAATGTCAGGCATTCAGCGTCGTCCATGCGAAGCCTTCGCCTACTAACTGGCAGGTGGTGTTAAGAGGTATTTCGCGCCCTCCATTTATGGGAGAGGAGGGAGATATTTGGACAAGAAAGATGCAGCAAAGTTGAACCAAAAGCCACGACAAATAGAAATAGAATATATACAGGGTTGGAATAATTGGAGAGTGAAAAAAAATGATGGAAATAAAATTGGATTGGTTGAAACATTCTAAGGTGACTCGGGCTATGATGGACGCTGTAGTGGAGGGCTGCAGATAATTATGACTAAGTGAGGTTCTTGAATGTATGTACTCTGAAATCGCACAACGCGTGGGCACCTTGCATTCTGTCTCCATTGTAACATGGCAAGGATGGAATCCGGGTTTCCAGGCTCTGTAGTCAGCACCCAATGACCACCACAGTGCACAATGAGAATAGTAATACATTGGTGAGTGAATTTCTTCTGCAGTCAGTCGAACTAACCGTCCTTAAATTTGTTTTTCCTACAACAAAGCTTCCTATAAAAATGCTCTTCATGAACTGTTCCCAGCACTCAGGGGTGTCAGGCATTGCCCCTAGTCTGTGGGCCATTCACCTCTGATCTAGTACATTGCTGCAGAAGTGGTGGCTGCACAGGATATTGGTGGCTGCAGGAGACAGGATAAAATGGAAAAATGTCCAATTGACATATTTTCAGTAATGCTACTGCACATGTGCGAAGCCTCCTTCTCTATTTCTACATAGTGGGGCAGCAGTTCACTGCGTGTGCGAAAACCATGAAAGACGTCTTCTGGGTCATTGATGCGACAAACTGTTGCGCAATAATTACATGCATTGCTAGCATGTACTCTGCCCTCAGGACCGCATGCATTGTCCCTGCCTGCTATTGCAACATACGAAAAGACACTGCCATGTTTGCCATCTAAGAGATCAAGTGCCGCTTGGAAAATAAACCCACCCTGCTATTGTGAAAGAATTTCTCCAGAAAATACGTGAGGGAGACCCGGTAACTCGCCCTGCCAAATATATTTTGCCTGACGTCTGCAAGAGGAGGCGTGACTGGAAAAAGGTCCATAGCAGAGCAACATTGCATGTGCTTAACAAAGTTGTTTGCTGGGTTAACTAGTATAGAATCCTAAAATTTGAAAGTGCTTGGAAAGACAAGGACAAGAGAAGTGGACGAGACAAAAGCATTTGTCCTTGTCTTTCTGAGCACTTTCACATTTTAAGACTGCAAGTGCTGTTGTGTATAGCAATACATTTGGTTATTCATAATTTGTCTGTTTTTTATTCTTTTGTCGGCTATTCATGACAAGCTTACAGAGGGGTATTTACATGACCTCTCACGTGCCGTTTTATTGCCCCGAAGATAGCTTTTGCGAAGAAATCCGGAGTAAATTGTGGTGAGCCGACGAGACATGCATAGCAGTTTTTTGCAACGCTCCATGAACAGCAAATTGGTGGCCACTGTGATGCTGGTGAATAGACCAAACACACGCACGCACAGTTTTATGTAATCTGAACCAAGGATTTAAAAAAAAAGGCGGAGCACTACAGCTGACTGAAACCGACGACATATTATTCGTCTTCGTGTAGTTCTGTTCGGAGTATTCCTTATATTTTATCTAATTGGTTAATTAGCTCAGTATAATTATTTTATATTTTTTATATTCAGTTTAGGCCCAAGTACCCTTCATTAAGTTTTAGAGGGGGTTCAAGTACAAATGACCCAGTTTTTTCTACTAACGTACTTCCTGCATGATTGTTTTCTCCAGCATTTAAACAAAGTGCGCAAATATGAAAGGAAACGAAAATACCACATGACTGCGGTCTTGCTCTGCTAAAGTTTGAATTATCCGAATTAAGGTTTTATCTTGCATGAAAGATGACAGAATCCTCTTCATGAGTTTGCGGCTTCCGCCAACACTGAAGATCCAGAAAGCCTGTGCTTTTTCTTTTCATTTTGAATCAATGAAGCACACACGCCCGCCGTTTCAAAGTGAGCAGCCAACGCCACTGTCAGCCAACTTGGACAAAGCTTTTATCGAGCTGTCCCACTGACAAAATTTGGCTATGGCAAACACGATGATAGTCCCCAAATTTGGTCCAAACCACCCTAAAAATTTGACTTTGTCCGATTTGGACCAAAACTGACGTTCAGGCTAATTCAGCTATGTCAAGCATGATGGTGACTGAAATTTAGTCCAGGCCACTCTCTGCTGAAGCTGGATTCAGTTTATTGACAGGCACACTGGACAGAGCTCAAAATTTTGTTATGTCGCTAGTGAGATCATGGATGTAACAATACAATAAAACAAGGTGAGCGCTGGTCAAAGAACAGAGAGCACGCGCATTAAAAAAAATCATTGGCATTTTCCCGAGATGGGGTTACATGGTTACAGGGATGATGACAGTGTTTCACTGCAAAAGATTCCTTCAGTCGTTTTTATGCAATTTCTGTACCAAATTAAAATAAATCCTCAATTCTTGGATATTGTAGTGCTTGATCTATACTAAATGAGACATCATTTTTTTCATTTAGACCATAATCTAATTTAGTACATATTGTTACATTTTGGTCCATGTTTGTCCCTTTACAGGTCCGACGGGCACATTCAAGTGCAAGGCCCTTAGTAACAATAGTGCAGCCCTAGTGCCATGTAGCTGTGCACTGTGCACCGTCAGACATAAAGGGCCAGTTCTTGAAGGCCTTTTTGGTGTCCATGAGATCAAAGCATAAGTTATAGTCCTGTGCATTATTGTTTAATTCTCCTAGCCCCACCATCCACTGATTGTCCTGGTTAGATGAGTTGGTAGACAAACTGCCCTACATGAGCAACGGTCCAGGGTTCACTACTTGGACCACGTCAAATTTTCCACTACTGAAGCTTCTGGAAAACTTATATAGCTTTTCTTTTTACCTGTATGGCTGCACTTATGTGGGTGCTAATGAGTAATTAGCCTCTATTTGATGTCTACTTTATCTTAAGTGTTTCCACTAAGTATACATTTGACTGATCCAGCAGCCAATGCATGGTACTGCTTTCTTTGATACACATCGCATAATTTAACACTCTGCCTGAGATGAGCAGTGCACCTGCTGCTAATCATATTGCTGTAACGCATGTAGCTCAGCCAGAATGTTTTCCTCAGTTGAGCAAACCAACCGTTTTCTGGTCGGAGCATTTCATCAATAAAAAAAATTAGTGGACAACACACTTTGAAACAAAATTATCTTTATTATTTCAGTCAGTAAGCTACTATCATTTGCTTACCATGCATGAAACATTTTGTAGATTTTGAACTGTATACTCACAAGATGAGCTGAAACGGTTCCGACTGATAACAGCTACAAGTGAATGGCAGCCATCCTTCCACCAGTGTTCTTGTGATCTGCAAAGAGCAAGGCTCCTGAAGTGAAAGCTGCATGGGCCACAATCTCCACACGAAGTCTTGTATCAAGGCATTTCTAGAACAAACGAGTTTATTTTTGTAATGTTTATAGGCAGTTCATCGAAAGGTTTTTCAGACACAGCTGCTTCTAGCCAAGAAGGAGCTTCAGTTTCTTGGGGTGTAATACCATTTTGTTTTTGTTCATGAACTTGCCACAGAATACATATCTTTATCTGCCAACAAAACGCTCGAATTCTTTGAGCGTATCATCACTGTCCAGGTACCCGGTCCACTGCTTGTCCACTTTCTTCACATCTTTTAAGTATTTCCTCACTATTTCTTCTTCCTCGCGAAGTTCGTCTACGGGAAATGATGCGATAGGCACCGCATCCCCGAAGTTATACATGGCTGAGCGGCACTTCGGCGCTGCAGCCACTCTAGCTTCGCCGCTTTGGGATTCAGTTTCAAATTCAGCGCGAAAGTATATATTACGCGCGAATCGCTTTGCGCATACGCATGATAATAACAAAACAATAACAGGCAAGTCTTCGTTTACGTTTATACTTTTATTAAATTAGTTTGTTGCATAAAAGAACTGCTTGCAAATTTGTGCAGTTATTTGTAAATAACTCCACCTAAATTTTGTTTTGCTACTTTTTGTTTTCTGCGTTCTCCGCACTCGACACATCACCTTCTCTCTCTCTTTTGACCTCAGGTGTGCGCCGGAAACTGTCTCCCAAAGTGAGTATACTTCAAAAATTTTCTTGTAGGCCTATGTTCATGGCTGCAGGCAGTGTTTTTCGAAGCGATCGTAGCAACTGGGTTTGATCGTCACGCCGCGGAGTGCCCGTGCGAGTCACCGCAAGCGCTAGGCCTAGCGCTTGTTTTCGGCAGGTTTTTTTTCCGGACTTCTAGGGCTCGAGAAACGAACACCGGTGAGTAGTAATCCTGCGTTGCCGTGTGTCAAGCTTGAACCACACACAGCACGCATCCGTGCTGAAGTTTCGCCGCTGTTGAAGGCGAGTGTTTAGCTTGTTGTGACTGTTTGCCATCTTTTGCTCGCGGAAAAATTTTCTCGCTTTGCTGTCGAAAATAATGTAAATGTTGACTAGTGGAACTCGAAGCGAACCTTGTTTTGCTGCGGTAACAACTGACCAAACTTTCAATCGCCATTGCGGCGTACCATAACATGTACGGCTGAATGTGTGAATGCGTGTGATTGCCTGTCTGTGTTCTGAGAAAATGACCGTGTGGGGTAGTGATGTCTCAATGGAGTGCCCGGTGCTGGTGGGATTGGGGAGTGATGGTGATTTGGGACCTTCGAGTAATCGTGGCCTTGCGAGTAACAACTTTTCGGCGCGATGGGCAAAGCACGGAGTGGAGCGGAGCGGACGACTGCATCCGACGAAGAAAACTGGGTGGCATGCCCCAAATGTGGCGCATGGTTGGAGCTACTAAGAACATTTTTTGAGAAGCTGGACGAACGGTAGTTTGAGTTTGCCGGTAATGCGTGCGCATCAACCTGCTACAGCGAGAGGCGGCCCAAGCTGTCCGCGTCTGCCAAGAGAGCTGTGCATTGCGGCTGCAGGACGAAGTTGCCAGATGGGAACCGGCTCTTGAAGCCAAGGAACGGGAGCTGCAAGAGTTGCGAACTGAAATGCAACAGGAGGCCTCTAGCCGCGGTGCGCTTGAAGCTAATTTAAGGCAGCTGCAGCAGATTGTGGATCAGCTGATGGCTACCAATCAGCAAAGTAAATTGATGCCCGGATAGGCAGCCCGCAGTCAGGAAGACTAGGACAGGGGTTTGCAGTCAGTGTCTCTTGATTTAAGTTCTTAGGAGTCATCATCATCATCATCATCAGCCTGATTATACCCACTGCAGGGCGAAGGCCTCTCCCATATTTCTCCACTTAACCCGGTTCTGTGCTAGCTGCATCCACTTGACCCCTGCGAACTTCTTAATCTCATCCGCCCACCTAACTTTCTGCCTCCCCCTGCTATGCTTTCCTTCCCTTGGAATCCAGTTTGTTACCCTCAGCGACCATCGGTTATCCTCTCTTCGCACTACATGTCCTGCCCATGTCCATTTCTTCTTCTTAATTTCCACTAGAATGTCATTAACTTGAGTTATTTCTCTGACCCACTCTGCACGCTTTCTATCTCTTAATGTTACCCCTACCATTTTTCGTTCCATAGCCCTCTGGGTTGTCCTCAACTTAAGTAGAACTCTCTTGGTTAGCCTCCACGTTTCAGCCCCATAGGTGAGTACAGGCAAGATGCAACTGCTGTACACTTTCCTCTTGAGCGATACCGGTAAGCTGCTAGTCATAATCTGCGAGTGCTTGCCAAATGCGCTCCATCCCAGGAGCGCATTTCTTAGGAGTTCTCATTTCGAGTTCTTAGGAGTACCAGCAGCCGAAGGCTCTATCATACTGTGAAGCTACTATGATGGGATTACAAGACCAAGCAGGGAACCCAGCTCAGTGAGAGACTGGTGAGCACCAGGCGATCCGACAAGGAGCGGCGATATGATCCTGCGAACCACTTAACAATGATGAGTGGAAAGGCCCAGTAGCCCGCAAGAGCCAGGAGCAGCACATGGGGAAACAGGTAGATCTTCACCAACACCAGCAAAGAGATGTGAATGAAGAGCACTGGAACACTAGACCCCCACCGAAGACACAGTGCTGAGTGCTCATGGTGGGCGACTCAAACACAGAAAGAATGAAGTCGAGTGCTTTCACAGTAACTTGTAAAGACAGTCCCTTAATATTCCACACTAAGCCACATTCCACATTGCGGGAGCTGTTGACAGGGCTCAGGCAGTGCTTGAAACAAACGAGGGCAATGAACACCTTGTCGAGCTCCATGCAGGCCAAACTGACGTGGAAGGCAACTCTGATCCCCGGGCCGAAGCCGAGTATATGCGGAAGAAGATTGATCAGTCGGTCAGCCGGTCAGGCGGCTTTCTCGTAGTAAGGTGGTATATGCTATGCGAGCAGTAGCTGATAAGGAAGGCAGCACCAAGGACAGAAGTGGAACTTGGCACTACAAGCATTGTGCAAGGAGCTGGAAACTGAGGTAGAATACCTCAGGGTCGCTAGCCACATGGAAGAGGACCTGAGAAGACGTATCCGCTATTCGCAGCAAATGGCACAGCAAATGGGAAAGGATCTAACTGCCGTATTCACAAACTGGCGTTACATTTATCTTTTCACTCCATGCACTTAACAGTGGCTTAACATGTTTCAGAAACCGAACTTGTACTTAAACCAAACCTTTTGGCGATCTTAAACTTGATGATAAGTGGCCATTTTCAAGCTAGCTTACTGCCGTATTCACAAACGGGCCTTTTTCTTATGCCAAAAGTGGCTTTCATAAGTATACTGTAAGTATAAGATTTAGGCAAAGATGAAGTGCATTTCGAAAATCCGCCTTTACGTACCAAAAGAAACCCTTATGAAAGTTCCACTTATCGGGGTGTAAAATAACCACCGTATTCACAAATGGGCCTTATACATACGCCAAAAGTGACACTTTCATAAATGTACGGTAAGTGTAAGATTTAGGCAAAGATGAAGTGCGTTTCGAAAACCCGTCTTTACGTACCAAAAGAAACCCTTATGAAAGTTCCACTTATTGTAGTGGAAAATAAGTCTGGGAACGAGGGTACAACAAATTTTCATGCTACATTGCAAGCTTTTTCATAAATGAGCAGCTTCCGGCAACAGTACAAATAAAAGAAGTTTTGATTCTCACGTTCAAGGAAGTTCAATGCAAAATTTGGAAGCACGTTTGCTATTTTTAGCCAATCTTCATTTTCACTCTGGCCACACTTGTTGCGGTTCTTTTGTTGCTGCTGTTCTTTCCCGTTCCTGTTCTTGCTTTTTGATCGTACTTTGCGCATGTTGTTACTGTTCTCCTTTTGTTTTTCTTCCTTCTCGAAGTCAGCTGATTTCGCCGAGTTCAATTTTTTTTTTTATACTGTACCCTGTCAGCGTATTTTTTCTGCAATGGCATTAAAAAGGAGAAAGATTAACTTTACTGAAGAAGAGCAAGCACTACTAATCAATCTGGCGACACAAAAGAAAGACATAATTGAAAACAAGCGCACGGACGCAGTTTCTGTACAACAGAGAAAAAACTGTGGGCGGAGATCACCCTTCACTTGAACAGCCAGCACGGTGAGCGGCCCCGCAGCAGCCAGCAGTTCCGGAAATGCTGGGAGAACCTAAAAAAAAAAAAAAGTGGCGTAGAGCTAAGGCCAAGGACACAAAAGAGTTCTGTACAGGTAAGCTGCCTTCTCATCGCATGCTAATAACGCCAAAGTTAACTTGCTTCTCTCTAGTGGGTCCAGATACCATAACGGCTACGCATTCGTTGAGCTCAGTTACTGTCGAGTGCAGTTGTCAGGTAAAATTTATTCAGCTGATCTAACAATATTGAAACTTGCTCTTGATTTTTCAGGTTGTAGCTCAGCGGTCGTGTCATTGCTGATGGAGGAATTGGAAAGGGTTGGCGCGGTGGCATCGCATATGTCTGTGAAGATGGAAAATCCTTTTGATAGTGATAGTACACAACACACCGGTGCCGGAGGGGCCAACGCTGTCGAAGCAGCCTTCGCGGACGAATGTACGGCAGCTGTGGCAAAGCTGTTGGCCCCAATGCAAACCGCAGCAATCGCTGCATTCAATGGAAGCGAAGGTGAGGTTTTGCTCGTGCATTGTGTATTACGCGCACTTAGCTATGCTCTGCATTGGGTTCGTCTGGCTGACGAAATGAAAGCATTATAATAAACCAGGGCAGGATAAAAGCGATAACGTGTAGCCTTCTGTAAATTCTGCACCACTGTTGTAGAGTGTGTGAGTGAGGCAAGAAGTGGCTCCTAAATTAGTGTAATGATAGCAGTGGCTGGCAAAGTTGGTCTTGCTCTTTTGGCTGAGGTTCAAAGCCGACTGGAGTTGTTTTTTTTTTTTGAGGAAACCATCCAGGCAAAAATCCAAGAATGCAGATAGTGCTGCTTCTGAATGAAAAGACTTCCGGTAGCATAAACACATTTTTATTTAAAGATACCATGTTCAACGCACCCCGAGCAGACACTGCAGAGCAATAAAATTATTTAGGGCAGCGTGCGAAGAGTCGGATTTCATTCATCTACTGTGCAGGGAACATAACAATAGCATCCAGTTGGAACTGAGGATCAATTCTATATGTTCAGTTTCTTATACATTGACTTGAGTATCAAAATCAGCAAAATCAAATACCACACTGTGGCATTATTTGCATAAAAATGGCAAGGCATCTACTGACAGCGTGTAGGTGTACTGTATTACATCCAAAACACTGCACTATGTGACTGAACAAATTTCTCGGCAGTTTCCCTGAAGTGTTAAAACTAGAAATAACCGAAAAGGTTGCCTTACAATGCATCAAGCATGTTCTCTATCCTTGTCATTCTTCATATCAGCATAAATAGATTTTAATGGGATTCTGGTGCATATAGCTGCTAATACATAATTTCTAAGAAAATGTAACTCATGTTTCAGAAATTTTACAGGCATGGCCTCATGCTCGTTAGCCAAAAGGTGACATATGAAAATATATTAGCTGAAGTAAACAGTGCATTTGCATTAAAATACCTTTATAATGCTGTTATCTGCATGAAAGAAAAGCATGTAACTAGCCTTTGAAACACATATGCAGCTCCAGTATTGAAAAAGATGGAAAATACAAATGCTGCAGTGCAAGTTGCTGCACAGCCATCATTCTGTCATGGCATTACACTGTGGTGTTTGTGTTCTTTATCACGTAAAACTATTCCTAACAGAAAGACTGCTCTTGGCACCATGCTTTATTATGCGCTACCCACAGCAAGGAGCAAGAACAATTAAGTCCTCATAGCAAGATATTCTTTTCCAGATGCTCATAAGCAGACTTCCTCCATGAGGGGGATACAGAGATCTGCCTCAGCAACGAGGACCCAACAGATGGACAGGTAATGCAACCACCACAGCATTCCTCTCCGCAACCTATTGCTCTGACCACAGGGTTATGGCACAACGCTCGCTCTAACATCCAGAGCGCTAGCACAGCCCCACCCAGCAAAGCTATCAGATGCTGGACAGCTCTGGAAGAAGAGCTTGAAGCATGGCTGCAAGCTGTTTCCGATGAAAAGCAACAAAAGGCGAAAAGAGCACCTTCTTCGCATGCAGACGATGCATGCCGAAAGAAAGAAAAAAAATGAAACCAACGCACAAAAGTTGCTTAATGTATAGGCAAAAGCTGCCATTTTGCTGCTCCAGTTGCAGTTGCAGCAAAAGCAAATTGAATAAATGACTGGTTCAGCAAAAAGTCAAGTTCGGGCTAATTGATCTGAGTACATCGTAATTGTGCGACAGCAAGCAGTGATCCGTCTGTAATAATCCAACCTCATCCTTTGCAGGAGCCTTCGTCACGAGAAACTTGCAATGACATTCATTATACAATGCAACCCTGTGATGCTTCAAGACGTTGGGTATGGTAACTTTTATCAATCAAGCATCATCCAAGCCACTCTCAACAAAGATGCTATATGGCAACATCTTTATCAATAGCATTCACAATAGTACTGCGTGATGTGAACACTTGTTTGCAACCTGATTAATCCATGTCTAGCTATAATTTTTAAAGTTATACAAATGTCTGACGCTAGGTTTTCCAAAACCAAAGTGAAGGAACTGTTGTTGTCACATATGGTGACCTTTGAGGGCTTTCGATTTCTCTTACGAGGGCTAGAAAGTTGACGAACGCCGAGAAACATTCAGAGTGGGTAGGAATCTTGGATCTCGTAAGGGGCGCGTTAAGTTTGCTCCTGAGCTAGCTTGAAAACGGCTACTTATTGTTCAGCTTAAAATCACCGAAAGGTTCGGTTTAAGTAGAAGTGCACTTTCTGAAACACGCTAAGCCACTGTTAAGTGCATGGAGTGAAAAGATAAGTGTAAGGCCCGTTTGTGAATACGGCGGTGAGTCTGGGAATGAGGGTACAACAAAATTTCACACTACATTGCAAGTTTTTTCATAAATAAACAGCTTCCAGCAAATGTAAACATAAAAGAAGTTTTGAATCTCGCGTTCATGAAAGTTTAATGCAAAAATTGGAAGCAGCTCATTTGCTATTTTAGCCAATCAACATTTTCAGTCTGGCCACACTTGTGGTTCTTTTGTTGCTGCTGTTATTTCCCGTTCCTGTTCTTGCTTTTTGATCGTACTTTGCACGTGTTGTTGCTGTTCTCTATTCATTTTCTTTCTCCCTGAAGTCAGCTTATTTCGCTGAGTTCAATTTTTTTTTTATACTGTTGCCTGTCAGTGTACTTTTTTTTGCAATGGCATTCGAAAGGAGAAAGATTAACTTTACTGAAAAAGAGCGAGCACTACTAATCGATGTGGCAACACAAAAGAAAGACATCCTTGAACACAAGCGCACGGACGCAGTTTCTGTACAACATAAAAAAAGTGTTGGAGGAGATCGCTCTTCACTTCAACAGCCAGCACGGTGTGTGGCCTCGCAGTAGCCAGCAGCTCCAGAAATGCTGGGAGAACCTCAAAGAAAAGTGGCGTAGAGCTAACGCCAAGGATACGAAGGAGTTGTTCCGTACAGGTAAGCTGCCTTCTCATCGCATGCTAATAACGCCACAGTTAACTTGTTTTTCTCAGGTGTGTCCACATATCATATTAGTTACGCATTCGTTTAGCGCAGAGTTACTGTCGAGAGCAGTTGTCAGGAAAAATGTATCCTGCTGACCAAACGTTGATGAAATTTGCTCTCGATTTTTCAGGTGGCTCAGCGGTTCCGTCATTGCTAAGGGAGGAATTGGAAAGGGTTGGTGCAGTGGCGTTGCATATGTCTGTGGGGATTGAAAATCATGTTGATAGCAACTGCGTGCGACACACCGGTGCCGGTGGAGCCGACGCAGCTGAAACAGTCTCTGCAGATGAATGTTCAGCAGCTGTGGCAAGACTGTTGGCTCCAATGCAAACCTCGCAATTGCTGCATTCAGTGGAAGCAAAGGTGAGGGTTAGCTCGTGCATTGCATATTATGTGCACTTAACTATGTTCTGCATTGGGTTTGTCTGGCTGATGAAATAAAAGCATTATAATAAACCAGTTCAGCATAAAAGTGATAACGTGTAGCCTTCTGTAAATTCTGCAACCACTGTTGTCGAGTGTGCAAGTGAGGCGAGGAGTGGCTCTTAAATAGGTGTAGTGATAGCAGTTGCTGGCAAAGCTGGTCTCACTGATTTGGCCTAGGTTCAAAAGTGACTGGAGTTTTTATTTTTTTTTAATGTACTTTCCAGGCAAAAATTCAAGAATGTAGATAGTAGTGCTTCTGAATGAAAAGGCTTCAGGTAGCATAAACACATTTTTATTTAAAGGTACCATGTGTAACGCACACCAAGCAGGCACTGTAGAGCAATGAAATCATTTCAGGCAGTGCACGCAAAGAGTGTTTTGATTCATACACTGTGCAGGCAACATAGCCACTGCATCCAGTTGTAACTGAAGATCAATTCTATATGTTCAGTTTCTTATACATTGACTTGAGTATCAAAATGAGCAAAATCAAATACCACACTGTGGCATTATTTGCATATGCAATGGCAATGCATCTACTGACAGTGTGTAGGCGTACTATACTACACCCAAAACACTGCACTATTTGAGAACAAATTTCTCGGCAGTTTCCCTGAAGTGCTAAAACCAGAAATACCCGAAAAGGTTACCATAAAATGCACCAAGCTTGTTCTCTATCCTTCTCGTTCTGCATATCAGCATAAATAAATTTGAATGGCATGCTGGTGCACATAGCTGCTAATACATAGTTTCTAAGAAAATATAACTCATGTTTCAGAAATTTTACAAGCATGGCCTTATGCTCGTTAGCCAAAAGGTGACATGAAAGACTATTAGTCTCAAGTAAACAGTGCATTTGCATTAAAATACCGTTATAAAGCTGTTATCTGCTTGAAAGATAAGCATGTGACTGGCCTTTGAGACAAATATGCAGCTCCATTATTGAAATAGATGTAAATGACGAATGCTGCCCATTCAAGTTGCTGCACAGCCATCATTCTGTCATATCATTATACTGTTGTATTTTTGTGTTCTATATCACGTGAAATCATCCCTAACATAAAGACTGATCATGGCACCATGCTTTATTAGGTGCTATCCACAGCAAGGAGCAAGAGCAATTAATTCCTCATAGCAAGATATTCTTTTCCAGATGCTCATAAGCAGACTTCCTCTATGAGGGGGATACAGAGATCTGCATCAGCAACTGGGACCCAACAGATGGTCTGGTAATGCAACCACCACGGCATTCCTCTCCGCAACCCATTGCTCCGACCATAGGGTTACGGCACAACTGTGGCTCCAACAACCAGAGCGCTAGCACAGCCCCACCCAGCAAAGCTAACAGACGCCAGACAGCTCTCGAAGAAGAGCTTGAAGCACGGCTGCAAGCTGTTTCCGATGAAAAGCAACAAAAGGCAAAAAGAGCACCTTCTACGCATGCAGATGATGCATGCTCAAGAAAGAAAAAAAAAGCAATAGACACACAAAGGTTGCTTAATACACAAACAAAACTTGCCATTTTGCAGCTCCAGTTGCAGTTGCAGCAAAAGCAAATGAATAAATGACTGCTTCAACAAAAATACAAGTTCAGGGATTTTTATCTGAGTACATCTTGATTGCGTAGCAGCAAGCAACAATCCGTTTGTATTAATCGAACCTCATCCTTTGCACTAGCTTTCGTCACAAGAAATTTGCAATAAGATACATCATAAAATGAAACCCTGTGATGCTTGAAGACGTATGTGGTAATTTTTTATCACTCAAGGATCAACCAAATCCAAAGAAACACTAAATGAAAAAGTTTGCTGTAAGCTTGAGTCACTCTTGATCGATCATATTGAAAACCAAATTACTGTCCTTTACAACATGTTGTATCGGAAGGGTTACAATATATATTCCGAGTTTTTTGTGGGGATGTCTTCCCATAAAGTTTTTGACTAGTAGGTTAATATAGATGGTATGTAGCCAGCAATATTCCTTGCCATACATATACCTTGGCCCTCTATGGATAGTGGCACAAACTTTAGATGACTAATATGGGGACGAAAAGTGCTGCCGAACAATCTGGTTACGGACTCTGAATCCATTTTGGTGTCCTGTGGCTGTAGCTGTGCAGCTGTCCCCACAGTTGGTCCGGCAAGATGCAGAGCATCAGAAGGCAGTGTGATGGTGGATGTCTGGACATTGGCAGGGATTGGATACTGCAGGTGCAGGCTCAAGTTCGGGAGAGCAGCACATGATGTTATTACCAGCACAGAAGTGGATGTCTTGATCTGCAATTTCATATCAAGGCATGAAAAGCACCTTTTGCAAATACCAAAAACCCTCTCTAACTGTTTCAGATCCTCATCACCGAGATGCTGTACTTAAAAAAAAACGTCTGAAATACTACAGTGGTCAATATGGCATCAATATTCCAAACAATGCTATTGTAGTTACAGCTCACCTTCGCTCTACACTGTTCTTAGGCTCCTTAAAAGAAGTCATGAGATAGAGGTGACACGCATATCCAGTCTCCTAGCAAGATTCCTGGCACAGTACCATCTTCGAACAGGGCTCTAGCATGGCTGTTGTCAAAAATGCGACTGCCGTGTGCTGAGCCTGGCCAGCTGGCGACAACGTCCAGGAATTGTAACCGAGGCCCTGTGATTGCCTGTAACATAGAAAGTGCCAATGCGGTCAGTCTTTTTCTAGCCTAGTTCAAGTGCAAATGACACACCTCAAAACTGCTACAAGAACAAGCCACTCTCAACACAGACAATATATGACAACATCTTTATCAATAACATTCAAAATAGTACTGCGTGATCTGAACACCCAAATCTAGCTATAATTTTTAAAGTTATACAAGTGTCTGTCGCTTGGTTTGCCGAAAACAAAGTAAAGGAACTGTTGTTGGCATCCAGCGGCTGCTTGAGAAACAAAGATACCCTTGTTGTTGGCCTGTTTCTAGCCTTTACTTAGGTTAGGAGACCCATCTCGACACGGCTAACAGCAACAAGCCAATCTTAGCATAGACAATATATGACATCTTTATCAATAGCCTTCACAATAGTACTGCGTGATGTGAACACCTGTTTGCAAGCTGGTTAACCCACGTCGGGCTATAATTTTTAAAGTTATACAAGTGTCTGACGCTTGGTTTGCCAAAAACAAAGTAAAGGAACTGTTGTCGACCTCCAGTGGCTGCTTGATAAACAAAGATACCCTTGCTGTTGGCCTGTTTCTAGCCTTTACTTAGGTTAGGAGACACATCTCGACACAGCTAACAGCAACAAGCCTATCTTAGCATAGACAATATATGACATCTTTATCAATAGCATTCACAATAGTACTGCGTGATGTGAACACTTGTTTGCAAGCTTGTTAACCCACGTTGAGCTATTCATGTTTAAAGTTATACATATGTCTGACGCTTGGCTTGCCAAAAATAAAGTGATCATGCTGCTGTTGACGTCCAAGGGTTGCTTGTGAAGCAAAGGTGCCCTTGCTGTTGGCCGACTTACAGCCTAATTTTAGGGCAACAAGCCTCTTTCAAATAACACAAGAACCTAAGCCATTGTCCTAGTGAATTGTATTCATTGTCTAGCTGTGATAAATGTTAGAAGTGTGCATAAAAATTGTAGGCAAGGCTATCTGCTGCTACTGATGATAGAGAAAAGAGATTGTATTCTATGCAGCCAATTGAAAGAAGCTTGTTGCCCTAAATTAGGCTGCAAGTCGGCCGACAACAAGGGCACCTTTGTTTCACAAGAAACCACTGTACGTCAACGGCAGTATGATCACTTTGTTTTTGGCAAACCAAGCGTCAGACATTTGTATAACTTTAGAAATTATAGCTCAACGTGGTTTAACCAGCTTGCAAACAAGTGTTCACATGACGCAGTACTATGGTGAACGCTATAGATTAAGATGTCATATTTTGTCTGTCTTCAGAGTTGCTTGTTGCTGTTAGTCGTGTCGAGATGTGTATCTTAACCTAAATAAAGGCTAGAAACATGCCAACAGCAAGGACATCTTTGCTTCACAAGCAGCCACTGGACGTTGACAACAGTTCCTTCACTTTGTTTTTGGCAAACCTAGCATCAGACATTTATATAACTTTAGAAATTATAGCTCGACGTGGGTTAACCTGGTTGCAAACATGTGCTCACATCACGCAGTACTACTGTGAATGCTATTGATAAAGATGTCATACATTGTCTCTGTTGAGAGGGGCTTGTTGCTTGTAGCAGTGTTGAGGTGTGCCGCTTGCCTTTGAACTAGGCTAGAAAAAGACTGACCGCATTGGCACTTTCCATGTTACAGGCAATCACAGGGCCTCGGTTACAATTCCTAGACGTTGTTGCCAGCTGGCCTGGCTCAGCCCACGACAGTCGCATTTTTGACAACAGCCATGCTAGAGCTCTGTTCGAAGATGGTACTGTGCGAGGAATCTTGGTTGGAGACTGAATATGCATGTCGCCACTATCTCATGACTCCATTTAATTGACCTAAGAACAGTGCAGAACGATGTTGAGCTGCGACTACAGTACCATTATGTGGAACATTGATGCCATATTGACCACTGTAGTATTTCAGACAACACTTTTTTTTAAGTACAGCACCTCGGTGATGAGGATCTGGAACAGTTAGAGAGGATTTTCGGTATTTGAAAAAGGCACTTTCCATGCCTTGATATGAAATTGCAGATCAAGACATCCACTTCTGCGTTAGTAATAACAGCATGTGCTGTTCTCCACAACTTGAGCCTGCACCTATAGGATCCAATCCCTCCCAATGTCGCGCCATATACAATCACACTGCCCTCTCCTGCTCTGCATCCTGCTGGACCAACTGTGGGGACAGCTGCACAGCCACATCCACAGGACACCCAAAATGGATTCAGAGTCCGTAACCGGATTGTTCAGCAGCACTTTTCATCCCCATAATGGTCATCTGAAGTTTGTGCCACTTCATAGAGGGCCAAGGTATTTGTATGGTAAGGAATATTGCTGGCTACATACCATCTATATTAACTTATTAGTCAGACACTTTACGGGAAGACATCCTCACAAAAAACTCAAAATATATATTTTAACCCTTCTGATACATGTTGTAAAGAATGGTAATTTGGTTTTCAATATCATCGATCTAGGGTGAGACAAGCTTACAGTAAACTTTTTCATTTAGTGAATCTTTGGATTTGGTTGATCCTTGATTGATATAAAATTACATGCATACACAACATCTTGTATATTATTGCAAGCTTCTAATGACGAAGGCTGCTGCAAAGAATGAGGTTGGATTAATACAGATGGATCATTGCTTGCTGCCGCACAATCAAGATGCACTCAGATCAAACAGCCTGAACTTGACTTTTTGCTTAAGCAATCATTTATTCAATTTGCTTTTGCCGCAACTGCAACTGGAGCTGCAACATGCAGCTTTTGTTTGTGCATTAAGCAACCTTTGTGTGTTTATTGCTTTTTTTTCCTTTCTTTTGGCACGCATCATCCGCATTCGAAGAAGGTGCTCCTTTTGCCTTTGCTGCTTTTCATCGGAAACAGCTTGCAGCCGTGCTTCGAGCTCTTCTTCAAGAGCTGTCCGGCGTTTTTTAGCGGGTGGGGCTGCGCTAGCACTCTGGATGTTGGAGCCAGCATTGTGCCGTAACCTTGTGGTCGGAGCAATAAATTAGGTTGCGGAGTGGAATGCCGTGGTAGTTGCAGTACTGGTCCATTTGTTGGGTCCTCGTTGCTGAGTCAGACCTCTGTATCCCCCTCATAGAGGAAGTCTGCTTCATCAGCATCTGGAAAACAATATCTTGCTATGAGGACTTTGTTCTTGCTCCTTGCTGAGGATAGCACATAATAAAGCATGGTGCCATGAGCAGTCCTTCTGTTAGGGATGATTTTACGTGATATAGAACACAAAAACACCACACTATAATGCCATGACAGAATGATGGCAGTGCATCAACTTGCACTGGCAGCATTTGTCATTTCCATCTTTTTCAATAATGGAGCTGCATATGTGATTCGAAGGCCAGTCACATGCTTATCTTTCATGCAGATAACAGCATTAAAAAGGTATTTTAATGCACTGTTTACTTCAGCCTAATACACTTTAATTTTTCCCCTTTTGGCTATAGAGCATGAGGCCATACCTGTAAAATTTCTGAAACATGAGTTACAATTTCTTAGAAACTATGTATTAGCAGTTATATGCACCAGCATCCCATTAAAATCTATTTATGCAGATATGCAGAACGACAAGGATAGAGAACAAGCTTGGTGCTTTGTATGGTAACCTTTTTGGGTATTTCTGGTTTTAACTCTTCGGGGAAACTGCTGAGAAATTTGTTCTGAGTCAAATAGTGCAGTGTTTTGGGTGCAGTATAGTACACCTACAAGCTGTCAGTAGATGCATTGCCATTGCATATGCAAATAATGCCACAGTGTGGGATTTTGAGTTTGCTCTTTTTGATACTGAAGTCAGTGTATAAGAAACTGAACATATATAATTGATCCTCAATTACAAGTGGATGCAGTGGCCATGTTCCCTGCACCATTGATGAATCAAAACAGTCTTCATGCACATTGCCTGAAATGATTTTATTGCTCTGCAGTGGCTGCTTGGTATGCGTTACACATGGTATCCTTAAATAAACATGTGTTTATGCTACCTGAAGTCTTTTCAATCAGATGCAGTACTATCTGCATTCTTGGATTTTCGCCTGGATGGCTCCTTTAAAAAAAAAAAAACTCCAGTCGGCTTTGAATCTAGGCCAAAAGAGTGACCGCCGTATTCACAAACGGGCCTTATACTTATGCCAAAAGTGGCATTTTCTTTAGTGTATGGTAAGTATAAGGTTTAGGCAAAGCTGAAGTGCATTTCGAAAACCCGTCTTTACGTACCAAAAAAAAAACCTTATGAAAGTTCCACTTATCGTGGTGGAAAATAGGCCTGAGAACTTGGTAAGGAACTGTAAAAACAAAGTGAAGGAACTGATGTCGACGTCCTGTGGCTGCTTGTGAAATAAAGATGCCCTTGCTGTTGCCCTCTTTCTAGCCTTTATTTAGGTTAACAGACACATCTCGACATGGCACTCTCAACACAGACAATATATGACAACATCTTTATCAATAGCATTCACAATAGTACTGCGTGATTTGAACACTTGTTTGCAAGCAGGCTAACCCCCGTCGAGTTATAATTTCTTAAGGTATACAAATGTCTGACGCTTGGTTTGCCAAAAACAAGGTGAAGGAACTTTTGTCGACGCCCAGTGGCTGTTTGTGAAACAGAGATGCCCTTGCTGTTGGCCTGTTTCTAGCCTTTTTTTAGGTTAAGAGACACATCTCGACACGGCTAAGAGCGACAAGACACTCTCAACACAGACAATATATGACATCTTTATCAATAGCATTCACAATAGTACTGCATGATCTGAGCACTTGTTTGCAAGCTGGCTAACCCCCGTCGAGTTATAAATTCTTAAGGTATACAAATGTCTGACGCTTGGTTTGCCAAAAACAAAGTGAAGGAACTTTTGCCGATGCCCAGCGGCTGCTTGTGAAACAAAGATGCCCTTGCTGTTGGCCTGTTTCTAGCCTTAATTTGGTTAAGGGACACATCTCGACACGGCTAAAAGGAACAAGACACTCTCAACACAGACAATATATGACAACATCTTTATCAATAGCATTCACAGTAGTACTGCGTGATCTGAACACTTGTTTGCAAGCTGGCTGACCCCCGTTGTGTTATAATTTCTTAAGGTATACAAATGTCTGACGCCTGGTTTGCCAAAAACAAAGTGAAGGAACTGCTGTCGACGCCCAGTGGCTGTTTGTGAAACAGAGATGCCCTTGCTGTTGGCCTGTTTCTAGCCTTTTTTTAGGTTAAGAGACACATCTCGACACGGCTAAGAGCGACAAGACACTCTCAACACAGACAATATATGACATCTTTGTCAATAGCATTCACAATAGTACTGCGTGATCTGAACACTTCAAGCTGGCTAACCCCCGTCGAGTTATAATTTCTTAAGGTATACAAATGTCTGATGCTTCGTTTGCCAAAAACAATGTGAAGGAGCTGTTGTCGACGCCCAGTGGCTGCTTGTGAAACAGATGCCCTTGCTGTTGGCCTGTTTCTAGCCTTTATTTAGGTTAAGAGACACATCTAAACATGGCTAAAAGCAACAAGACACACTCAACACAGACAATATATGGCAACATCTTTATCAATAGCATTCACAATAGTACTGCATAATCTGAACACTTGTTTGCAAGCTGGCTAACCCCCGTCGAGTTATAATTTCTTAAGGTAAAGCAACAAGACACACTCAACACAGACAATATATGACAACATCTTTATCAATAGCATTTACAATAGTACTGCATAATCTGAACACTTGTTTGCAAGCTGGCTAACCCCCGTCGAGTTATAATTTCTTAAGGTATACAAATGTCTGACGCTTGGTTTGCCAAAAACAAAGTAAAGCAACTGTTGTCGACGCCCAGTGGCTGCTTGTGAAACAAAGACGCCCTTGATGTTGGCCGGTTTCTTGCCTTTATTTACGTTAAGAGACACATCTTGACACCGCTAAAAGCAACAAGACAGTCTCAACACAGACAATATATGACACCATTATCAATAGTGTAAAAACTTACAGAACTTCGTTTGGTGAACAAGCATTAGCTAATAGACTACCCCGACTGCTTAACAACTTAGCACAAAGCAATACCTGTCTTCCCAGGGCTGCACGTCGGAATTTGTTTCAGTACTTTTTCCATTCAATAGAACGGTTTTGTTCATGTCTGATTTAACCTGTTTTTTTTTTTGTTTTTTTTTTACTCGCCGTAAGTGTGGGCTTCTATCTGCTTGTTTTCGTTGTGTACCTTGCGTTGATAACTGTAAACTGACATGAGCTGTATTTATTATCTTAATGTTTCCTCACCCTTTTTTTTTTCTCACCATAAGTGTGGGCTTCTATCTGCTTGTTTTCATTGTGTACTTTGCGTTCATAACTGTACACTGACAAAAGCTGTATTTATTATTTCAATGTTTCCTTACCTTGTGTTTAAATTCACATGACATGTGCTTTTTATATATGCCTGACTACTGTGGTGCTGCCAAAGCGGGGTCCCGTGGCTCTGTCAAGCTGTCAAACGGCAGCTTTTACACCGGGCTCCCGCCATCATTTGTACCAGGATGGCAAATAAATTGAATTGAATTGAATAGCATTCACAATAGTACTGCGTGATCTGAACACTTGTTTGCAGGCTGGCTGACCCTCTTCGTGTTATAATTTCTTAAGGAATACAGATGTCTGACGCTTGGTTTGCCAAAAACAAAGTGAAGGAACTGTTATCGACGCCCAATGGTTGCTTGTGAAACAAAGATGCCCTTGCTGTTGGCCTGTTTCTAGCCTTTATTTAGGTTAAGAGACACATCTCGACACGGCTAAAAGCAACAAGACACTCTCAACACAGACAATATATGACATGTATCAATAGCATTCACAATAGTACTGCGTGATCTGAACACTTGTTTGCAAGCTGGCTAACCCCCGTTGAGTTATAATTTCTAAAGTTACACAAATATCTGATGCTTGGTTTGCCAAAAGCAAAGTGAAGGAACTGTTGTCAACGCCAGTGGCTGCTTATGAAACAAAGATGCTCTTGCTGTTGGCTGTTTCTAACATTTATTTAGGTTAAGAGACACATCTCAACATGGCTAAAAGCAACAAGACACTCTCAACATGGACAATATATGACAACCTCTTTATCAATAGCATTGACAGTATTTCTGCGTGACGTGAACACTTGTTTGCAACCTGGTTAACCCTCGTCGAGCTATAATTTCTAAAGTTATACAAATGTCTGGCGCTAGGTTTTCCAAAAACAAAGTGATCATACTGATGTTGACGTCCAGTGGTTGCCTGTGAAACAAAGGTGCGCTTGCTGTTGGCCAATTTGCAGCCTAATTTTAGGGCAATAAGCCTCTTTCAATTAACACATGACTCTAAGCCATTGTCCTTGTCAGTTTTATACATTGTCTATCCATGATAAATGTTACAAGTGGGCATAAATATTGTAGGCAAGGGACTCTACGACTACTCATGGTAGAGAAAAGAGATTCTATTCTATACAGCCAATTTGCTAGCTTTTATATAACTGGGACACTTTGATATGACTTGATAACAAACCAGTCACAATGCATAACATCAGTTTCAAAGCACTATTATTTACATCACTTAATGCCGCTTTTCGAAGGAGGTGAAATGCACGGTGCCCATGTGCTGTGCGATGTCAGTGCATGTTAAAGAACCCCAGGTGGTCGAAATTTCCTGAGTCCTCCACTGCGGTGTCTCTCATAACCTGAGTCGCTTTGGGACGTTAAACCCCAAAAACGAAACCAAACCAAACCAAACCAATTAGAAGGCTGAATAATAAATATTGCAACTGAAAATTTGTATTTTAAATGTTACTGTTTTCAAATTACATTTCACTGCATCTTGAGTTGAAAGAACAAGCGTTTGAGTTTTTTCGAGTAATGTAAACTCAACTGAAATCGAAAATGAAAGACAAACGCAATATTGTTCAAATTTACCCCGTCACGAACATGTAGGAAGTGAGCACATACTTGAACATTGAAAGAAAAGTATTCTTTTCTGTTCCTGAACACTTCGGCATCGTCACCTCTGGGACTCTTGATGCGGACGTGGGTACAATCCAGACACCCTGCCACTCCAGGAAAACCTCCCATCCTGTAAAGTTCCCGCATAACTTGCAGGGCTTCCGTGAACTCTGGGAGCTTTACGAGGGCTGGAAACAGTCTGCCCGCTATCATTGTTGTGACGCGCTCAACAATTTGAGATACCGTGGGCTGTGAAATGTTGACCAGGTCTCCAATGACTACCTGGAAGGTTCCGGCGCCTTAAAAGCACAATGTCACCAGCACTTGCAGGAGCAGTGGCACAGGGCAACCACGGTCATCTGTGTTCGCTTGAAGAGGCAGCATTGCCAGCAGCTGCATAATGGCCTCTTTTGAGAATCGGTACCGAAAGAGGAACTCGTTGTTGTCATACTCTTCCATTGGGTTGGTGCGGTCCCTCAGTATGCGCCGTGATGCTGTCACATGTGGGCGACCTTTGCGGCTTTCGATTTTTCTTGCGAGGGCTAGAAAGTCTTTCAGAGTGGGTAGCCATCTTGGATCTTGTAAGGGGCGCATTAAGATAGCTCCTAAGCTAGCTTGAAAATGGCTACTTATCGTTAAGTTTAAGATCGCCGAAAGGTTCGGTTTAAGTAGAAGTTCGGTTTCTGAAACACGTTAAGCCACTGTTAAGTGCATGGCGTGAAAAGATAAGTGTAAGGCCAGTTTGTGACGGTATGACGGTATCAGCATGCCGATGCCAGTGGGGGACAAGGTTAGACTCGACACCAGATATAGATAGCCGAGTGAAGCTGTCTCTTGGGCTGCATGCTGAATGAAGCCCAAGTCAAACTACGATAGGAAATTTGCGCTGATGATTGGGTCAACGTCAGCGATGACGAACACTCATCACGAAGTGTGACAGAGTACCAAGTTGAGGGTGAGGGAGCGAAGTCTGTATGTCACTATGGTTGAAGAGATGGCAGCTCGTTGCGATTGCCCCGCCAGCTAGGCACGATGGCTTTTTTTGAAGGATCACGCTGACCTCTGCACCATCGTTGACAAGGAACGGATTACGACAGGTCTTGTCAATTACCACAAAAGGTGGCCGCATTGGGGAGCCACCAGTTCTTGAGGGGTTTTTCCCAACCACGAGACGTGCACTCCATGGCAGGATGTAGGAATTACCAGTCATACCAGCAGTATTATGTTATGGCTCTTTGTGCGCGATGGAAAGTGGTGACTGGAATATGGTAAATGGTCTTTTGGGACAGGCTCTTGAGTGTGTCAACTGAGCTCATCAATACATGCCTTGAGGCAGGAAATTGCCGAGTCTGCCAGTGGTGAGACAGCTGTGCCTAGCTGGAAGGCTACCTCATGAACCTGGTTGGTCAGCTCCATGGTTGCGTCACTGGCCGCTGGGAAGGCAAGATGCAGATGCTTGGGCATCAGCAAGAGCTGAAGGAGAGCTCTCGAAGCAGCGGAACATGGGTGGTGAGTCCTCACCGAGGAGCTGCCAAATCCGGTGAAGCAGTTGTGAAAGGGGACCGTCGCCAAGGTCCACCAGTAAGGAGCTGCTGTAGGTGAGAGCGTTCTTACTTCATAGTTCTCTCGGGTACTTTGGTCTTGAGAGTTCTCTTGAATATTTAGGTCTTGAGGTGCTGATGAGGGCACCTCCAACGAGTTCATAAGAATATCTTACTGGTCACTGATCATGTCAGGAGAGAGCGCGGATACGACATGATTGTACTAAATCATCTTGTGAGTTGATGCGGTCAGTAGAGATGTGCACGGGCGGAAATTCTGAGCCCGAACTAGCTTGGAATTTGTGTTACAGACCCGAGTCTGGCATGGCAACGTGTTCAGACTTAAAGGGCCTACGAAGAGCTATTTACAAAAATCAGAAAACGCACTCTAGATATAGGTATCTTATCAGTCCTCTTTGCAACACGCAAATTTTTACGCTAGTCTCAGTAACACCGAAAATATTGGCGATTGAAAATGACGCTCGTCCTCTGCACGCTTAACCCGGCGCGCAAGAAAAACACTGAGAGAGAAAGTGAGCGGCTTCGAATATATCCCGGCGAAATCCGTGATTGCCGCTGGTAGTGCTACGCACTAAAAATGAAAACAAGCTGAGACGGCACCTCAACGTTCCATTCCGCCCGGGTCACCTGGGAGCATCCAGTGAGCGGGCACAACCAGCAAGCCCCGATGACATCATTTGGGTGGTTTGCGCGGGGAACATGTCGCCCTAATCAGCTGAGAGCTTTAACCAGGAGCACTTTTTAAAAATTAGTTGTCAGTTGTCTCCATGCAAAGTGTTTAAATTTGACTCAAATACTCACAAAGACCATCTCTGAATTTCTTTCACTAGAATATTAGAGCAAATATTATTTTAATGGCCCTTTAAGGCCCTGGTCTGGCCCAGAATGATACAGAAAGAAATAATTTCCAAATAATGAGTTGACCTTGAAAGACCTTAAAATGCTCAGTTGTCGCGTTTAAGATTGAAATTTGTAGAATGTATAGAGGGACAGCACAAAATAGAATTATTTTAATTTTTTATATTATTAGGCAAGAACAATTTATGCATTGATGAATGCTTAAGATATTTGTGGCACTCCTGGATTGTGAATCCAGCAACGCTGAAGTTCTTTTCACTGCTGTAACTTGTTGCTACAATGAATAATTATTTCTTAGCAAGAAAGGAAAGATTTGGGTACATGGTTTCCTCACTTCACCAAAAACACGCGGCCTCTGAGCAAGGGGTTGATTCTGTGGCCAAGTACTCAGTCAGCTTATCTTGCTCACTGTGTGCCTTTCATGGCACTGACAAGGCCGTGGACCGCAGATGCTTTGACTAGGTGTTACGGCCCATTTCTACTGAGGCTTGTTGAGGCCTGGCACAAAACAGACGTGGAAGAGCTGACAGCATACCGCGAATCTGGAAACTGATACCTAAACATCTGCCGAAGAGGAAGAGACAAAAGTCAAAATTCGATAGCCCACAAGCAGCCCTACTGCTTGGTCTTTAAAAGCTAGCAAAGGTCTGTTCATGCCAGGGGTGTGTAGTGTAAAGGTGCATGAACATTTGTATAGAGAATTCAGACACTCTTGTGTGGGAAGGATGCTGCAAAACACTGCTGTATTGTGACGCCTAGTACACCACAACCATATTCGTGCCTTTAAAGAAGTTGTGAATACTCGGGATTGGTGTTTCCGGCCTGGCCCCGCCCAACCTTGAGGCACAGGGCTTCTGAGCGGCCAGAGTACGAGCTTTTGGGCGAAACCGAGCCCTCGCACACCTCTAGCGGTGAGGACCGATTTGTGCCTCAATCTGGAGAAACCACACTTGCGGGTTCTGGGGTCAGTAGTCCGGGAGACTTTAAATAGGGAAGTTTGGGTATTAGCCGCTGACATGAACACGTTAACATCACTATAAATCAATGAATTGGTGCTCACTGCTGTAATTACTCTTAAGCAAGCAAAAACACATGTGTCGCTCCCGCAGTCAAACTCGACAGTACTCCAGCCGTCGTAACCAAACTGTACCAACGTAACAACAACAGACACGTGTCTGGGGGCCGATAACAGCAAACTTACTCTGGGATGTGCTGCGCAGGAAGTTGTCGTTTCGTCGCGATGTCAGTCTCGGCAGCGTCCGGGAAGCGACTGTCTCACACGGACGCCCAAGGAGGTTCTCGCACGAGCCGACCGTGCGCACCCCGCTTATAAGCGGACAGGTGAGGTGCGAAGAGTGAAAGACAAAGTTGAAACGATGAAACACTGCGATAGTAAGGGCGGCTCTGTAGAGCAGGTGCCGGCTTCAGTCATCCTTATAGTCCTAGGTAATCAGTTGTAGATGCAGTGCTCTAGGCCACAGGGAAAAATAAGCTTCCCACACATTTTAAGGCATAACCAAACTACTGAGCTGTGGCAGCACGTGCATCTGGCCGAGTGCATTCTTTGTTGTCCTCCTCTAATGCAGCTGCGCTTAAGCCACAGCCAAAGAAGGATGCTGCAAGGGTAGTTTTTCCAACCAATTGTTCCAGTTTATTTTTTCTGATATTTTATACTAAGCTTCTGTACTCTGTGAAATTTCTGGAACTCAGCGGAGAGTACTATAACTGTCGCAGCATTCAACAAATTCTTTTATTACAATTCTGTATTCTCTGCATGAACGAGACAAATTTATATAAAAAAAGGAAATGAATACATAACTCCTCAGGGCTGTTTCTTGGACTAGTTAGTGGGGTTTACTCATTTTGGTGAGGCCTGAAGCGCAAAACAGACAGTGACGTGAAAGGGACACAGGGCAAAGCACTGACCTGCAAATGAATTTTATTTGGAGCGACTAAACATATATATAGAGGAAAGCACACAAAAATAATAAGGTGAGGCACGTTTGATTCTTAAGAATGCAGCTGTGTGCGTCAATTGTTACTTCATCACTGAATCTGTCAGAAAAGGAAATTGCATTCCTCGATGGTCATGGCATGAGCGTGCGATGAATCTCATCTTATTTTTATTTTTGTAGTGCTTTCCTCTCTATACGCTTCTGGGCTCCAAAAAAAATTCATTTGCAAGTGAGCGCTGTGTCCTGTGTCTCTCTCACATCACTGTCTTTTTTGCGTTTCAGGCTTCACCAAAATGAGCATAACTCCTGTTGGCAGCTGCACAGTTCAGCAGCCATTCGAATTTTTTTCCAGACTTGTGCTCTTAAGAACAGCCACCAGTGTGTGTTATTTATGTCAACTGCCAAGTTCCTGCTGATATGGATTCCTTGAGTGGGGAACCATGTAGCATGAGCCATGTTATCTTTTTATTGTCAGAAAGGGTGCTGCCATGCTTCTTTCACAAACTTTAATGCTAGTGAAATTCTTGAACATTAAACAAATCTGCAAAATACTGAGCTCACAAAAATATTGGGGGAAGGGGGGGGAAGCTTAAACTCTGCCTTTAAGGTCATGGCATGACAGCGTTAATGGCGCCAGTTGCCGGTTTTCCTTGTGGACTTTCGTGTAGACACTTTGCCACTAACTTGTTCAGAAGCTTTTAACTTGCGGCTGCATTGTCCCATACATAGTCGCAAGATACCAAATTATAAAACCACCGCGACAAAGATCTAAAGCACCATTTTAACCAAGCTACACAAAGGTATCTTTGTGGCCTAGGGGTCCTGAAGGGCTGGATTCCGATTTCACCCTTCTATGTCACAGGCGAAGCCTGTGTTGGGAGCGCCTACCAATTCGGCCATGCCACGTCTCATGCCATCACACAACTCAATGACTAGTCATGCATGACCATGTCGTCTGCCAGCTACCACTTGCCAGAGTCATGCTTATGAATTTTTGCTCACAATGCGGACAATAGCTTTTCTGGGGGACGAAGCCTTTAATGGTGCTGAATGGGAGAACTAGGGTTGGAACACGTTCATCTAGCAATAGAACTAGTGCAGTTTCTTAGCACCAAGAGCAGTCAAGACCAGTCCACGCTGCACTTCAAATACAAGTTTGAAGGACGTCGCCTGACATCAAAAACACTGCATAATTGCTGTTTCACTCTTTTTAGCAGAACATTTTCGAGAACACTGCAGGATCTGCACTGGAGAAATGCGTAAGCATGCTCATGGCTGTGTTGTCCGCAAGATGCGTCAGCGGAATTCCGCGAGTAACAAATACTGCGCCTTTCCTTTCCTGTAAACCAATTATAGAAGGGTGGTGAACTGTGATGCGTTCAATGGAACACTGGTTGTGTTCAACAAGGGGCCTGCGATGTACCGTGTGCAGCAGCAAAGCTCAGGCTTTTGCATTTCTCCACTGCAGATCCTGCAGCGCTCTCGGAATTTTTCAGATTGCAGTTGGCTGATTACCTCTCCTTACAGCTTTCTTACCATTCCTACCATTTGTGCACGCAAATCACGCCCTTTCCCGCTCGTTCACGTTTCAAACATTTCAAATTTCCCGCCACTGGAAGTCAGTATCACGTGACCCGTTTGGATGTCGCCATTACCCCTCTTATTAATTACCTAGTTAACCCACATGCATCAAATTATTTCCCCAGCAAGATTTTTTGGCCCTCTATCTAATGCAGACATTCTTTTTCTTATAACTTGTTTCGTTCATATGTAATTGTGATGACAATTCTGGTGACATGAAGCTGCCGAAATACCTACATTATGCTGACGCATTAAACTGGCAGTGACAAAGCATTACTGCCCTGCGCAGTCATACCTATTTGACATATGGTGCCTCTGTTGCCACAGAGGACATGGGCTCAACTTCAATGTCTTAGCCGTGAGAAGCTGAGGAAATGGAGGTTTGCATCTCATTTACAATCATGCCAGTCACAATACTGCGGTCTGGCTAGCGGTAGTGATCGTTCAAGGGGCAGAACATGCACACCCTCTCTTGGCATGCTACTGCTCTGCTCCTCACTACTTGGCATCTCTGCTCCAATCCGCCTATTGCAATTAACTATACGAGTACTGATGCGACAGCATTTGCTGACCGTAAAAAATGTCAGGCATTCAGCGTCGTCCATGCGAAGCCTTCGCCTACTAACTGGCAGGTGGTGTTAAGAGGTATTTCGCGCCCTCCATTTATGGGAGAGGAGGGAGATATTTGGACAAGAAAGATGCAGCAAAGTTGAACCAAAAGCCACGACAAATAGAAATAGAATATATACAGGGTTGGAATAATTGGAGAGTGAAAAAAAATGATGGAAATAAAATTGGATTGGTTGAAACATTCTAAGGTGACTCGGGCTATGATGGACGCTGTAGTGGAGGGCTGCAGATAATTATGACTAAGTGAGGTTCTTGAATGTATGTACTCTGAAATCGCACAACGCGTGGGCACCTTGCATTCTGTCTCCATTGTAACATGGCAAGGATGGAATCTGGGTTTCCAGGCTCTGTAGTCAGCACCCAATGACCACCACAGTGCACAATGAGAATAGTAATACATTGGTGAGTGAATTTCTTCTGCAGTCAGTCGAACTAACCGTCCTTAAATTTGTTTTTCCTACAACAAAGCTTCCTATAAAAATGCTCTTCATGAACTGTTCCCAGCACTCAGGGGTGTCAGGCATTGCCCCTAGTCTGTGGGCCATTCACCTCTGATCTAGTACATTGCTGCAGAAGTGGTGGCTGCACAGGATATTGGTGGCTGCAGGAGACAGGATAAAATGGAAAAATGTCCAATTGACATATTTTCAGTAATGCTACTGCACATGTGCGAAGCCTCCTTCTCTATTTCTACATAGTGGGGCAGCAGTTCACTGCGTGTGCGAAAACCATGAAAGACGTTTTCTGGGTCATTGATGCGACAAACTGTTGCGCAATAATTACATGCATTGCTAGCATGTACTCTGCCCTCAGGACCGCATGCATTGTCCCTGCCTGCTATTGCAACATACGAAAAGACACTGCCATGTTTGCCATCTAAGAGATCAAGTGCCGCTTGGAAAATAAACCCACCCTGCTATTGTGAAAGAATTTCTCCAGAAAATACGTGAGGGAGACCCGGTAACTCGCCCTGCCAAATATATTTTGCCTGACGTCTGCAAGAGGAGGCGTGACTGGAAAAAGGTCCATAGCAGAGCAACATTGCATGTGCTTAACAAAGTTGTTTGCTGGGTTAACTAGTATAGAATCCTAAAATTTGAAAGTGCTTGGAAAGACAAGGACAAGAGAAGTGGACGAGACAAAAGCATTTGTCCTTGTCTTTCTGAGCACTTTCACATTTTAAGACTGCAAGTGCTGTTGTGTATAGCAATACATTTGGTTATTCATAATTTGTCTGTTTTTTATTCTTTTGTCGGCTATTCATGACAAGCTTACAGAGGGGTATTTACATGACCTCACACGTGCCGTTTTATTGCCCCGAAGATAGCTTTTGCGAAGAAATCCGGAGTAAATTGTGGTGAGCCGACGAGACATGCATAGCAGTTTTTTGCAACGCTCCATGAACAGCAAATTGGTGGCCACTGTGATGCTGGTGAATAGACCAAACACACGCACGCACAGTTTTATGTAATCTGAACCAAGGATTTAAAAAAAAAGGCGGAGCACTACAGCTGACTGAAACCGACGACATATTATTCGTCTTCATGTAGTTCTGTTCGGAGTATTCCTTATATTTTATCTAATTGGTTAATTAGCTCAGTATAATTATTTTATATTTTTTATATTCAGTTTAGGCCCAAGTACCCTTCATTAAGTTTTAGAGGGGGTTCAAGTACAAATGACCCAGTTTTTTCTACTAACGTACTTCCTGCATGATTGTTTTCTCCAGCATTTAAACAAAGTGCGCAAATATGAAAGGAAACGAAAATACCACATGACTGCGGTCTTGCTCTGCTAAAGTTTGAATTATCCGAATTAAGGTTTTATCTTGCATGAAAGATGACAGAATCCTCTTCATGAGTTTGCGGCTTCCGCCAACACTGAAGATCCAGAAAGCCTGTGCTTTTTCTTTTCATTTTGAATCAATGAAGCACACACGCCCGCCGTTTCAAAGTGAGCAGCCAACGCCACTGTCAGCCAACTTGGACAAAGCTTTTATCGAGCTGTCCCACTGACAAAATTTGGCTATGGCAAACACGATGATAGTCCCCAAATTTGGTCCAAACCACCCTAAAAATTTGACTTTGTCCGATTTGGACCAAAACTGACGTTCAGGCTAATTCAGCTATGTCAAGCATGATGGTGACTGAAATTTAGTCCAGGCCACTCTCTGCTGAAGCTGGATTCAGTTTATTGACAGGCACACTGGACAGAGCTCAAAATTTTGTTATGTCGCTAGTGAGATCATGGATGTAACAATACAATAAAACAAGGTGAGCGCTGGTCAAAGAACAGAGAGCACGCGCATTAAAAAAAATCATTGGCATTTTCCCGAGATGGGGTTACATGGTTACAGGGATGATGACAGTGTTTCACTGCAAAAGATTCCTTCAGTCGTTTTTATGCAATTTCTGTACCAAATTAAAATAAATCCTCAATTCTTGGATATTGTAGTGCTTGATCTATACTAAATGAGACATCATTTTTTTCATTTAGACCATAATCTAATTTAGTACATATTGTTACATTTTGGTCCATGTTTGTCCCTTTACAGGTCCGACGGGCACATTCAAGTGCAAGGCCCTTAGTAACAATAGTGCAGCCCTAGTGCCATGTAGCTGTGCACTGTGCACCGTCAGACATAAAGGGCCAGTTCTTGAAGGCCTTTTTGGTGTCCATGAGATCAAAGCATAAGTTATAGTCCTGTGCATTATTGTTTAATTCTCCTAGCCCCACCATCCACTGATTGTCCTGGTTAGATGAGTTGGTAGACAAACTGCCCTACATGAGCAACGGTCCAGGGTTCACTACTTGGACCACGTCAAATTTTCCACTACTGAAGCTTCTGGAAAACTTATATAGCTTTTCTTTTTACCTGTATGGCTGCACTTATGTGGGTGCTAATGAGTAATTAGCCTCTATTTGATGTCTACTTTATCTTAAGTGTTTCCACTAAGTATACATTTGACTGATCCAGCAGCCAATGCATGGTACTGCTTTCTTTGATACACATCGCATAATTTAACACTCTGCCTGAGATGAGCAGTGCACCTGCTGCTAATCATATTGCTGTAACGCATGTAGCTCAGCCAGAATGTTTTCCTCAGTTGAGGAAACCAACCGTTTTCTGGTCGGAGCATTTCATCAATAAAAAAAATTAGTGGACAACACACTTTGAAACAAAATTATCTTTATTATTTCAATCAGTAAGCTACTATCATTTGCTTACCATGCATGAAACATTTTGTAGATTTTGAACTGTATACTCACAAGATGAGCTGAAACGGTTCCGACTGATAACAGCTACAAGTGAATGGCAGCCATCCTTCCACCAGTGTTCTTGTGATCTGCAAAGAGCAAGGCTCCTGAAGTGAAAGCTGCATGGGCCACAATCTCCACACGAAGTCTTGTATCAAGGCATTTCTAGAACAAACGAGTTTATTCTTGTAATGTTTATAGGCAGTTCATCGAAAGGTTTTTCAGACACAGCTGCTTCTAGCCAAGAAGGAGCTTCAGTTTCTTGGGGTGTAATACCATTTTGTTTTTGTTCATGAACTTGCCACAGAATACATATCTTTATCTGCCAACAAAACGCTCGAATTCTTTGAGCGTATCATCACTGTCCAGGTACCCGGTCCACTGCTTGTCCACTTTCTTCACATCTTTTAAGTATTTCCTCACTATTTCTTCTTCCTCGCGAAGTTCGTCTACGGGAAATGATGCGATAGGCACCGCATCCCCGAAGTTATACATGGCTGAGCGGCACTTCGGCGCTGCAGCCACTCTAGCTTCACCGCTTTGGGATTCAGTTTCAAATTCAGCGCGAAAGTATATATTACGCGCGAATCGCTTTGCGCATGCGCATGATAATAACAAAACAATAACAGGCAAGTCTTCGTTTACGTTTATACTTTTATTAAATTAGTTTGTTGCATAAAAAAACTGCTTGCAAATTTGTGCAGTTATTTGTAAATAACTCCACCTAAATTTTGTTTTGCTACTTTTTGTTTTCTGCGTTCTCCGCACTCGACACACCACCTTCTCTCTCTCTTTTGACCTCAGGTGTGCGCCGGAAACTGTCTCCCAAAGTGAGTATACTTCAAAAATTTTCTTGTAGGCCTATGTTCATGGCTGCAGGCAGTGTTTTTCGAAGCGATCGTAGCAACTGGGTTTGATCGTCACGCCGCGGAGTGCCCGTGCGAGTCACCGCAAGCGCTAGGCCTAGCGCTTGTTTTCGGCAGGTTTTTTTTTCGGACTTCTAGGGCTCGAGAAACGAACACCGGTGAGTAGTAATCCTGCGTTGCCGTGTGTCAAGCTTGAACCACACACAGCACGCATCCGTGCTGAAGTTTCGCCGCTGTTGAAGGCGAGTGTTTAGCTTGTTGTGACTGTTTGCCATCTTTTGCTCGCGGAAAAATTTTCTCGCTTTGCTGTCGAAAATAATGTAAATGTTGACTAGTGGAACTCGAAGCGAACCTTGTTTTGCTGCGGTAACAACTGACCAAACTTTCAATCGCCATTGCGGCGTACCATAACATGTACGGCTGAATGTGTGAATGCGTGTGATTGCCTGTCTGTGTTCTGAGAAAATGACCGTGTGGGGTAGTGATGTCTCAATGGAGTGCCCGGTGCTGGTGAGATTGGGGAGTGATGGTTATTTGGGACCTTCGAGTAATCGTGGCCTTGCGAGTAACAGCTTTTCGGCGCGATGGGCAAAGCACGGAGTGGAGCGGAGCGGACGACTGCATCCGACGAAGAAAACTGGGTGGCATGCCCCAAATGTGGCGCATGGTTGGAGCTACTAAGAACATTTTTTGAGAAGCTGGACGAACGGTAGTTTGAGTTTGCCGGTAATGCGTGCGCATCAACCTGCTACAGCGAGAGGCGGCCCAAGCTGTCCGCGTCTGCCAAGAGAGCTGTGCATTGCGGCTGCAGGACGAAGTTGCCAGATGGGAACCGGCTCTTGAAGCCAAGGAACGGGAGCTGCAAGAGTTGCGAACTGAAATGCAACAGGAGGCCTCTAGCCGCGGTGCGCTTGAAGCTAATTTAAGGCAGCTGCAGCAGATTGTGGATCAGCTGATGGCTACCAATCAGCAAAGTAAATTGATGCCCGGATAGGCAGCCCGCAGTCAGGAAGACTAGGACAGGGGTTTGCAGTCAGTGTCTCTTGATTTAAGTTCTTAGGAGTACCAGCAGCCGAAGGCTCTATCATACTGTGAAGCTACTATGATGGGATTACAAGACCAAGCAGGGAACCCAGCTCAGTGAGAGACTGGTGAGCACCAGGCGATCCGACAGGGAGCTGCAATATGATCCTGCGAACCACTTAACAATGATGAGTGGAAAGGCCCAGTAGCCCGCAAGAGCCAGGAGCAGCACATGGGGAAACAGGTAGATCTTCACCAACACCAGCAAAGAGATGTGAATGAAGAGCACTGGAACACTAGACCCCCACCGAAGACACAGTGCTGAGTGCTCATGGTGGGCGACTCAAACACAGAAAGAATGAAGTCGAGTGCTTTCACAGTAACTTGTAAAGACAGTCCCTTAATATTCCACACTAAGCCACATTCCACATTGCGGGAGCTGTTGACAGGGCTCAGGCAGTGCTTGAAAGAAACGAGGGCAATGAACACCTTGTCGAGCTCCATGCAGGCCAAACTGACGTGGAAGGCAACTCTGATCCCCGGGCCGAAGCCGAGTATGTGCGGAAGAAGATTGATCAGTCGGTCAGCCGGTCAGGCGGCTTTCTCGTAGTAAGGTGGTATATGCTATGCGAGCAGTAGCTGATAAGGAAGGCAGCACCAAGGACAGAAGTGGAACTTGGCACTACAAGCATTGTGCAAGGAGCTGGAAACTGAGGTAGAATACCTCAGGGTCGCTAGCCACATGGAAGAGGACCTGAGAAGACGTATCCGCTATTCGCAGCAAATGGCATAGCAAATGGGAAAGGATCTAACTGCCGTATTCACAAACTGGCGTTACATTTATCTTTTCACTCCATGCACTTACAGTGGCTTAACATGTTTCAGAAACCGAACTTGTACTTAAACCAAACCTTTTGGCGATCTTAAACTTGATGATAAGTGGCCATTTTCAAGCTAGCTTACTGCCGTATTCACAAACGGGCCTTTTTCTTATGCCAAAAGTGGCTTTCATAAGTATACTGTAAGTATAAGATTTAGGCAAAGATGAAGTGCATTTCGAAAATCCGCCTTTACGTACCAAAAGAAACCCTTATGAAAGTTCCACTTATCGGGGTGTAAAATAACCACCGTATTCACAAATGGGCCTTATACATACGCCAAAAGTGACACTTTCATAAATGTACGGTAAGTGTAAGATTTAGGCAAAGATGAAGTGCGTTTCGAAAACCCGTCTTTACGTACCAAAAGAAACCCTTATGAAAGTTCCACTTATTGTAGTGGAAAATAAGTCGGAACGAGGGTACAACAAATTTTCATGCTACATTGCAAGCTTTTTCATAAATGAGCAGCTTCCGGCAACAGTAAAAATAAAAGAAGTTTTGATTCTCACGTTCAAGGAAGTTCAATGCAAAATTTGGAAGCACGTTTACTATTTTTAGCCAATCTTCATTTTCACTCTGGCCACACTTGTTGCGGTTCTTTTGTTGCTGCTGTTCTTTCCCGTTCCTGTTCTTGCTTTTTGATCGTACTTTGCGCATGTTGTTACTGTTCTCCTTTTGTTTTTCTTCCTCCTCGATAGTCAGCTGATTTCGCCGAGTTCAATTTTTTTTTTATACTGTACCCTGTCAGTGTATTTTTTCTGCAATGGCATTAAAAAGGAGAAAGATTAACTTTACTGAAGAAGAGCAAGCACTACTAATCAATCTGGCGACACAAAAGAAAGACATAATTGAAAACAAGCGCACGGACGCAGTTTCTGTACAACAGAGAAAAAACTGTGGGCGGAGATCACCCTTCACTTGAACAGCCAGCACGGTGAGCGGCCCCGCAGCAGCCAGCAGTTCCGGAAATGCTGGGAGAACCTAAAAAAAAAAAAAGTGGCGTAGAGCTAAGGCCAAGGACACAAAAGAGTTCTGTACAGGTAAGCTGCCTTCTCATCGCATGCTAATAACGCCAAAGTTAACTTGCTTCTCTCTAGTGGGTCCAGATACCATAACGGCTACGCATTCGTTGAGCTCAGTTACTGTCGAGTGCAGTTGTCAGGTAAAATTTATTCAGCTGATCTAACAATATTGGAACTTGCTCTTGATTTTTCAGGTTGTAGCTCAGCGGTCGTGTCATTGCTGATGGAGGAATTGGAAAGGGTTGGCGCGGTGGCATCGCATATGTCTGTGAAGATGGAAAATCCTTTTGATAGTGATAGTACACAACACACCGGTGCCGGAGGGGCCAACGCTGTCGAAGCAGCCTTCGCGGACGAATGTACGGCAACTGTGGCAAAGCTGTTGGCCCCAATGCAAACCGCAGCAATCGCTGCATTCAATGGAAGCGAAGGTGAGGGTTTGCTCGTGCATTGTGTATTACGCGCACTTAGCTATGCTCTGCATTGGGTTCGTCTGGCTGACGAAATGAAAGCATTATAATAAACCAGGGCAGGATAAAAGCGATAACGTGTAGCCTTCTGTAAATTCTGCACCACTGTTGTAGAGTGTGTGAGTGAGGCAAGAAGTGGCTCCTAAATTAGTGTAATGATAGCAGTGGCTGGCAAAGTTGGTCTTGCTCTTTTGGCTGAGGTTCAAAGCCGACTGGAGTTGTTTTTTTTTTTTGAGGAAACCATCCAGGCAAAAATCCAAGAATGCAGATAGTGCTGCTTCTGAATGAAAAGACTTCCGGTAGCATAAACACATTTTTATTTAAAGATACCATGTTCAACGCACCCCGAGCAGACACTGCAGAGCAATAAAATTATTTAGGGCAGCGTGCGAAGAGTCGGATTTCATTCATCTACTGTGCAGGGAACATAACAATAGCATCCAGTTGGAACTGAGGATCAATTCTATATGTTCAGTTTCTTATACATTGACTTGAGTATCAAAATCAGCAAAATCAAATACCACACTGTGGCATTATTTGCATAAAAATGGCAAGGCATCTACTGACAGCGTGTAGGTGTACTGTATTACATCCAAAACACTGCACTATGTGACTGAACAAATTTCTCGGCAGTTTCCCTGAAGTGTTAAAACTAGAAATAACTGAAAAGGTTGCCTTACAATGCATCAAGCATGTTCTCTATCCTTGTCATTCTTCATATCAGCATAAATAGATTTTAATGGGATTCTGGTGCATATAGCTGCTAATACATAATTTCTAAGAAAATGTAACTCATGTTTCAGAAATTTTACAGGCATGGCCTCATGCTCGTTAGCCAAAAGGTGACATATGAAAATATATTAGCTGAAGTAAACAGTGCATTTGCATTAAAATACCTTTATAATGCTGTTATCTGCATGAAAGAAAAGCATGTAACTAGCCTTTGAAACACATATGCAGCTCCAGTATTGAAAAAGATGGAAAATACAAATGCTGCAGTGCAAGTTGCTGCACAGCCATCATTCTGTCATGGCATTACACTGTGGTGTTTGTGTTCTTTATCACGTAAAACTATTCCTAACAGAAAGACTGCTCTTGGCACCATGCTTTATTATGCGCTACCCACAGCAAGGAGCAAGAACAATTAAGTCCTCATAGCAAGATATTCTTTTCCAGATGCTCATAAGCAGACTTCCTCCATGAGGGGGATACAGAGATCTGCCTCAGCAACGAGGACCCAACAGATGGACAGGTAATGCAACCACCACAGCATTCCTCTCCGCAACCTATTGCTCTGACCACAGGGTTATGGCACAACGCTCGCTCTAACATCCAGAGCGCTAGCACAGCCCCACCCAGCAAAGCTATCAGATGCTGGACAGCTCTGGAAGAAGAGCTTGAAGCATGGCTGCAAGCTGTTTCCGATGAAAAGCAACAAAAGGCGAAAAGAGCACCTTCTTAGCATGCAGACGATGCATGCCGAAAGAAAGAAAAAAAATGAAATCAACGCACAAAAGTTGCTTAATGTATAGGCAAAACCTGCCATTTTGCAGCTCCAGTTGCAGTTGCAGCAAAAGCAAATTGAATAAATGACTGGTTCAGCAAAAAGTCAAGTTCAGGCTAATTGATCTGAGTACATCGTAATTGTGCGACAGCAAGCAGTGATCCGTCTGTAATAATCCAACCTCATCCTTTGCAGGAGCCTTCGTCACGAGAAACTTGCAATGACATTCATTATACAATGCAACCCTGTGATGCTTCAAGACGTTGGGTATGGTAACTTTTATCAATCAAGCATCATCCAAGCCACTCTCAACAAAGATGCTATATGGCAACATCTTTATCAATAGCATTCACAATAGTACTGCGTGATGTGAACACTTGTTTGCAACCTGATTAATCCATGTCTAGCTATAATTTTTAAAGTTATACAAATGTCTGACGCTAGGTTTTCCAAAACCAAAGTGAAGGAACTGTTGTTGTCACATATGGTGACCTTTGAGGGCTTTCGATTTCTCTTACGAGGGCTAGAAAGTTGACGAACGCCGAGAAACATTCAGAGTGGGTAGGAATCTTGGATCTCGTAAGGGGCGCGTTAAGTTTGCTCCTGAGCTAGCTTGAAAACGGCTACTTATTGTTCAGCTTAAAATCACCGAAAGGTTCGGTTTAAGTAGAAGTGCACTTTCTGAAACACGCTAAGCCACTGTTAAGTGCATGGAGTGAAAAGATAAGTGTAAGGCCCGTTTGTGAATACGGCGGTGAGTCTGGGAATGAGGGTACAACAAAATTTCACACTACATTGCAAGTTTTTTCATAAATAAACAGCTTCCAGCAAATGTAAACATAAAAGAAGTTTTGAATCTCGCGTTCATGAAAGTTTAATGCAAAAATTGGAAGCAGCTCATTTGCTATTTTAGCCAATCAACATTTTCAGTCTGGCCACACTTGTGGTTCTTTTGTTGCTGCTGTTATTTCCCGTTCCTGTTCTTGCTTTTTGATCGTACTTTGCACGTGTTGTTGCTGTTCTCTATTCATTTTCTTCCTCCCTGAAGTCAGCTTATTTCGCTGAGTTCAATTTTTTTTTTATACTGTTGCCTGTCAGTGTACTTTTTTTTGCAATGGCATTCGAAAGGAGAAAGATTAACTTTACTGAAAAAGAGCGAGCACTACTAATCGATGTGGCAACACAAAAGAAAGACATCCTTGAACACAAGCGCACGGACGCAGTTTCTGTACAACATAAAAAAAGTGTTGGAGGAGATCGCTCTTCACTTCAACAGCCAGCACGGTGTGTGGCCTCGCAGTAGCCAGCAGCTCCAGAAATGCTGGGAGAACCTCAAAGAAAAGTGGCGTAGAGCTAACGCCAAGGATACGAAGGAGTTGTTCCGTACAGGTAAGCTGCCTTCTCATCGCATGCTAATAACGCCACAGTTAACTTGTTTTTCTCAGGTGTGTCCACATATCATATTAGTTACGCATTCGTTTAGCGCAGAGTTACTGTCGAGAGCAGTTGTCAGGAAAAATGTATCCTGCTGACCAAACGTTGATGAAATTTGCTCTCGATTTTTCAGGTGGCTCAGCGGTTCCGTCATTGCTAAGGGAGGAATTGGAAAGGGTTGGTGCAGTGGCGTTGCATATGTCTGTGGGGATTGAAAATCATGTTGATAGCAACTGCGTGCGACACACCGGTGCCGGTGGAGCCGACGCAGCTGAAACAGTCTCTGCAGATGAATGTTCAGCAGCTGTGGCAAGACTGTTGGCTCCAATGCAAACCTCGCAATTGCTGCATTCAGTGGAAGCAAAGGTGAGGGTTAGCTCGTGCATTGCATATTATGTGCACTTAACTATGTTCTGCATTGGGTTTGTCTGGCTGATGAAATAAAAGCATTATAATAAACCAGTTCAGCATAAAAGTGATAACGTGTAGCCTTCTGTAAATTCTGCAACCACTGTTGTCGAGTGTGCAAGTGAGGCGAGGAGTGGCTCTTAAATAGGTGTAGTGATAGCAGTTGCTGGCAAAGCTGGTCTCACTGATTTGGCCTAGGTTCAAAAGTGACTGGAGTTTTTATTTTTTTTTAATGTACTTTCCAGGCAAAAATTCAAGAATGTAGATAGTAGTGCTTCTGAATGAAAAGGCTTCAGGTAGCATAAACACATTTTTATTTAAAGGTACCATGTGTAACGCACACCAAGCAGGCACTGTAGAGCAATGAAATCATTTCAGGCAGTGCACGCAAAGAGTGTTTTGATTCATACACTGTGCAGGCAACATAGCCACTGCATCCAGTTGTAACTGAAGATCAATTCTATATGTTCAGTTTCTTATACATTGACTTGAGTATCAAAATGAGCAAAATCAAATACCACACTGTGGCATTATTTGCATATGCAATGGCAATGCATCTACTGACAGTGTGTAGGCGTACTATACTACACCCAAAACACTGCACTATTTGAGAACAAATTTCTCGGCAGTTTCCCTGAAGTGCTAAAACCAGAAATACCCGAAAAGGTTACCATAAAATGCACCAAGCTTGTTCTCTATCCTTCTCGTTCTGCATATCAGCATAAATAAATTTGAATGGCATGCTGGTGCACATAGCTGCTAATACATAGTTTCTAAGAAAATATAACTCATGTTTCAGAAATTTTACAAGCATGGCCTTATGCTCGTTAGCCAAAAGGTGACATGAAAGACTATTAGTCTCAAGTAAACAGTGCATTTGCATTAAAATACCGTTATAAAGCTGTTATCTGCTTGAAAGATAAGCATGTGACTGGCCTTTGAGACAAATATGCAGCTCCATTATTGAAATAGATGTAAATGACGAATGCTGCCCATTCAAGTTGCTGCACAGCCATCATTCTGTCATATCATTATACTGTTGTATTTTTGTGTTCTATATCACGTGAAATCATCCCTAACATAAAGACTGATCATGGCACCATGCTTTATTAGGTGCTATCCACAGCAAGGAGCAAGAGCAATTAATTCCTCATAGCAAGATATTCTTTTCCAGATGCTCATAAGCAGACTTCCTCTATGAGGGGGATACAGAGATCTGCATCAGCAACTGGGACCCAACAGATGGTCTGGTAATGCAACCACCACGGCATTCCTCTCCGCAACCCATTGCTCCGACCATAGGGTTACGGCACAACTGTGGCTCCAACAACCAGAGCGCTAGCACAGCCCCACCCAGCAAAGCTAACAGACGCCAGACAGCTCTCGAAGAAGAGCTTGAAGCACGGCTGCAAGCTGTTTCCGATGAAAAGCAACAAAAGGCAAAAAGAGCACCTTCTACGCATGCAGATGATGCATGCTCAAGAAAGAAAAAAAAAGCAATAGACACACAAAGGTTGCTTAATACACAAACAAAACTTGCCATTTTGCAGCTCCAGTTGCAGTTGCAGCAAAAGCAAATGAATAAATGACTGCTTCAACAAAAATACAAGTTCAGGGATTTTTATCTGAGTACATCTTGATTGCGTAGCAGCAAGCAACAATCCGTTTGTATTAATCGAACCTCATCCTTTGCACTAGCTTTCGTCACAAGAAATTTGCAATAAGATACATCATAAAATGAAACCCTGTGATGCTTGAAGACGTATGTGGTAATTTTTTATCACTCAAGGATCAACCAAATCCAAAGAAACACTAAATGAAAAAGTTTGCTGTAAGCTTGAGTCACTCTTGATCGATCATATTGAAAACCAAATTACTGTCCTTTACAACATGTTGTATCGGAAGGGTTACAATATATATTCCGAGTTTTTTGTGGGGATGTCTTCCCATAAAGTTTTTGACTAGTAGGTTAATATAGATGGTATGTAGCCAGCAATATTCCTTGCCATACATATACCTTGGCCCTCTATGGATAGTGGCACAAACTTTAGATGACTAATATGGGGACGAAAAGTGCTGCCGAACAATCTGGTTACGGACTCTGAATCCATTTTGGTGTCCTGTGGCTGTAGCTGTGCAGCTGTCCCCACAGTTGGTCCGGCAAGATGCAGAGCATGAGAAGGCAGTGTGATGGTGGATGTCTGGACATTGGCAGGGATTGGATACTGCAGGTGCAGGCTCAAGTTCGGGAGAGCAGCACATGATGTTATTACCAGCACAGAAGTGGATGTCTTGATCTGCAATTTCATATCAAGGCATGAAAAGCACCTTTTGCAAATACCAAAAACCCTCTCTAACTGTTTCAGATCCTCATCACCGAGATGCTGTACTTAAAAAAAAACGTCTGAAATACTACAGTGGTCAATATGGCATCAATATTCCAAACAATGCTATTGTAGTTACAGCTCACCTTCGCTCTGCACTGTTCTTAGGCTCCTTAAAAGAAGTCATAAGATAGAGGTGACACGCATATCCAGTCTCCTAGCAAGATTCCTGGCACAGTACCATCTTCGAACAGGGCCCTAGCATGGCTGTTGTCAAAAATGCGACTGCCGTGTGCTGAGCCTGGCCAGCTGGCGACAACGTCCAGGAATTGTAACCGAGGCCCTGTGATTGCCTGTAACATGGAAAGTGCCAATGCGGTCAGTCTTTTTCTAGCCTAGTTCAAGTGCAAATGACTCACCTCAAAACTGCTACAAGCAACAAGCCACTCTCAACACAGACAATATATGACAACATCTTTATCAATAACATTCAAAATAGTACTGCGTGATCTGAACACCCAAGTCTAGCTATAATTTTTAAAGTTACACAAGTGTCTGTCGCTTGGTTTGCCGAAAACAAAGTAAAGGAACTCTTGTTGGCATCCAGCGGCTGCTTGAGAAACAAAGATACCCTTGTTGTTGGCCTGTTTCTAGCCTTTACTTAGGTTAGGAGACCCATCTCGACACGGCTAACAGCAACGAGCCAATCTTAGCATAGACAATATATGACATCTTTATCAATAGCCTTCACAATAGTACTGCGTGATGTGAACACCTGTTTGCAAGCTGGTTAACCCACGTCGAGCTATAATTTTTAAAGTTATACAAGTGTCTGACGCTTGGTTTGCCAAAAACAAAGTAAAGGAACTGTTGTCGACCTCCAGTGGCTGCTTGATAAACAAAGATACGCTTGCTGTTGGCCTGTTTCTAGCCTTTACTTAGGTTAGGAGACACATCTCGACACAGCTTACAGCAACAAGCCAATCTTAGCATAGACAATATATGACATCTTTATCAATAGCATTCACAATAGTACTGCGTGATGTGAACACTTGTTTGCAAGCTTGTTAACCCACGTTGAGCTATTCATGTTTAAAGTTATACATATGTCTGACGCTTGGCTTGCCAAAAATAAAGTGATCATGCTGCTGTTGACGTCCAAGGGTTGCTTGTGAAGCAAAGGTGCCCTTGCTGTTGGCCGACTTACAGCCTAATTTTAGGGCAACAAGCCTCTTTCAAATAACACAAGAACCTAAGCCATTGTCCTAGTGAATTGTATTCATTGTCTAGCTGTGATAAATGTTAGAAGTGTGCATAAAAATTGTAGGCAAGGCTATCTGCTGCTACTGATTATAATGAAAAGAGATTGTATTCTATACAGCCAATTGAAAGAAGCTTGTTGCCCTAAATTAGGCTGCAAGTCGGCCGACAACAAGGGCACCTTTGTTTCACAAGAAACCACTGTACGTCAACGGCAGTATGATCACTTTGCTTTTGGCAAACCAAGCGTCAGACATTTGTATAACTTTAGAAATTATAGCTCGACGTGGTTTAACCAGCTTGCAAACAAGTGTTCACATGACGCAGTACTATGGTGAACGCTATAGATTAAGATGTCATATTTTGTCTGTCTTCAGAGTTGCTTGTTGCTGTTAGTCGTGTCGAGATGTGTATCTTAACCTAAATAAAGGCTAGAAACATGCCAACAGCAAGGACATCTTTGCTTCACAAGCAGCCACTGGACGTTGACAACAGTTGCTTCACTTTGTTTTTGGCAAACCTAGCATCAGACATTTATATAACTTTAGAAATTATAGCTCGACGTGGGTTAACCTGGTTGCAAACATGTGCTCACATCACGCAGTACTACTGTGAATGCTATTGATAAAGATGTCATACATTGTCTCTGTTGAGAGGGGCTTGTTGCTTGTAGCAGTGTTGAGGTGTGCCGCTTGCCTTTGAACTAGGCTAGAAAAAGACTGACCGCATTGGCACTTTCCATGTTACAGGCAATCACAGGGCCTCGGTTACAATTCCTAGACGTTGTCGCCAGCTGGCCTGGCTCAGCCCACGACAGTCGCATTTTTGACAACAGCCATGCTAGAGCTCTGTTCGAAGATGGTACTGTGCGAGGAATCTTGGTTGGAGACTGAATATGCATGTCGCCACTATCTCATGACTCCATTTAATTGACCTAAGAACAGTGCAGAACGATGTTGAGCTGCGACTACAGTACCATTATGTGGAACATTGATGCCATATTGACCACTGTAGTATTTCAAACAACACATTTTTTTAAATACAGCACCTCGGTGATGAGGATCTGGAACAGTTAGAGAGGATTTTCGGTATTTGAAAAAGGTGCTTTCCATGCCTTGATATGAAATTTCAGATCAAGACATCCACTTCTGCGTTAGTAATAACAGCATGTGCTGTTCTCCACAACTTGAGCCTGCACCTATAGGATCCAATCCCTCCCAATGTCGCGCCATATACAATCACACTGCCCTCTCCTGCTCTGCATCCTGCTGGACCAACTGTGGGGACAGCTGCACAGCCACATCCACAGGACACCCAAAATGGATTCAGAGTCCGTAACCGGATTGTTCAGCAGCACTTTTCATCCCCATAATGGTCATCTGAAGTTTGTGCCACTTCATAGAGGGCCAAGGTATTTGTATGGTAAGGAATATTGCTGGCTACATACCATCTATATTAACTTATTAGTCAGACACTTTACGGGAAGACATCCTCACAAAAAACTCGGAATATATATTTTAACCCTTCTGATACATGTTGTAAAGAATGGTAATTTGGTTTTCAATATCATCGATCTAGGGTGAGACAAGCTTACAGTAAACTTTTTCATTTAGTGAATCTTTGGATTTGGTTGATCCTTGATTGATATAAAATTACATGCATACACAACATCTTGTATATTATTGCAAGCTTCTAATGACGAAGGCTGCTGCAAAGAATGAGGTTGGATTAATACAGATGGATCATTGCTTGCTGCCGCACAATCAAGATGCACTCAGATCAAACAGCCTGAACTTGACTTTTTGCTTAAGCAATCATTTATTCAATTTGCTTTTGCCGCAACTGCAACTGGAGCTGCAACATGCAGCTTTTGTTTGTGCATTAAGCAACCTTTGTGTGTTTATTGCTTTTTTTTCCTTTCTTTTGGCACGCATCATCCGCATGCGAAGAAGGTGCTCCTTTTGCCTTTGCTGCTTTTCATCGGAAACAGCTTGCAGCCGTGCTTCGAGCTCTTCTTCAAGAGCTGTCCGGCGTTTTTTAGCGGGTGGGGCTGCGCTAGCACTCTGGATGTTGGAGCCAGCATTGTGCCGTAACCTTGTGGTCGGAGCAATAAATTAGGTTGCGGAGTGGAATGCCGTGGTAGTTGCAGTACTGGTCCATTTGTTGGGTCCTCGTTGCTGAGTCAGACCTCTGTATCCCCCTCATAGAGGAAGTCTGCTTCATCAGCATCTGGAAAAGAATATCTTGCTATGAGGACTTTGTTCTTGCTCCTTGCTGAGGATAGCACATAATAAAGCATGGTGCCATGAGCAGTCCTTCTGTTAGGGATGATTTTACGTGATATAGAACACAAAAACACCACACTATAATGCCATGACAGAATGATGGCAGTGCACCAACTTGCACTGGCAGCATTTGTCATTTCCATCTTTTTCAATAATGGAGCTGCATATGTGATTCGAAGGCCAGTCACATGCTTATCTTTCATGCAGATAACAGCATTAAAAAGGTATTTTAATGCACTGTTTACTTCAGCCTAATACACTTTAATTTGTCACCTTTTGGCTATAGAGCATGAGGCCATACCTGTAAAATTTTTGAAACATGAGTTACAATTTCTTAGAAACTATGTATTAGCAGTTATATGCACCAGCATCCCATTAAAATCTATTTATGCAGATATGCAGAACGACAAGGATAGAGAACAAGCTTGGTGCTTTGTATGGTAACCTTTTCGGGTATTTCTGGTTTTAACTCTTCGGGAAAACTGCTGAGAAATTTGTTCTGAGTCAAATAGTGCAGTGTTTTGGGTGCAGTATAGTACACCTACAAGCTGTCAGTAGATGCATTGCCATTGCATATGCAAATAATGCCACAGTGTGGGATTTTGAGTTTGCTCTTTTTGATACTGAAGTCAGTGTATAAGAAACTGAACATATATAATTGATCCTCAATTACAAGTGGATGCAGTGGCCATGTTCCCTGCACCATTGATGAATCAAAACAGTCTTCATGCACATTGCCTGAAATGATTTTATTGCTCTGCAGTGCCTGCTTGGTATGCGTTACACATGGTATCCTTAAATAAACATGTGTTTACGCTACCTGAAGTCTTTTCAATCAGATGCAGTACTATCTGCATTCTTGGATTTTTGCCTGGATGGCTCCTTTAAAAAAAAAAAACTCCAGTCGGCTTTGAATCTAGGCCAAAAGAGTGACCGCCGTATTCACAAACGGGCCTTATACTTATGCCAAAAGTGGCATTTTCGTTAGTGTATGGTAAGTATAAGGTTTAGGCAAAGCTGAAGTGCATTTCGAAAACCCGTCTTTACGTACCAAAAAAAAAACCTTATGAAAGTTCCACTTATCGTGGTGGAAAATAGGCCTGAGAACTTGGTAAGGAACTGTAAAAACAAAGTGAAGGAACTGTTGTCGACGTCCTGTGGCTGCTTGTGAAATAAAGATGCCCTTGCTGTTGCCCTGTTTCTAGCCTTTATTTAGGTTAACAGACACATCTCGACATGGCACTCTCAACACAGACAATATATGACAACATCTTTATCAATAGCATTCACAATAGTACTGCGTGATTTGAACACTTGTTTGCAAGCAGGCTAACCCCCGTCGAGTTATAATTTCTTAAGGTATACAAATGTCTGACGCTTGGTTTGCCAAAAACAAAGTGAAGGAACTATTGTCGACCCCCAGTGGCTGCTTGTGAAAGAAAGATGCCCTCGCTGTTGGCCTGTTTCTAGCCTTTATTTAGGTTAAGGGACACATCTCGACACGGCTAAAAGCAACAAGACACTCTCAACACAGACAATATATGACAACATCTTTATCAATAGCATTCACAATAGTACTGTGTGATCTGAACACTTGTTTGCTAGCTGGCTGACCCCCGTCGTGTTATAATTTCTTAAGGTATACAAATGTCTGACGCTTGGTTTGCCAAAAACAAAGTGAAGGAACTGTTGTCGACGCCCAGTGGCTGCTTGTGAAACAAAGATGCCCTTGTTGTTGGCCTGTTCCTAGCCTTTATTTAGGTTAAGAGACACATCTCGACACGGCTAAAACCAGCAAGACACTCTCAACAAAGACAATATATGACATCTTTATCAATAGCATTCACAATAGTACTGCATGATCTGAACACTTCAAGCTGGCTGACCCCCGTCGTGTTATAATTTCTTAAGGTATAGAAATGTCTGACGCTTGGTTTGCCAAAAACAAAGTGAAGGAACTATTGTCGACGCCCAGTGGCTGCTTGTGAGACAAAGATTCCCTTGCTGTTGGCCTGTTTCTAGCCTTTATTTAGGTTAAGAGACACATCTCGACATGGCTAAAAGCAACAAGACACTCTCAACAAAGACAATATATGGCAACATCTTTATCAATAGCATTCACAATAGTACTGCATAATCTGAACACTTGTTTGCAAGCTGGCTAACCCCCGTCGAGTTATAATTTCTTAAGGTAAAGCAACAAGACACACTCAACACAGATAATATATGGCAACATCTTTATCAATAGCATTTACAATAGTACTGCATAATCTGAACACTTGTTTGCAAGCTGCTAACCCCCGTCGAGTTATAATTTCTTAAGGTATACAAATGTCTGACGCTTGGTTTGCCAAAAACAAAGTGAAGCAACTGTTGTCGACGCCCAGTGGCTGCTTGTGAAACAAAGACGCCCTTGATGTTGGCCGGTTTCTTGCCTTTATTTACGTTAAGAGACACATCTCGACACCGCTAAAAGCAACAAGACAGTCTCAACACAGACAATATATGACACCATTATCAATAGTGTAAAAACTTACAGAACTTCGTTTGGTGAACAAGCATTAGCTAATAGACTACCCCGACTGCTTAACAACTTAGCACAAAGCAATACCTGTCTTCCCAGGGCTGCACGTCGGAATTTGTTTCAGTACTTTTTCCATTCAATAGAACGGTTTTGTTCATGTCTGATTTAACCTGTTTTTTTTTTTTTTTGTTTTTTTACTCGCCGTAAGTGTGGGCTTCTATCTGCTTGTTTTCGTTGTGTACCTTGCGTTGATAACTGTAAACTGACATGAGCTGTATTTATTATCTCAATGTTTCCTCACCCTTTTTTTTTTCTCACCATAAGTGTGGGCTTCTATCTGCTTGTTTTCATTGTGTACTTTGCGTTCATAACTGTACACTGACAAAAGCTGTATTTATTATTTCAATGTTTCCTTACCTTGTGTTTAAATTCACATGACATGTGCTTTTTATAAATGCCTGACTACTGTGGTGCTGCCAAAGCGGGGTCCCGTGGCTGTGTCAAGCTGTCAAACGGCAGCTTTTACACCGGGCTCCCGCCATCATTTGTACCAGGATGGCAAATAATTTGAATTGAATTGAATAGCATTCACAATAGTACTGCCTGATCTGAACACTTGTTTGCAGGCTGGCTGACCCTCTTCGTGTTATAATTTCTTAAGGAATACAGATGTCTGACGCTTGGTTTGCCAAAAACAAAGTGAAGGAACTGTTGTCGACGCCCAATGGTTGCTTGTGAAACAAAGATGCCCTTGCTGTTGGCCTGTTTCTAGCCTTTATTTAGGTTAAGAGACACATCTCGACACGGCTAAAAGCAACAAGACACTCTCAACACAGACAATATATGACAAGTATCAATAGCATTCACAATAGTACTGCGTGATCTGAACACTTGTTTGCAAGCTGGCTAACCCCGTTGAGTTATAATTTCTAAAGTTACACAAATATCTGATGCTTGGTTTGCCAAAAGCAAAGTGAAGGAACTGTTGTCAACGCCAGTGGCTGCTTATGAAACAAAGATGCTCTTGCTGTTGGCTGTTTCTAACATTTATTTAGGTTAAGAGACACATCTCAACATGGCTAAAAGCAACAAGACACTCTCAACATGGACAATATATGACAACCTCTTTCTCAATAGCATTCACAGTATTACTGCGTGACGTGAACACTTGTTTGCAACCTGGTTAACCCTCGTCGAGCTATAATTTCTAAAGTTATACAAATGTCTGGCGCTAGGTTTTCCAAAAACAAAGTGATCATACTGATGTTGACGTCCAGTGGTTGCCTGTGAAACAAAGGTGCGCTTGCTGTTGGCCAATTTGCAGCCTAATTTTAGGGCAATAAGCCTCTTTCAATTAACACATGACTCTAAGCCATTGTCCTTGTCAGTTTTATACATTGTCTATCCATGATAAATGTTACAAGTGGGCATAAATATTGTAGGCAAGGGACTCTACGACTACTCATGGTAGAGAAAAGAGATTCTATTCTATACAGCCAATTTGCTAGCTTTTATATAACTGGGACACTTTGATATGACTTGATAACAAACCAGTCACAATGCATAACATCAGTTTCAAAGCACTATTATTTACATCACTTAATGCCGCTTTTCGAAGGAGGTGAAAAGCACGGTGCCCATGTGCTGTGCGATGTCAGTGCACGTTAAAGAACCCCAGGTGGTCGAAATTTCCTGAGTCCTCCACTGCGGCGTCTCTCATAGCCTGAGTCGCTTTGGGACGTTAAACCCCAAAAACGAAACCAAACCAAACCAATTAGAAGGCTGAATAATAAATATTGCAACTGAAAATTTGTATTTTAAATGTTACTGTTTTCAAATTACATTTCACTGCATCTTGAGTTAAAAGAACAAGCGTTTGAGTTTTTTCGAGTAATGTAAACTCAACTGAAATCGAAAATGAAAGACAAACGCAATATTGTTCAAATTTACCCCGTCACGAACATGTAGGAAGTGAGCACATACTTGAACATTGAAAGAAAAGTATTCTTTTCTGTTCCTGAACACTTCGGCATCGTCACCTCTGGGACTCTTGATGCGGACGTGGGTACAATCCAGACACCCTGCCACTCCAGGAAAACCTCCCATCCTGTAAAGTTCCCGCATAACTTGCAGGGCTTCCGTGAACTCTGGGAGCTTTACGAGGGCTGGAAACAGTCTGCCCGCTATCATTGTTGTGACGCGCTCAACATTTTGAGATACCGTGGGCTGTGAAATGTTGACCAGGTCTCCAATGACTACCTGGAAGGTTCCGGCGCCTTAAGGCCGCTGTACGGTTGCTTTTTTGACCCGCTCCGCATGCATGCGGCCCGCACGTTTTCTGCCTCAAGCGGACGGGGTGCGGAAAGGGTGTTGTACGATCGTTTTGCTGACTGCCGGTCAGCTGGACGGTTCCAGCATCCCGATTGGCGCGTTCGGGCGTCGCCTTCTGTCCAATACCATCATTCTCCAACTGCTGCGTGACCACCGCGGAGCTCTCATAGAGAAAGAGATTGGTAAAGAGCGGACACTCCCATAGGGCCCAGCGGCCCATTTGACTGTAGTGCACCAAGCGGCCGGCGGCAACTACTTCCGGTCTTGCTGAAAGGCGCGCGATTTGAATGCTAGCCATGCGCTGCGCCCTTCCCTGCCCTTTTGGCACATTATTTTGGCTTTAAATAATCTGCTAGTGTTTTTATTTTCAGCATGCATAACAACAGGAAAAATAGATTACCAGTTCTCTAAACTGGCCATCAACGCAGCTGCGCCACAGCCTTTGCAAAACAGTATTGCAGAAAAGACGCCAAGTGATTTGTGAAATGAATTTATTTTGCTGCATATAAAACACGAGATGCAACAGATGTAGACGGATGCATTGACAATACTTGACACACATTAGGCGATGTGCACAATACAGAAAAATAAAAATACACAAGGTGAGAAACAGCACTTAGGTAGAGACAAAAAATAGCATAACTGATTTCCGAATTATTGCAAATAATATGTAACAAAACAGGCATTATACATAAACTACACAGTCCCAGTAGTGGCTACCTTAGCAAGGGTAACTTATATTGTCCAGGGCAGAGAGGAGTACTGACGCTTGAGGGAAGGCCACACCATTCACTCGGCGCATCTGCCGTGCTTCGGCTGCAGTCCGTGGGTCCATGCAGTGCTGTTGGAAAAGGAATGAACATGATGCAGAAGGTTGCAATGTAATGTAAGGCCACTGCACCGCGCACACATCTGTGCATGTGGGTGGGTACTGAAAACTTTGTGAGCAGCAGTTATGGTCCAGAACAGAAAAGCTGTCATTCGTAAAATTGATACAAAAGCTACTCTTGCAACGTAGAGGTCAGGAAATGCAGGCTAACCTAACCTATCTGAAAATGCATTTCTACAGAGCGTGAAATAACAGCCACTAATCTAACGATATTCCTCAAGAGCACTGAACAGCTGAAGCAATGAAGCTTGCCGCATAATAAAACATTTTTCACTTTAACGTTGTCCCGTTGAATGTAACGCGACACCACGCAAAACTAGCCGTTCGCAAAACCGCGGCTTGGCCTCACCGCGGCCGGCGAGCCATATTGGCGAGCGCCTTGTCATGCCTGTTGGCTGCCCTTCACGTGCGACTTTGTGAAGCGCAGACCGCCGTACTGAGCTAAACTGCCTGAAATACTGCGTAGTTTAACAAGAAAGTCAAGAATGAAACGTCTCTCACTTTACCGTTGCTCTGCTAAACGCGACACTTAGCAAAACTATAGCCGTTCGGCAAACTGCGTCAGCATGGCCGGCGAACACGCCATTTTGGCGCAACGGCGTGCCTTGGTGCCTTCACATGCCACTTTGTCAAGCGTGACGAGCTAAACTGTTCGAAATGAAGCTGCTTCCCGGGAAAACAACATATTACACCTCGCCGTGGTTGGGAACCGCCAGAGTTACGGCGTAACGAACTGCGCCTGAACAGCCGGCGCGCCTGTGCATGAGCTGCGAAACTCATTGGCACCGGCCGGCATGGTCAGCGTAAACTGCTTGAAATGCAGCGTAGTTAAGCAAAAAACGTTGCTCACCTTGCCGTCGTTTCCAACTCCCGTCGTTTCGCGCAGCAGCCCACGAGAGGTCTGTGCCGCACAAGCGCGGCGAGGCACGAGCACGCAACCGCTCCCTTCGACAACTTCTTGTCGTCTGCTAGTGCTCCGGCGCTCCGGCGGGCTACCGCTGCAGCGAGTGCCGTCGCGCGCGCGTCCGCGCATGCGCACGTTGGTGCCGCCATCCATCAATCGGCGGCAGCGCAAAAAGTCGCGCGTCATTTCCTGGGGCCAGTTTTCGCCGAGTGACCGCTCTTTACCAATCTCTTTCTCTATGGAGCTCTTCCGCGTCTTCCTTTCTAGCGTGCTGCATCTCGGCTGTGTCGGAATCGCCATGGCGTGTTTTTTGTCGAGGCTTTTGGTGTGATCGATGGCTCTCGTCAGCTACCACATGAGTAGCAGATCAGCAGAGCGCCTGACTACCTACATGGCCGCCAGTAGCGATGTCGGTTGGTCTTTAGTTGCTCAGTTCATCGCCGCCGACGTAATCCACCAGCAGCAACGTAAAAGGCGTAAGCCTACAAAACGTCTTTTGAGAGATCGGCGTCGACTCGGCGAGTATTTTACGTTGGTGCGGGACATGAGAAGCGGAGACGGCACAGACTTCTTCCAGTACTTCCGCATGTCTGTGGAAAGGTAAGTAGTACATGTTCATATCATCCTTGCCTGTATTTCGTGAATTTCTTGAGCGCAGTACGCCGAAGCAGGTAGTGTGCTCGCGTCAGGGAAGCATGAGATGGGAAGTGCGTTTTCATCCGTCACAGCATAGAGCGTGTAAAAACTTTATTACTAAGTTTGTTTTACTCATAACTATGAAAGAGACTGGGAATGCAAACGCGGTTACATTTGTGCATTATTAACCTCAACGAAGCCTTTCAACGAAGCGAGCCAAAGGCGCGAAAGTGCTCGTCAATGAAAAAAATAAAGTATGGACATCAATTTCTTGCCTAGTTGGTTCTATTATTATTGTTTTTTTGTGTGTGTGTTTTTTTGCCTCAGCTTCGCGGTAATTACCTAGGCTCACCCGATACGAAGGAGTACGGCCAACATCACGTTCATGAATTTCTCAGTCAGTAAAAAGCATGAACTAATTTTAATTTTACCCGTGGCCGCTGTAGCATATCGCCCATGTTACTCAGCATACATGCATCTGCCGTGCTTTTTTGCGTGCAGGAAACGTGGGGTTGTCTAACTCATTTTATTCAATAGACAAGTGTTTCATTATGCTGTTGTTATTGTGCAGGTTTGACAGTCTCCTAGAGTTAGACCTCTGATTGAGCCAATGGCCTCAATGGTCAGTTTGTCAGCTGGGGAGAAGCTGGCATTCACATTAAGGTAAGCGTGTTTTTTTTTTTTTTTTTTTTTTTTTTTTTTACAGTCCAGTGACGTGTAGGTAGCATATACCATGTGCAGGTGTATGCAATGCTGTCATCTGTTTAAGGTGCATCCACATTTTAAGCTCTTTAGTTATTGTACCGCAGGTATGAAAAACAATGTATTGTTTACTTGTAATTCACAGTGCACAGCGCCTCATGGGTTTTCTTGTTCTACTTGTGTGCATAGTGACAGCTGTACTAGTAAGCTTTTTAAGTGCTTATGGTTAGCTCCTGCATGTAATCATCCTTTCAGCATTTCAACATCTGCTCAGTCAAGAAGGCTATAATGTCATTTTGGATTATACTAACTTTTTATTGTGGCTGTAAACATTCCTTTACATTTGTGGTCAATTCTATATTGTCAAGTATTGCCATGTCTAGTACACCACGTGCTTTTCGTGAGATCTCCCAGTTTGTTTCTTGATTGCACATACGTTATTTTACAAACAATGCAAGACATCCATCGACCAGTGCTAAGTAGAAATGTGAAAATATGTTAGAATATTGTGAATATTTGCTTCACTGTTTAGCTTGCTGTCAGTATTTTGTAGTCGAGTGGTTCCAAAGCTGCTAAGAGGAAATGCTGAACGCTGACAAAATTTCACAGCAGAATAATGCTGCAGCAATTATAGTAATCAGCAAACGCAGAAAAGTAGTCAGCTCCCCTGATTTATCTTATTATCTTAGGCTAAAAAAAGGTATAAAAATTTCAGGCCACCATATCATGCTGAACTAATATTTAAGCATACTTCTAGCAGTATGTTGACCATGGCCTATTGACACAAAGGGCTCCCAGCTGCAAAGAAAACATGTAGACTTGCTTGAATTTTGATTTAGGTGTGATGATCCTAAGTAAATTACATCTCCATAGCTTGATTGCATGCCTTGAATGTCAGAGTCTATTGATGACTTTTTTTGCAAACATACTGCAATTTTTTATGCATGGCTCGTCCAACATTGAATATGTAGATACTGAATACAAGGAAAACAAAAGGCCATATATTTACATAGCATGTAAAGAGACTGTGTAAGTCTAAAAAACAGTCCGATAATAAAATATCTCATGACAGTGCATTGCAAATTTGCGTTGTCGTAAGGGAGCAACAGGTCTTGATACTGTTATTTCAATGTAAGGTGGTGGAAAACTAATATTTATGGATTTTGAGTCCTCTTTTGGGGACTTACATGCATCCAGCACATTTACGTTACTTCCTTTTATAAGGTTTCACACTCAAATGTCCATACATTAATTTCCTTTGGATCCTCGTTGATCAGATATTTAGATGCCCAACCATATAGTGAGAATCTGCACTTTTATATTTACCAAATGTAAAGCTGTATACATTTTGCTGGCTTTTTACAAGGCACATGATTCCATTTCTCGTGTATTAATATTGGCAGAGCATATCACGTATCATGGGCCTAGCTCACATTCTCGAGCTTATGGATGGGTGAGATAATGTTAGTATTTGCATCAACCAAGCATTCAGTGAAAAACTGAAAGCTAGAATACATGTCATAATCTTTTGACTTCTATAATCTGAGTCGTTTTGGGACGTTTAAACCCTACAAACCGAAACCAAACAGTACAAGTGAACAAGAGCTCAGTGGCCTGGCTCGGTACTGAGGAAACTCATTGCCAAAGTGCCTCTGACTTCAGGTATTGCAGCAAGTGTGTTCCGAGATTTGTTTGCATGTTCCCTTGTTTAGTTAATAGAAACATTAGTGGTGTGAATGCCAGTGGCACTGCACTTGTGTTCAAAGTAGGCACAACCTATACGAAAGAAAAATACCACTGCCAAGCCTTGCATAGTCTCGTTCTTCGACTACTGCTCCTTGCCCTCAAGGACTTTTATGACATCAGATCAGCTCTGAGATATGAAGCAAAGGGGGCAGGTGTAGTAAGACGCCGACTACGCGGATTCTTTTATTACAGCTAATGATTGGTTGCTGATGTAGTGATCTGCTGACTAATAGAATAATAATTCCAAAATTCTTCGTGCTTGTACTAAGTACTTCATTCTTAATCAAAGAGTGGTTCCATGCCTATGTATTGCCTGTTTGAGATTGTGCTTGCATTTCATGCTTTTCAACAATATGAACTAGTATCTCACCACCATATCAGCTCGGTGATGGACACTTACTCCTGAACTCAAGGATTTGTATTTGATCCAGGCTGTGGTGCCTACTTTTCAATTGAGGCAAAAAGCAAGGCGCCTGTGTACATTGCAATGTTAGCGCACTTTAACGAGCCCCAGGTAGTCAAAATTTTCGGACCCTCCTAACCTAGCAGCATCCCTCATAACCTTGGTTCACTTTGCAACGTTAAACCCGGAAAGCAAATTATAAACTGCTTCACTGAATGACACCTGTGCCTAAAAGTTTGTTCCATGTACAAATAGTACTTTGCATTGGTCCTACTCACTGGGTTTCCTATTTTTGCAGGTACCTGGCACACGGTTCCACATTGAGGATTATAGCAAAGTCGTACAGGATCTCCGACTCTATAGCAGGCCGTATTGTGAGGCAAACATGCATTGCCTTGTGGCAAGTTCTTCAGCCCTTGTATCTCCCAGAGCCAACCACAGCTGACTGGAGACGAATAGCTTTTGAATTTGAAGACCTTTGTAATTTTCCAAATTGTATTGGGGCAACTGATGGGAAGCACATTAAGATAGAGGCGCCTGTTAACTCTGGAACAGTGTTCCACAACTACATGGGTGGCTTCAGCACAGTTCTACTTGCTGTGTGTGATGCCAGATATCAATTCATTAAAGTAGACATTGGGGAATGCGGTTCTCGTGGGGATGCTGGCCTCTTCAACAGCTGTGAACTGGGGAATTCAGAGCGGGCTCTTGGTCCATACCAGAACCAAGGCTGCTCCCAGGCACCTCTGTAGAACTTCCTTATGTCATAGTTGGGGATGAGGCCTTCCCACTGTCTTCAAATCTCATGAGACCCTTCCCAGGAGCAAGCCTGAACTCAGAAAGGAGGATTTTTAACTATAGGCTATGTCGAGCAAGGCGTATCATAGAGAATGCCTTTGGTATTTTGGCTAACCGGTGGAGGATCCTTCGTCAGGAAATCAGGGCCTCTACAAAAACGGTGGATGCAATAGCATGGGCCACTGTGCTTTTGCATAACTACCTGAGGACACTTGATGACGAAGAGGACACCATTTTTCAGTATTGTTCCCCAGCAGATGTTGACAGGGTGGGAGAGGATGGGCGAGTAATTGATGGTGAATGGAGAGCTGATGAGCGCACAGGTCTTGGCTTTACACCTGTTCGCAGGTGCAGCAGCAACAACTATGGAGCTCAGGCAAAGGCAGTGCGAGAAAAGTTCGTGCAGTACCTTCTCTCTCAAGCTGGACGTGTGTCATGGCAGGACAAAGTACTTGATGCTGGCATTGTACTTCCAAAATAGCAAGTTACATTTACCTTGAACGTGAACATGGTGTAGCCATTGTCGAATTCCGGCCTACATTTTATTCAATAGGCATTTTCAGGTTTGCTCGGTTAGCTCACGTTAAAGCTAGACAAAAGAATTGAGACCTGGCCCACAGCTTGCACTACAGTGAGTGGTTTCCTGAAACTGGTTCATGTGCTGCATTTAGGAATTCAAGCAATTTCCGGTTTGCAGTGGCAGCACAGCGCTAGGACGCGACATGTGTTGACCATTTTTATGCGGGGTGAAAATCTCTTGAATGCCTAACAGTGCTGCTGTTCTGCTGCTGCTACCAGGTTCTGGTCTGCATCTGGTTCAGCGGGCCCTCTCATAGCGGTCCGTTTGATCCAGGCCAGCTGGTGACTTTTCATGTACTGGCATGGCACCACAGTTCGCACTGCATTGTGAATGGCTTCCTGCAACTGGTCCGTGTGCTGCATTTAGGAATTCAAGCAATTCCCGGCTTGCAGTGGCAGCCCAGCGCTAGGACGCAACATGTGTTGACCATTTGTATGCTGGGTGAAAATCTCTTGAATGCCTAACAGTGCTGCTGTTCTGCTGCTGCTACCAGGTTCTGGTCTGCATCTGGTTCAGCGGGCCCTCTCATAGCGGTCCGTTTGATCCAGGCCAGCTGGTGACTTTTCATGTACTGGCATGGCACCACAGTTCGCACTGCATTGTGAATGGCTTCCTGCAACTGGTCCGTGTGCTGCATTTAGGAATTCAAGCAATTCCCGGCTTGCAGTGGCAGCCCAGCGCTAGGACGCAACATGTGTTGACCATTTGTATGCTGGGTGAAAATCTCTTGAATGCCTAACAGTGCTGCTGTTCTGCTGCTGCTACCAGGTTCTGGTCTGCATCTGGTTCAGCGGGCCCTCTCATAGCGGTCCGTTTGATCCAGGCCAGCTGGTGACTTTTCATGTACTGGCATGGCACCACAGCTCGCACTGCATTGTGAGTGGCTTCCTGCAACTGGTCCGTGTGCTGCATTTAGGAATTCAAGCAATTCCCGGCTTGCAGTGGCAGCCCAGCGCTAGGACGCAACATGTGTTGACCATTTGTATGCTGGGTGAAAATCTCTTGAATGCCTAAGAGTGCTGCTGTTCTGCTGCCGCTGCCAGGTTCTGGTCTGCATCTGGTTCAGCGGGCCCTCTCATAGCGGTCTGTTTGATCCAGGCCCAGACCAGCCAGTGACATTTTATGTACTGGCTTCGCTTCAGAGCTCTCACTGTGCTGCGCTCGTGTAACTGTGTGGCCTTTGCCATTTATAGCAGCTTCTTCATTTATTTTTCTTTCATTCCTTTGCCTGTTTGTGCTTGTGGTTTTCTGTTTTTGTTCTGTTTCTTTTCAGGTGACTTCAGACTTGTCCAAAAGGCAGCTGTGAAGTTTACAGGGGCGTTGCAGCCTGCAGTGCAGTCATGTGCATATCCTAACCGGATATATATATATATATATATCCGGTTAGTGAACATATATACCCAAGCAAGCGGAGGGGAGGACAGCCGTCGATGTAGCTTAGTTGGAAGAGCACTGAACACGACATTCGGAGGTCGTGGGTTCGACTCCCACCATCGGCGCATTGTTTTTCCTTCCGCTTTGCATTTAATGCTCTTTATTCCAGTAATCAACACACGACAACATTCCCGTAAAAGTCAACAGTATGAATAATAAAAAAAAAAAAAGTTTGCCTTGCACTCTGAGACTGTTCGCTCCTTTAATGCTATATATATATATATATATATATATGGTGATGAAGGAAGTTGTCAAGCAAATCGACGACTGATATAGGTATATCTATATATATATATATATAATATTGCATGCAAGCTAGACCATAAGCATTCATACAGCATATGTACACACATATACCGATTGTTATGTGGCGGTATATATAGTTACTGGCAAATAAGGAAATTATGTGCAGTTCACTACACACTGCGTGCTTCCTGCAGTATGTTCTAGCTGCTGACCCAAATTTGCTCTACGGGGCTCATTGTGCTGCTGTATGAAACAGTGATATTTCTGGCTTTACAGTGATATTTCTGGCCTTTTCTTGACAAGTAAAAATAGTAAGGGTGAATGTAATGGTGATTCTCTTTTCAAAACCACAAGGTAGTAGATAACGTTGCTAATTACTAAGTGGTGTCATTACCTTTTATAACTAAAAGTTTCAGAAGGGATTTTGGTTGCTGACTAGTAACATTTTCAACCTAATATAGCTTCTTTTGTTCTTAGTTTGCTTTTCGAAGAACACAAGCATCAGAAACTTGGAAAAGGCCATGTTGAAGTTGGGCGAAAGAGCATCGAGGAAAAAGAAGGGCAGCTGTGGCTTGCATCTTTCACTGGCATCCTTTGCTGTGTATTGAAGTTTGCCTCTTTTCATTTTATTTAACTCTGTATGCATTCTTGTCTGTGTGCAATTCGCCAAGTAACTGGGGGACTATTAGCAAGACACACTTTGAGGCCAATGTATGATGATGTGGGTGATTATAAAGTGTGCATTACAAGTACACATACAAACTGCTTCCTGTACTTTGTCCTGTCATCACCTTGGGTAAATTTCAAAGATCTTGATGCAAGTGCACTGTAGGGATACCCTGGTGGCTAAACAAAAGAGGAAACTGTGTGAGGAGAAAGGAAAATAACAAGAATTGCTTCCCTGTACAGTGGCATTTATTCTTTCCTACTGACCTTGTCCTTTAGCAGTATTTTTTTGCCAGCACCACAGGACATATGTTAATGTGTTGTGCAAAAGTATTCACGGCAGGTTAAGTCGACTTATTTTGCAATCAACAATTTCTGTTCCATGCAAAGCAGTGTTGTAATCGTCTTGCAGCTTTTCCAGAGAAATGCCCTTCTTGAGTCCCACAGTTTCAAAACACACAGCTTCACTCTTTGTCTCATTTCCATAACTAAAGAAAAAGTTCACATATACAGCTATGCCTCGTTAACACAGACCCTGTTAATATGGACGTGAACGACTCTTAATACGAGCAGTTTTCCTGCAGATGAAATTTTCAATGCATTTACACTTCATTGACATGGAAGTTTGGTACTTGGACAATAAACAAGAGCCTATTGGAGCCTTGTGACCCATGTATTCTTCATTAATATGCACGGCAATGCTTGCAAACAAAATTGGCACTGTGGTAGCAAGGTTTATATTGTAGAGTGTGAGGTCTTTCAAGGCTCTTTCGTTTCAGTAGGAAAGTAAAACAGAATGAATCACATCGGCTGTTACTCTGTGAAACTTTCATCATACCGTTCCACTGTGGACAATATTTTGTGAACCCATGAACTGTGAGGCACATTGAATCCTTCCGATCACTACTGCCTGCTCCCAAATCACTTCTCACCTAGGCACAGTTCGCTTGCCTTGGGATCACCATGGTGTGTTTTTGTTGTGCTCATGGGGTCTCGTCAGCTACAAATTAGTAGCGCTTAAGTAGAGTTCTTGAGTGCTTACATGGCCACCACCGTAAATTTGAATCGGCCTTTGCTCGCACGGTTCGTAGCTGCCACCACATTGTCCACTTTTCTGATTTTTCTAGTATGCCTTCGCTGATTTATCTAGATGTTTCTACGCCGAATTTAAGTTGAGCACTGTCAAATGAACGCGCATTCATAGTTCGACGACCGATGAGCACGATTGCTACTATAGACGAAGCCGTTTTGCTTTACTGTTTTGTGGGTGCAAGTCAGCCCAATAAAGAGCTATTAGTTGCAAAAGTAGCACGCACCGGTCCCATTGATGGCAAGGTGTATGAGTGCAGTGAGGATAAAAGACAAGAATCTGCATTGGCGACAATCACCAGGCGTTAAAATCATGAATGCTGAAAGAAACATTCAAAAAGGAATGATATGACGGTTTGGGCATGTATACAATACAGAAAAGAGCTACAAAAAAAAATCTAGTGGAGCCTGAACCAGCGCAACCCGGGAAAGATAACAATTATGGAAGATCTACCAATGATTAGCCTCAAACCAATGCAAGCTCTCTTTTGCCTTCCACTACATTCCCCTAAAGGAAAATTAAAATGAAATATGTGACAGATGTGTGAAAAGGAAATGGAGACTCAAGGTGTTACCTGAAGAGAAAAACAGCTCACTCACAACTGATTGAATTCTTGGATGCAGTTCAGTGCTGTAACATGCAAACTAAAGCATGAGGATTTCGGCATGAAACATGTATAGCTATTGGCAATTTCTATGTGGGAATAGAGCCAGGGGAATTAGTTCCCATGACGGCAAAAGTATTTACATTAGCTGCAGTTTGCCATGTTGTTACTACATGTTTGTTGCACAGGGCTCTCTTTGGGCTGCTGCTTTATGAAAGCATTGATGTTGGTTAAATGCAGTTTATTTTAATATGAGAAATGTTTGTGCAATAAAACACATTATTTTAATCCTAGAGTTCCTGAAATCAATACTTAGTATATTGTGTGATGTACTTAAAACAGAAGGTGGCTGTGACATTAAAACAACTAAAAGAGAAAAAACAAACAAACAAAAGACTATGCAGTGTGTTATATACCAGGTGTACTAGCTTTCAGAAAATCTATGTGCCCTAGCTCAGTGAAATAATCCAGCTGTGGGCTGTTGAAAGTTGCCTGGCCTAGGCTGGTGTTTCATTATTTAACCTTAAAATGATTAAGGCTATATAGTTAACATTTAAATTATTGGTTTCAAGAACAATTAGTATCAATAAGCAAGTAGAAAACTGTTTTCCAAAACAGCTGACAGAAATGTTTGCACTAAGGTGCCTTCTATTTTGCATAACTTTTTTTTTCTCTGTCTTGAACGGCAACAAACCCAACAAATAAAGTGTCTGCATGACAGCAATTCCTCTTCAATGTCCTTAAACGTGGCTCGGACAACAAAATTGGCTTTTGTCAGAAGTGCTCTCCATGGTGTGGCTTTGCATGATGTGGGTGAGAGATGTGTGAGCAGCTAGTCATATGAAAGCTCTATTTGGAAGCCAGCTATGGAAATCATGCCATGAAGCAAACATTGCGGGCAGCTGCTTTTCAGCACTATCTGCAACTTTAGAGCTGATGCTTTGCTCCTGGGGCCAATAAATAAGTCACTAATTAGTTTTTACTACCTGCAGAAAAACCATGGCAAATGGAAAGCCACTGGAGACTAGGGCAATCAACTCTGAATAGTTCTCGGTTGGTTTCACTAGCCTAGACCAGTCTACCTAATTTAAGGTTTGATTAAATTTAGCCGGGATACTTGGTATGCATGGTTTGCTGGCATCTCTTGGGGTCAGCTTCAAGTGAAACGGTGATGACGCAGTTGTGGTCTTAACTGATATGGTGGAAGCTGTCCTGTAGTCTCTTATCAGATGCTTTGTATTGGAAGGGGGTGCATGCTTCTGGGATCATGATGAGAATAAGCAGCATTTTGAGGTCAATGGTTTGATTTGGTTTGTGGGGTTTAACATCCCAAAGCAACTCGGGCTATGAGAGACACCGTAAAGGAGGACTCCGGAAATTTCGACCACCTGGGGTTCTTTAACGTGCACTGATATCGCACAGCACACGGGTGCCTTGTTTTTCGCCTCCATCCAAAAGTGACCGCCAGGGCCGGGATTTGATCCCATATCCTTGGGAACAGCAGTCGAGCGCGCCACCCCAGCGGGGACTTTGAGGCCAATGAGATGAGATGGCTAACTATAATGTGCATTACAAGTACACATACACACTGCTTCCTGTACTTTCTCCTGTCGTGACTAAGTAAATTCTAAAGGGCTTGATCCCAGTGCACTGTGGGGATAGCTCGTGGGAAAAGAAAAGAGGAAACTGCATGAAGAAACAAGGAGAACAAGAATTGCTACATAGTACAATTGCATTTATTCTTTCCTACTGTCCTTGTCCTTTAGCAGTGTTTTTGCCAGCTCCACAAGACCCATATTAATGCGTTGTGTAAAAGTTTAGAAACAAGTTAAGCCGACATATTTTCCACTGAACAAATTTTTGTTCCATGAAACACAGTGTTGTAGTTATCTTGCACACTTTCCAAAGAGAAATGTCCTTCTTGAGTCCCACAGCCTGGCTGTTAGTGTCATTACCATAACTAGAAAAGAAATAAGTTCACATATACAGCTCGTTAAAATGTATTTTTGTGACCCATGTAATTTTCATTAATAAGCACAGCAATACTTGCAAACAAAACTACCACTGTGGTACCGAGGTTTCTATTATAGTGTGTGAGGGCTTTTAAGGCTCTTTGTATTTGCGTAGGAAAGTGAAACAGACTGAATTGTATGGCTGTTACTCTGTGAAAAACTGCCATCCTTACCGTTCATTGCACTGTGTACAATGTTTTTGTGAATGCATGAATTGTGAGGCACACTGAGACCTTCAGCTCACACACTCCGCTTCCCAAATCACTTTTCCTTATGTTAAAATAGTTAGCAGTAAAGTCACCGCTGCAAGGCTTGGCAGCTCATTTGCTAGTCATTGCACAAAATGAATTAGGCTGCCCGCTTAGATTGTAACCATTCTGTTATAACCTTATCCTGCAAAGCTAAGGTAAAACACTCTGCATAGGTGCAAAGCAGAGTAGTGAATCTGTGAATGCAAACAGCAAATCCAATCTAAGCAGAAAAGGAATGAATTCAGATTAAGTTACATGTGACCTTAGTGTCAACAAGTCAGGTGTTACATCCATGCCTCACAGCTTTCATAGTGGATCAACATCACCATTATAGAACCAATACCTATGTGATAATGCTCAACACAAGATGACAAGATAAGGTAATGAATCTTTGCAAATGTGGTATGAGACCATGCACAGTGGTGGCCATACAGCAAATGTAAACTGATATGTGAGAAAACCCAGTTGATCACTTTGCAAGGTGCAAAAATTTTGGCGAGCAGCAAATGCAACAAAGACTAAAAAAATCAGTATTGCATTCTACATTGTTGAAGATTTGCACACGTACATCATCGATATCACTCAGTAGGCAAGTAATCATGGGCGTCACAGCAAAATGGAAGCAGCAAATAGGCACGGACATGAGCATCGACATCTGATTTTGATGGCATCGAAAATATCTCAATTGGTACCCCTTAGCAAAGAAATGCAGCTGAACAGCTACTCAATACCATTGAAACTGAGTTGGCATGCAGTCTGGCGAGAGTAGAGCTGTCAAAGCAACAAGTATGGGATGTAATGTGTGCAACTCCATAACAGCATCATGTCAGTATAAAGCCTACATACATCATTTGTCTAAGCAGTTGTCCAATGAACTTAACTCATCCAAGTTATGCAGGAAGAAAGCAGATTGTAACCACAATAATTTCTTCAATTGTTTTCTTTCTTTTTAACCAAATATGTTTTCATGCTCAACATGCCTTAGGTACACCAGTGTGTCCATATCATGAGGCACAGTTGCATATGGTGTGCTTTTTTTTCATAAGCATAACCTCCCGCCGTACTGTACTTTTTTTTTTTGGCATCGCGTCAAAATGTTTTTTTTTTTAAGACCTGATGTGGTAATAAAGTGTTTAGCCCATCACATACAGAAGTGTTCAGTCGACCGATTCATCGCACAGATACTTATTGCAGACATAGGTGCACCATAGCTAGCAGGAAATAAAAATAAACAGGAAGGTACTCTCAAAGTGACAGCTGCCGTGAAAGTACACGATATTTTCAGTTTGCACAGTGCCGTCGAGCACCCATATCAGCACAAAGCGCAAACCGCGGAATAGTGGCATATTAGTAGCCCGAAAGCCGTGCGGCTAACGTCGTCGAAGGGCTCGGCGCTCGCACGGGAAGGGCTCGGCTAGCACAGCACATACACGGACCGCGATAAAACAGGCGATCGACACATCGCGGAAACAAAGTCGTGTGCTCATTTCTGTTGCGGTCACTGCGAACAGTGTAACGGGTGCCAGACTAGCTGTCACCAAGATAATTTCAGCATTAGGAAAACACAGTGTGTGACGAACTTTGCAAACATGGACAGTCCTCTTCTAAGTGGCAGTCGCTCAAGTCGTAAACACTTTCGCAACACATGCACGGGCACTTTTCGATGCGCTGAGGAGCCGATTCGTGCGCATGAAAATCACTGTGAAACTGCTGCTGGCTGTCGGCCGTGAAGATCCTCGCGGCTAGCGATAACCACAAACACATCGTGACACCGGTGCGGCCTAGTACACTTCGCCGGTTGGAAGATCACTGTCTTCAGCTCAGCGCAGATAACAGTGGCGCATATGATCCGACTTGAGGGGAAATCACAGTCGATAGGAACACTAGTAAGCAATGCGCGCAAAGTATATTGGTTTTTGCGGCAGAGCAACAACTACCATCTACGCTTCGCTCGTCGCTTCGCTGTCACCGCTGGCGGCCATATTGCCTGGCAAGATCGGGGAGGAGGAGCCAGAGACGTCATGAGACGTCGCCTACAGCGCAACCAATAGCTGCAATCCGGTCGCCTTGCTGATCAGCACGTGCGGGCAAAAAGTTGAGATTGAGTCAACTTTTCTGCGGACGACGGATGCGCGTGTGCGCTATTGTATGCCCCGCCGAACCGGTCGTCTCGGTGCGGCCGCATGCGTGCGGAGCGGGTCAAAAAAGCAACCGTACAGCGGCCTTTAAAAGCGCAATGTCACCAGCACTTGCAGGAGCGGTGGCACAGGGCAGCCACGGTCATCTGTGTTCGCTTGAAGCGGCAGCATTGCCAGCAGCTGCATAATGGCCTCTTTTGAGAATCGGTACCGAAAGAGGAACTCGTTGTTGTCGTACTCTTCCATTGGGTTGGTGCGGTCCCTCAGTATGCGCCGTGATGCTGCCACATGTGGGCGACCTTTGCGGCTTTCGATTTTTCTTGCGAGGGCTAGAAAGTCTTTCAGAGTGGGTAGCCATCCTGGATCTTGTAAGGGGCGCATTAAGATAGCTCCTAAGCTAGCTTGAAAATGGCTACTTATCGTTAAGTTTCATCATCATCATCATCATCATCAGCCTGATTATACCCACTGCAGGGCGAAGGCCTCTCCCATATTTCTCCACTTAACCCGGTTCTGTGCTAGCTGCATCCACTTGACCCCTGCGAACTTCTTAATCTCATCCGCCCACCTAACTTTCTGCCTCCCCCTGCTACGCTTTCCTTCCCTTGGAATCCAGTTTGTTACCCTCAGCGACCATCGGTTATCCTCTCTTCGCACTACATGTCCTGCCCATGTCCATTTCTTCTTCTTAATTTCCACTAGAATGTCATTAACTTGAGTTATTTCTCTGACCCACTCTGCACGCTTTCTATCTCTTAATGTTACCCCTACCATTTTTCGTTCCATAGCCCTCTGGGTTGTCCTCAACTTAAGTAGAACTCTCTTGGTTAGCCTCCACGTTTCAGCCCCATAGGTGAGTACAGGCAAGATGCAACTGTTGTACACTTTCCTCTTGAGCGATACCGGTAAGCTGCTAGTCATAATCTGCGAGTGCTTGCCAAATGCGCTCCATCCCAATCTTATTCTTCTTGATATTTCCTTTTCATGGTCTGGATCTGCGGTTACTACCTGTCCTAAGTAGACATATTCGCCTACTATTTCCAGTATTTCGCTACCTAATGTAAACTGCTGTTCCTTCCCGAGGCTGTTGAACATTACCTTAGTCTTCTGCATATTGATTTTCAAGCCTGCCATTCTACTTTTTCTGTCTAGGTCATCAATCATTATTTGCAGTTCATCCCCCGAGTTGCTTAGCAAGGCAATGTCATCAGCAAATCGCAGATTACTGAGGTATTCTCCATCTACCCTTATCCCTAACTGCTCCCATTCCAAGTCTCTAAATACTTCCTCTAAACAAGCTGTGAATAGTACTGGGGAGATTGTGTCTCCTTGCCTAACACCTTTCTTTATGGGAATTTTATTGCTTTCTTTATGTAGAACAATGGTTGCTGTGCAGCCACTATATATATCTTCCAGCACTTTCACGTACGGCTCGTCTACCCCCTGATTTCGCAATGCCTGCATCACCGCCGAGGTTTCAACTGAGTCAAATGCTTTTTCGTAATCAATGAATGCTATGTATAAGGGCTGGTTATATTCCGAGCATTTTTCTATCACCTGATTGATGGTATGGATATGATCGATAGTAGAGTACCGTTTCCGAAACCCTGCTTGATCCTTTGCTTGATTCCAGTCTAAGGTTGTCCTGATTCTATTGGCGATTACCTTAGTAAATACCTTATACGTAACAGACAGTAAGCTGATTGGTCTGTAATTTTTAAGGTCCTTAGAGTCCCCTTTCTTGTGAATGAGGATAATGTTTGCATTATTCCATGCTTCCGGTACCGTCGATGACACCAGGCACTGCGTATACAGGGTGGCCAGTTTTTCTAGCACGATATCCCCCCCGTCCTTCAGCAAATCTGTAGTTATCTGATCCTCTCCAGCTGATTTCCCCCTTTTCATAGTTTCTAGTGCTTTCTTGACCTCGTCCTTCGTCACTGGTGGAACGTCTGACTGTTTTTCCCTACCGCCAATCTCACTACGGTCCTGACTACTTTGGCTACTGTAGAGATCTGTATAGAACTCCTCGGCTACTTTGACTATCTTGTCCATATTAGTGATGACGTTGCCCGCCTTGTCCCTTATCGCATACATCTGGTTTTTGCCTATGCCCAATTTCTTCTTTACCGCTTTAAGGCTTCCCCCGTTCTTTACAGCATGCTCAATTTTCTCCATGTTATACTTCCTTATATCGGCCACCTTGCGCTTATTGATTAGCTTTGATATCTCGGCCAATTCGATCTGGTCTGTTGGATTGGAAGCTTTCATACTCTGCCGTTTCTTAATCAAATCTTTCGTCTCCTTAGACAGCTTACCGGTATCCTCTTTAACTATCCTACCGCCTACTTCTACTGCGCACTCAGTAATGATATCTCTGAAATTATTGTTCATTGCCTCTAGGGTAATGTCGCCATCCTCAGTTAGAGCTGAAAACCTATTCTGTAGCGAGATTCTGAACTCTTCTGCCCTCCCCCTCACCGCTAATTCGTTGATGGGTTTCTTTCTTACTAATCTATTGCGTTCCTTCTTCAGATTTAGGCTAATTCGGGACCTCACCATCCTATGGTCACTACATCGAACTTTCCCGATTACCTCTACATCCTGCACAATGGCGGGGGTTGAACACATTATGAAGTCGATTTCATTTTTAGTCTCTCCGTTAGGACTTTTCCATGTCCATTTCCGGTTCTTCCGTTTGCTGAAGAAGGTATTCATGATTCGTAAGTTATTGCGCTCTGCAAACTCAACTAGTAACTCCCCCCTGCTATTCCTAGAACCAATGCCATAGTCACCTACTGCCTTGTCTCCTGCCTGTTTTTTCCCTACCTTGGCATTGAAGTCGCCCATTAGTACAGTATACTGCGTCTTTACTTTTCGCATTGCCGATTCTACATCTTCATAGAAGCTTTCAACTGCCTGGTCATCATAACTACATGTAGGTGCATAGGCCTGTACAACCTTCAGTTTATACCGCTTATTAAGCCTAATTACGATGCCTGCAACCCTTTCATTAATGCTATAGAATTCATCTATATTACCCGCTATATACTTATTGACAAGAAAACCTACCCCTAGTTGTCGCCTCTCTGGTAAACCTCGATAACACAGTACATGCCCATCCTTCAATACAGTATATGCCTCATTCGGCCTCCTAACCTCACTAAGCCCTATGACATCCCATTTCATGCCCTCTAGTTCCTCTAACAGCACTGCTAAACTAGCTTCACTAGCAAGGGTTCTGGCATTAAACGTTGCCAGGGTCAGTTTCCAATGGCGGCCTGTCCAGCGGAGCCAGGCTTTCTTAGCACCCCCTGCTGCGTCACAGGTCTGACCGCCGCCGTGGTCAGTTGTTCCGCAGCCGCTGGTGACTGAGGGCCGGGGTTTTATGGAGCTTATCATAGGAGGTTGTGGCTAATTACTGCACCAGGGTGGCCAACTCCTGTTCTGGTGAGGGAGTGCGTTGCCGGAGGTGTTCACCGGCATCAGGTCGCACCCCAAACCTGTATATGCAATTCCATCGACACGCGGATTTTTTTTTTTTTTTCATCCGGTGGAGAATTGCGCGGCACCGGGATTTGAACCCCGGTCCTCTTGCATGCGAGGCGGATGTTCTACCGCTACGCCACCGCTGCCTTATATCGTTAAGTTTAAGATCGCCGAAAGGTTCGGTTTAAGTAGAAGTTCGGTTTCTGAAACACGTTAAGCCACTGTTAAGTGCATGGCGTGAAAAGATAAGTGTAAGGCCAGTTTGTGAATACGGCAGTGAGACCAGCTTATCCAGCAACTGCTATCACTACACCAATTTAGGAGCCACTTCTTGCCTCACTTGCACGCTCTACAACAGTGGTGCAGAATTTACAGAAAGCTGCACATTATTGCTTTTATGCTGTCCTGGTTTATTATAATGCTTCCATTTCGTCAGCCAGACGTACCCAATGCAGAACATAGCTAAGTGCTCATGATACGCAATGCACGAGCAAACCCTCACCTTTGCTTCCGTTGAATGCAGCGATTGCTGCGGTTTGCATTGAAGCCAACAGCCTTGCCACAGCTGCCATACATTTGTCCGCGAAGGGTGCTTCGGCTGCGTCCGCTCCGCCGGCACTGGCGTGTCCCGCGCGGCCGCTATCAAATGGATTTTCAATCCTCACAGACATATGTGCTGCCACCGCGTCAACCCTTTCCAACTCCTCAGTCAGCAATGACGACACCACTGAGCTACCACCTGAAAAATCGAGAGCAAATTTCATTAACGTTAGGTCAGCAGGATACATTTTTTCGGACAACTGCACTCGACAGTAGCTCTGCGCTCAACGAATGCGTAGCCGTTATGATATATGAACACACTAGAGAGAAGCAAGTTAACTGTGGCGTTATTAGTATGCAATGAGAAGGCAGCTTACGTGTACAGAACAACTCCTTCGTATCCTTGGCCTTAGCTCTACGCCACTTTTCTTTGAGGTTCTCCCAGCATTTTCAGTGCTGCTGGCTGCTGCGAGGCCGCACACCGTTCCGGCTGTGAAGTGAGGGCGATCTCTTCTCCAACTGTTTTTTCTGTTGTACGGAAACTGTGACCGTGCGTTTGTTTTCAATGATGTCTTTCTTTTGTGTCACAAGATCAATTAGTAGCACTCGCTCTTCTTCAGTAAAGTTAATCTTTCTCCTTTCTGATGCCACTGCAAAAAAAAATATACTGACAGGCTACAGTATAAAAAAAAAAGCATGAACTCGGCGAAATCAGCTGACTTCAAGGAGGAAGAAAACAAAAGGAGAACAGCAACAACACACGCGAAGTATGATCAAAAAGCAAGAAGTGGAACGGGAAAGAACAGAATCAACAAAAGAACCACAAGTTTGGCCAGACTGAAAATGAGGAGTGGCTAAAAAATGCATTAGTGCTTCCAAATTTTGCGTTAAACTTTCGTGAACGCGAGATTCAAAACTTCTGTTATGTTTACAGTTGCTGGAAGCTGTTTATTTATGAAAACACTTGCAAGGTAGCATGAAAATTTGTTGTACCCTCGTTCCCCGGCTTATTTGCCACCATGATAAGTGGAACTTTCATAAGGGTTTCTTTTGGTACGTAAAGACGGGTTTTCGAAATGCACTTCATCTTTGCCTAAGCCTTATACTTACCATATAATTTTGAAAGTGCCATTTTTGGCATAAGTATAAGGCCCGTTTGTTAATACGTGCGGTTGTTAGGGCTGACCCGGCATCTGCAGGACCAGCCACGTCCACCCGGCCATGTTTCCAAGAAGTACAGGCACTGAGCGAGCAGGGTTTGATGAATGCCTTGGGGAAGATATTCTTGCAGATGAACCCCCGAGGCAAGAAGCGCAGTCGTGAACAAAAGTAGACAGAGCTGGGGTCACCCAGCGGCCATGCCGGGGCCTCCGTAGTAAGCGGCAGGCTGTAAGTATAGACGTTTGCATTTCGGGCTCCCTGGGTGCTGCTATATCGTCAATGGACAGTCGTGTTTACCACACGCAAACAGTCGAAGGAAGTACGCGATCAAGGATCCGCAATTTTTGCTGTTGTGGAAACACACCTTCGGGGAGCGGCACCCCCGGCCCCCCTCCGACAGACTCGGGCATGTTTTGGGAAGGCTGCAACCGACTAGCGAATGAGATGCGAGGAGGAGGGATCGGATGTGTGTAAGGACACCAAACATTGGACACGAGTGCGCCCCATCGTGCAGAGCACATGTGGCTCACGGGCAGTATGGCGGGCACACATGTGGCTCTGGCTGTAATGTACTGGTGGTCAAGAGCACCGGCATGCCAGAACGAGGCACTCAGCACATGCCTCAGTGCGGATATGCGGGAGTTAAGGTGACACAGTACGACAAACTGATCGCGGGTGACGTTAATGCGCACATAAAAAAGCTCGACAGTCGCACGGACGCTAACGGAAGGCGCGGCTCGGGGAATTGGACAAGAGAGAAGGCCTGAAGATCATTAACTTGACGGAGAAGTGCCTAGAGGCGATCGGGGTATGCTGCATAGATTGCTACCTGATGTGGACAGGTTTTACAATGCTCTGGAGAGGATGATCATTGACGACAATGTATGTGGGAAGCTGGCCTGTGACCATACCAATTTTCTACATGGTTTTGGCCAACGACGCCAGTGTCCCACGGCAGGGACGGGGCCACGACATGCCTCAGAACGCGATCTTCAGCTGATGGTAGCGCTTCTGGAGCAAAGGGCAGGAGGAATGGAATCATATGAGCGGATGTTGGCAATATTGATGGAGGTGCTGCAAGATTCTCCGGTACGTAGGGCTGGCCGACACCGCGCGAAACCGTGGTGGACGGTGAAGGTGGCGGTGGCCATAAAGAGAGGCACCAGCCAGCGACACCGACATATCAGTAAGGGTGGTGACCAGGTGGCCACGGCGGCGACATGGAACAACTTCCTGGATTGCAAAAAAGATGCAGCTTCCCTGGTCCAGACTAGCATTCGAAGCCTGAACCAGCGGTTTATGGCAGATCTGTAGAAGGCAGGTAAACAGGCCCCGCACCGTTTCTGGTGCCGTGCTCAGGCGGTAAGGAGCCCCCTAGAGGCGGCTCCGCGCGTCAGAAAACGCAAACACTGAAGGGCCACACTTGCTTGCCTCTACTGGAGATTTGGTGGAAGTCTCTTTCGAATTTGACGAGAGAGCGCCAGTGCGTATCGCTGGCGAGCAGGCCGTACAAAGAGCTAGGTACACGACTGATCTGGACGACACCACTGTCGTTCCCGCCGACCTGTGCTGACTGACAGAGAGCTTGAAAGAGCGGAGATAATGGAGGCAGGGACATCATCCTCACGAGTGCCTCATTTCCTACTCTATTCTCTGATTAATGTTGCCCTAAATGTTTTGATTTAATGCCACCCTCGAGATGCATGATCAAAGTTTGCATCACGCAACGTCACTGCCAATATATTAACTTACCTTGTTTGCAGTGTGTTTGGAGGGCCAGGCTTTGAAATCGGCATCATCAGGAATGATTGGTATGCATGATCAGCATCACAGAGCAGCACTCCATGAGCAGGGTGCCCCTCGCAATGCACCACCAAACGCGGGTAATGAAAGATTCGGTTGTCATGGACCAAGCCTGGCCAGCTGGCGCCGGTATAAAAAATTGCAGCTGCGGTCGGGGACAACCTACATCAAACCAGCAATGCAGCAGTCAGCAAATTTAGGGCGGCGTAAGGGTTTCATTTTCTAGGCTCTGGATAAGCAATCCATTTAGTAAAGATGGTTTCTGTTGAAATCAGTCACTGTTGCACAACACTCTGTCATTGAGAAGACGCAGTTCTTTTAAGCAGGGTGTTAAACCGGAATTTTTTCGAGTTCGGTTCGGGTTCACACCTTTCGGGTTAGGGTTCTGTTTCGGCTCCGGAGGCTCATTCTGTTTTGGTTCGAACCGGTTCAAATGGGTTCAGGAAAAAATAAAACTTCGGGTGTATTTTATATTACTCTTTTTTTAATACTGAGTTTTCTGTCCTTTTCCTGTATATAATAAAAGCTGAAATTTTATATAGCAGTCCATTTATTGTTTTGTCCTCCATTGTGACGGGTTCCACTTAGTTGTACAGACCTCTGCAAAATGTTTTTAATGAGTGACGGATGATTAGAACATTATGGGCCTTCCTCGTCACCACGCAACCCGTTGAACATGAGGATGAATTGCAGGGCTAGTTGGTTCATGTCTGCTAAGAAAAAACCGCGAAAAAAGACCCATGACGCGAAGAAACGCATACGCACACACGGTCGCCAGACTTACAACTGATTTGTTGTTAGCACAAAATTCTATAGCCACCTTCCTGCGCAAGCACACTTACAAAAAAAAAAACATAGTGAGGTCGTAGTTCAAACACCTGATAAAAACCATCATTTTTTCTCGGTGATAACCAAAGGTGGATCTCTTATGGAAGTCGGCTCATTCTTTTTTGTTAAACTTACCCGAGAATCTAGACTTTGTGTCTGGTCTTTAACCTACCAATTATTCTGGTGCCGTGAAACAAAGGTAAACGATCTATGCATTCTTTCACATGCATGGCCAGGCTGCTTCTGGTACCTGGCCGACAACAGTCGCCGTGTTTTTTGAGCCGTTTGTTTAGACATGCCAGTTTGCCCGATGTATACACTTTTCCACACGATGTCGGGTTAGAATAAAAAACACTGACAGCACTCTTCATGAGTCTCTTTGGTGCTTGGTTTCGCAAGTTTGTGATTTATCCGCGCCAGATATTTGGGCTGAAAACATCCTATTCACTCCATTCGTTTGCGACACCTGTTTCAGTCCGTGATAAAATATTCCTTGTTTCTACAGGGTTTTCGGCCGACACATTTTTCAATTTTCTTGCCAAGCTTTTATCGACCACTAGAGCAGAGAGGACGGAAATCCAGAAGCTGCTGGTCGGTTCACCTGTTCAAAAAGGCTTTTGTGCTTAACTTGTGGGCAACGCTGTTTAACTGCATTTATGAAAGACAAGTTCGCAATGCGAGCATTACCAAATTCGAGCGGTCAGATTTATATGATAAAAGTGCTTTTGAGACTTCTCTTCCAACACAAGGGTCCATCACAAAAAACCTTAGGCTCTAAATCAAGAGACCTAATGGTCTTGACAGATGGTAACTCCTTGGTGAAAACCATCTTCTTTGAACAGATGCTACAATATGTAAATTCTGGCCCGCCACATGGGTGAGCTGGTCAGTTGATAAGTTAGAAACGACCCAAGAAATCAACATATCTGAAAATTATGATAACTTAAGATGAACTGATGAAATTATGATGAACTGCGTCCCGATGCAATGAATTATTCAAACGTTTTTTCTACTGTATCACATGTGCTTTTCGCTGATCTGTGTTTTTTTTTAAATGAAAACCCATAGACCAATTTACTCAAAAAGTGTGTTTTTTCTCAAAAGTGTATATTTAGCTTGCAGTTCCCCCTTTCTAGACTGTCTAAGGTATCCGCATCAGCGACGGTGAAAAAAGCGATTGAACGCATTATTTTTTTTTGACAGTGTAGTTGTACGAGCCGAAACGATATCACATCAAATATAGCTTGTGAATAATATTATTACCACTACTTCCACTCAGTTCCTTGCTCCACCCAGTCTTCAGTTTTGAACATCGGAGCTTCACTGCTGGCATAATTTAACTTGCCAACGGTAATAAAACAAGCACACATTTATAAGAACAAAAAGAAGACAAGAAAAAAGGGGAATTCGACATATGGAATCATTTTTTTACTAAGTTCAGATACAACTCAAGAGCAGACCTGTAAATTGCTGCGCGAGGCTGCCTTCCCAACATCAGTGTCGGAGTATCAGTCTAAAAATCTCTGTCAACCAAATTGCATCACCTGGCGTCGCATCGCATACAGCTGCTATACACTTGTCATGCGACTCATTACGACGTTGTTGAATGATAGCAAAATAAAATGATTTGCGTGCCATTTTTTGATAGATTCGTCATTTGGTTTTTGAGTTGTACATGGGTATATATTCATGTAAATATATAACTGAACTTACGATATATATGCTCCTTTTTCTCTACCTACGAAGCTCTCGAATGGGGCAACTTTCTCCATGAGTGGACAATTGCGCAGTGCAGCGACGACCTGTGTTCGAGATGAAACGATAGCCCGGTAACAGAGATGTGTGTAATGCATGTGCCAAATATTTTCCTTTGTTCTTGTCACCTATTTGAAAGGCACGACTTTTTGATATGGTTTTAATGTTTGCGATGTGCAATGCCGCTTGGAAATGAGCGAGAAGAGTGCTTCAAGCAATACTAAAGGAAAAAATAATGAAGCTAAGTTGCCAGTAAAAATTGGTCGGAACTGTACCGTGAGCCGGTTTGGAACGGTTCCTTCTGTTTGTTCTAGTTTGGGTTCAGTTCCAAGATTGCGGAAAAAATTCGGGTTTGGTTCGGTTCCGGTTCCGGGCGAAAATTCGGGTTCGGCTTCGATTTTCTGTTTGGTTCTGTTTCGACACCCTTCTTTTAACAACCGCAAAACTAGCTATCAGTCGCATATCAATCACGTAAACAGCGTGGCGCTGCCTGCATGGGTAACGAAGCTATATTCTAGAGCTACCACTCTGTCCAAAGCAGAAAACTAAACATCGAGCACAACAAATGACATATTTTTACTTCGTGCACAAGCACTCGAGACGAACAAGGTAAAAGTTGCCCGTTTGTAACACCACGCAAAAATATTAACTGCTTACCTGAACGTTGATGAAAATTTCATCGTTTGCATTCTCACGTGAGGACAGCGTATGCAGCCTGTCAGTCCAGGGAAGCCTGTTGTTTCGTAAAACTCCCGCGTCAGTGATAAAAAAACTCCGTGTTTCGGTGAAGTGTACCAGCATCGGGCGCAGGTGCTTTGCTATGAGTGTGGTGACTTTTCTAACTGCACAGCAGACCCTTTATTGCGGTATCCTCCAGAGGTCTAAGTTGCTGTTTGGAAGGTGCCAGCTACATAAAAGCCTAATGCCATGGGTAGCTGCTGCATAGGAGACACCAGTGGTACCCTAGAGGCAACATCGAGAGCAGCTATCGCACAGTGTTCTGGGAGAACTAGCAGCAGGCGAGAACCTGCTCTTCATCGTAAATCTCCATTGGATTTACCTGATGACGCAGAGCTGGTCGAGGAATCTTTGGCAGGGAACATCACATCCATTGCGTGCCAAGCAAATTCATACGACGCAATCATGCAAGCGACGTCGCTCCGGCGGGCAGGCATGTTGAAAAAACGAAGTCGCCTTCAAGACAGCCCAAGAGCTTGAAATATCTTGAAACTTGACTGGACTTCGAGGCAGTCAATTCTAGCTTAAGTTGCCTTTAGAGTCAAGTACTGTTTATGACCCGCGTTGTGGTCAACTTGAGAATGCTAGAAGTCAAGTCCGAGTAAATTACATCTCTGCATTCGTGGGTAAGACTGACACAATATTATTAAAGCAGATAGTTGAGGTTACATTAAACCCAATTCTATATATCATGTTATGTCCTTGGATCTCTAACTGGCAGGTTCAAATTGTGACAGCACTGCTTTTCGAACACCAGATTGTTTTTAACGTTTTCCGTGGTAGGAAAGAGGCCTAGCTGCTCTCTTTCGCGGATTCCCCGTGTTGTGCGTGCAAGTGGTTTTTCGCTTTTGTGAAGCAGTGGAAAAAGCAACGAGATGGCTCGTTTCAGATAGCGTCCGGTCCCTTTTCTACCTTGTGCCAAACACACGCATACACCATGTGTGTGTTGCAAAATAAACTAAAAACGAGGCAACGAAAGGCGCTACTTGTATTTGGCCGGGAGGATGTTTCTTTCGGCGGTGTACTGTGTTCAAGAAGGCTGTACCCGGACCGAAAGTAGCCAGGGTGCATCTCGGCCTGCACGCTCGAGAGCTTTTGCGGGCGGTGCTTCTTTGTAGCTCTTTTGAAGACTGACTTGGCACAAGAACAGTAAGCCACACAACATAGGAGGCGACAGATAAAGTGCAAACCAAGCAAATGCGCACTGGGCTTTGCTCTCTGTGGCAATGCGCAGACGACAGGCTGGACTCCCCCCACAGCGAGGGCAGCTGTCATTATTAAAGCTGTTTCAAAAAAACTCTTCGGCGTGACGGGCATATTGCGCACCAATAAGTCGGATACAGGTAAACAAAAGCGGCATAAAGACCTCAAAGTACCCCCCTCCAGCCAGTGGCATCGCTCCAAATGTTTGACGTCACGAAACACACGAGAAACGGCAAAAATAAAACAAAAAAAAAGCGTGTTCTGCGCTCACGGGCTCATGGACTTTTGGTCAAACAGCCGCCTCGGATTGTCGCGTCCGTCCGTCGGTGCAGGCGCTGGTTGGTGCCGTTAGCGGCTTCACTGCCTTAGGACTCCACGGCAGAAAAGAGATGCAGTGAAGCGCAGAAAAACGAAGCGGTTTTGTGAAAACTCGAAAGTGCGGAAATTCACCATCAAAATCGTCGTTTTACCTCTTGTACTGAGATGAGCAAACGATCCACTATCGATCGAATTAAGTAAAGGTATGTATTTTTTCTGGAACGCACGAAGCATTTAGGAACTACTTGCCAGCCCGGACTCACTCGTAGAAACCGCCTTCCAAGCGCTACTAGTAAGTGCAAGACTGTCGGGCGTGACGTGATGGTATAGCTCGGCAGCTATTGGTTGGAGGGGGTCTTTGATAGCTGGGTGCTGCTTTTTTCTTGACATGTATCCGATGTAAGGCTGGTGCGCAGCTGGACTCAAGCAGGCGGCTTTGGCTGGTCTTATCAGATCTGTCTGGGGCGCCGGGTGGAGACATGGGTGCACGTGGCAGCATTGCTCTCAGAAGGGTACACACGAGGCCACCGCCGTTCGTTCCTTTCCTGCTCTCTCTGTCCAAACGAACCGAATGGTCTTCTTTCAGCCCAGTCTCCCCCCCTCCAAGAAAAAAAAAACAGCGGACGGCAGGGCAAGTTCCTCAGATTGTGTTACTGTGAAGCTTTCGATCGAACCACTCAAGATGTTGGTGCAATGTTCATAACAACATTTTGGTTCGCTGTTGCAACTACAGTGGCTTTGGCGTCGGTGTACCCTGTGCAGGAACAAGTTTCCAATGCGGTGGTGTCCTTGGATATTTTTGGGCAATGCATAGTTCAAGTGAAAGGTGTGTACGACGTCATGCAGGTTTCGAGGCGAGTTTCATTATTTTGCGGCTTTTGCCTTCACAGTGCACACAATCAGGCCTCCGGCTTTTGCATATGCGGCTACTGTCCAGAATGAAGCAGATCAGGAGATGTGAACATCGGTGATCTGATGCAGAGTTCGGATTCAGGCTAGTTTGCGCATATGTGGCTTCTTTTCTGTCCCCGTTCTTAGCGCTGCTTTCTTTTCATACTCAAACCTAGCTTTAAGCGCTCTCTCCAGGAAGCGACGCTCTGCTCTCTCCAGGACTGCTCTGGTTAGGCGACGTCTCGCTCTACTCTCATGTAACTATTATATGAGTTGGAAAAAACAAAGCAATCTTAGGCACCATTGCGGCGGTGTTCGTGCAAATCAGAAGCGCAATAGAATTACATGTTTTACTTTACATTTTCTGTTTGTTCCTGGGGGAAGTCAGGAAGCGATCGGATGACATTTTTGGTGGTTCCATGCTGCACCGTGTCCAAACAACCAGTCTTTTAAGCGGCGTCTCCCAGATGACACTCTAAGTACAGTCGTGAGAAAAAGTTGTATACAACATTCAGACAGGGGTGGAGCTCGAGAAATCTGCATCAAAACTTTATCTAGCAACAGCTATCTAAGATCGAGGCAATGCTGGCGGTGCCCTCCTTTATCCATATGTATGTGCCGATGCCGCTGTCCCTTACGCTGTCACTAGATGGCATTTCGATGCAGTTTTCCCGAGCCCCCTCACTGGCTGAGTGTTGTATACCACTTTTGCTCACGACTGTAGGTATCTGAAACTGTAGCGCATATTCCCAGGCTCGCATGATATCCCCCCCCCCCCCCTGCCTCTACTAAGCGAAGCGATTGAGGATCAGAGCCCCCTCACCCTCTCGAAATTTACGCTTCTGTGTGATAGCATTTTGCTGTTACTTGCAATAAATTATATTGCTCTGTTGTCTAGTATGATGTATACGCCCCATGCCTTCTGTCTGCGGCTAGTTAGGGGTTCGAATATATCTCTTTCACATGCGGGGGGGATATTTCGTCGCTCCATAGTCTTCAAACACATGAAGGGAGAAGCGGTGGGCAGGTTTCCCCGGTGAATTATGGAGGTGACTTTTTTCCTTCCTCCTGGCAGTTTCGACTTTTATTAGCTGCTTAGGGCACTGTAAGAGTTGTTCTTTGCACTTTTCACAGCCCCTGGTTTAAATGCGCATTACATATCTTATTCCCAGTGGCTGTCGTAACACGTACCAGATGGCTCTTGCCGGTGATTCGCTACAGCATAAACGAGCCTCGTCATTTTTTTAAATACAATGTTAGCCTTGACAAATCAGAATTTGTAAGCATAAATGGTCAACGCGACTTGACACCACTGAAAGCGGACGTAAGGAAGAATAGCTTGCGCCTACTTCGACCAATAACATTGGCAAAGGTTGAAAGTAACGAAAAATAGCTTGTATAATAAAACTGTCATCTGATAATGAGGCTGAGGGTGGGCAGACGAAATGAAGGTGAGGGCGAGTGAGGACTGGCAATTTTTTTTAAGTGAGGGTGAGGGAGGGCATTTTCCCACCGCTGGTTACGGCCTCCTCATTCAACCGGAAAGCAAGAGAATTTTTTCTCAGCGCCTTGCTCCACCGCTCGTCGTGTGAGCTCGATACCAGCACCCTGGAACAGGCTGCCCAGGCCACGGTCAGACTGAGTGCAGCGGCGCGCGCAATTCTTAGCAAAGCGCGCATTCGCAACTTGAAACCGGCCGTGTCCAGGCCTGCCCTCTGCGCTGCCGTTGTAGCGCCAGTAGCCTGTTGAATTAAAGCCGGATGCGAGGCTGCAACGCACGCTTTTTGATCTTTTTATTCGAGCTGTAGAAGATCTAGGAGGGCACATAGCAAAGCCAATCGCCGTAATTGGGTGCCTGCACTCTGCCTGTCACGATCAGTAATTGGCGTGATTCACTTTTCAATTTTCTGGAGAGCCGAGGAAGAAGTGGACTTTGTTATCCTTAGCCGAAGCTCATGTCTCTTTTTGACAGACTTCTGAATTTATTTGAAAAGGCTGTGGAGCAGTTATCCTGAACAAATATTCCTGAGGCGCTTCAGAGTCCCGACAACAATCGAGCCGCAGCTTGAATGGTAAGCTCTGCTCAGATGTCCAGAAGGCGGACACAAACCATGTCTCTTTAATTGCTGAGAAATTCGTACGAGTACTTATTTATACGAAAGCCATCACTGACAAAAATACAAGTCAACTAATTATGTACACGAGCATTCAAGGAAACATTTTCAATGGTTATGTGATCTAGAGGTACTCCTGCTTTCCTGCTTGTGTGACAGATTCCGTTGCAAAGTATACTTCGTGTAAAAAAAAGCGTATTTCATCATTCGCAGTTTTTTTGTGTGGAAAGTGTGAACCGATAACTTCACGCATGTTTTCAGCATTTAAGAGTGTTAATCTGGCAATGGTATCTCATAATTTGCATTATTTTATACAAGCTGGCATACAGTGCCAGGTTTCATTGATATGTGCATCACTGCGATAAATTTTGTCACATTAAATGATACATATGCCAGAGACCTTTACTGCGTAGGGATGCGCAGCTACAGCTTGCCGTAGCGGTTAATGCTGGAGAATCCGGTCCCGATGTACTAGCATGAGCGGAGGCCCGCACACATCCTATTTACTGCGCAACAGACAAAAAAGGCATTTTCAATCGGCGACGGACTGCTATAGGTTTTGCATTTATCTTCTTCGGTTATTGAGACTGAAAAATCAGCAAACTCGCCGGAAATGCGTCGCAGGGTGGTTGTGTTGTCATTTCACAGCTTATTGCTTTCCTGATACTAAGCCACTGTAGATACATTTCTGCACGTCTGCTCTGCTCTCTCAAGCCGGGAAATCATAACGAACCCTCTCAAACAGAATGCTGCAGCGCCTGGGCGAATGCATTCCAAAGCGCGAGTGGCGGCGGCGCAGGGTCAGGGCTGTAGTGCCCTCCTTCAAACTGCGGCCGCAGGTGCTACCTCCATTGCGCAGGCTGCAATGAGAGCACGCGCTGCTACATTCAGTCCGACAGTGGTAAAGCCGTGGCCGCCGCGATCGGTCAATCCATCGGGAATCACAGTTTATTCGCTTACATAACTCGCTGTACAAATGACTAATAATAACGAATAAATTGGAACGATTGTTCCGCAAATACTGAGGTACTGAAGTGATTACACAGATACAAGTGAGCCTTCTTTCCCGCCGTCATTTTGCTGCTGCTGCTGCCCGGTGCGACGCGCCTGGCGTTTGCTAGCTCCGCTGCTGAAGGCGTCATGCAAATCATTAGCGCATTTTATTATGACATGGATTTCCCAGTAAGGCGGCGCGAAGGACCAATGCTTATTACAGCATTAGCTCGTTCCGAAGCGCCGTCAACCGCTGCCGCTTCGATTTGAAACCAGCTAATAGGGTCGTCTAGGGCAAGCGGAGAGCGGCACAGTTCTTCTCCCAGCGCGCCAGCGCGAGGCGCCGCTGCAGAAAGTTCTTCACCTGTGCAAGCATGCTGTTGGGGCCTGAGTATAGACCTTTTTAGTTTCGATGCCTGGGTACAGCCACCTTAGTTTGATGGTGGCGCCCCGTATGAGCCCAACTGGGAACGTCCGCTCCGGCTCCTCTTGATGCCATCTTGGGCTGTGCTGTGCCTGTTGATGCTGCGGTGCGGCAGTGTAAAAATGCTGTTTCGCGGTGCTCGTGAACGCTATCCGACAACTTGGTGCTATTTGTGCTTTGTTTGAGCGCGCCAGCAAACCGTATACCATCCGTTTGACATAACGGCAGCTGTTGGAAACAGCACTAGCGGCCAGGGTGACTGCGAAGGACTGCGCTCCACTTCCGCAGTGAGGATGTATCTGTTATATTTTTCACGATACATTTATTTTCAATTACGTATATTTTATAATTGCAATAGTAAGTGTAAACACGAACTCACAGCGAATGAACTGTACGGGCAGCTACCGAACATGAAATGCAGATACTGCGAAAGATGCTTTCCAGTTATCGCCGCATTGATTTAACATAAAGTGCGACCCATTTCCATATAGGATCCAGCTGTCCTGCTTCAACAATGTATACTTTCAAGTTAAACTACGGTTCAAGACCAGCACATAAAGGAAATAGCATCTAAAGTACCATCCGTCGATGTTTTTATAAAGCCTTGGTGTTCGTCCTGCGGCGCGACAACATCGTATACCCCCGTCCCGTACCAGCATCGTTTGCACGACGTATTGTTGTGCAAAACGTGGAAAAACGTGCGCTCTCAGCTGCACCAAAAAGAAGACGACAAATTCCCAGCACATACAGCAGCGCTTACGAAAGCGGCGCCGCCCGCTGGTGCGGCAGACTATGGCACTCTCGTCGAGCGCTACGCCCTAGTCGTCTCTAGGCCTAAATTATTTCGCATCGAAGGCACATCCGAAGACGCTTTGTAATTGCTCAGCGCTAAAGTAAATGGCCTCTCATGGAACTGCCTTACTGCCGATCCCATAGTATCAGTAGAAGATGTAAATGTCGGTGACGCCTTAGCAGCGGAGCCTGTGTGCAGACGATGAGCCGCGCGCCACACCAGCGGCAATGTGTTGCGAAACTTATTTGTATTGTAATTATCAATAACACAGTATGGGTCAGAAATCATGAAGAAAGATTTTTTTTTTGCTGTTAGCTTATTGTTTAAGCGAAGAACAGAGTTTAACACGCTCTTGCGTTGGCGGAAGAGATACACCATATCGTTGGCGCGGAAGGCTTGCGGGAGACACGCCCTGCCCGGCGTGCGTGGCTACTATGGCGGAGGAAGTGAAATGGGCATCCTATCCGTGTGTCTGTCATTGATACTAAGTCTATCGTGGTTACATAAAACGCTCATAGGCGAATTAAATAAGGATAGACTGGAAAGCGGTGAATCAGAAACAAATCACAGCCGAACTCAGACTGTCGACGCATGCTTCTCGCATACGCTTTCGGCAATAATCTTGCGATTGCTATGATTGTTTGTGCTGTCCACCATCACGCACTGCTGTCCCGATGACATTACCACTAAAAGGGGCACTAATAAAGGTATTTAAGTCTCTCAAACGACAATATACCAATGTGCAAGGCCGCTCTGCTATGTATGAAGCATGCGAATACATAGCCCACTCGGTACTGGCAACAATGGGCCGGCGCAAGGAATCTGGTTAGAGAGTATTTTCCCTCTGTCATGCTTGCTCTCGGTAAAACGGTCTATAGAAATTTCACGAGCTTTGGCGAAACCAGTTTGACTGGGCTGTGAGGTGGATTTGGGAAAGATAATCCTCAATTTTTCCTGTGCTAGCAGCACAGCCCAGTATCCAATATGGCAGTGCCCATGACCACTTTTTGAAAAGAAGTTGTACGAGTCCGGTGTAAAATAAAAAGTCTAAATTCTGCTTCCCCGTTTCGGAGCACGAGGTGTGTCCAAGCGCGCCCACACAGTATACCCAACCTTTGCGCTTGAAAAACACACCGACCGCGGAATCAATGCCAGGTGCACTGTGCACCGGCATGTCTCAGGGGTATAGGTCGGCAAAATCACGTTTGCTCACTCAGGCTCATTCAGAAAAATTTGGTCCACCTGCGGGCGCACTCTCAGACTCACAAGGCTCGGACTCACACTCATGAACAAAAACTCACGCAAGCTGCCGACTCACTCGGGCTCACTCAGACTCATGAACTCAAACTCAGGCATGATGACGATTCACTCGGTCTCACTCAGACTCATAACTAACCTGGGCTCACTCACTTGTCTTGACTCACTAATGTTTGACTCGCGACTCATCTGCACTCACTCACTTCGACTCACGACCCATCTGAACTCAGACGCATCATGAACTAACTCATTTCAACTCACGACTCCTCTGAACTCACTCAGTTTCGACTCACGACTCATCTGCGCTCACTCCGACCCACGACTCATCTGTACTCAGATTCATCTGAACTCAGACTCATCTGGACTCACTTATTTCAACTCACGACCCATTTGAGCTCACTCATTTCGACTCATCGGGACTCTGTCATCATAGACTCACTATTTTCCACTCTAGACAAGCAACGAGTGACGGTCCTAAAGCTTGTATATGTAGGCGGAAGGCAGTGAAGAGAAAAACGAGGGAAATAAAAAGAAAAAATGTGTAACATTACATAATTACACTGTTTTTTTCAGTAATGAATGAGTTGAAAGATTACAGAAAAGGGAAAAATATATGGTAGGGATTATCTCTTGTAAGGTGATTATACTACGAAAGCTTGGGCTTTTTAGCTATAGCATGGGCCAAATTTTTGATATGGCTATGGCTGACTTGGTGGTTGCCGTCTTGTCGGGCACAGTCATTTATGGTTGGATACCAATTATAAAGGTGGAACTTCGAATGCGGCCTGGGCCAAATTCTGGAAATGGTCATGCCCAACTTTATAGGTAATCACAGTGTCGAGGATGGTCAATGCAATTAGGAACTGATCGCGTTTAATGTAAATTGGCCAAATTAAAATTTAGAGGGTTAATAAACAGTCTGTGATCCAAACCAAAATTTGGAGGTCACCATCGTGTGCGACGTTATCGAATTATGTTGTCCGTTCATTTTGGTCCGAAATCGGCTCACGTCAATCTACTGGGGTGAGGGGACCAAATTTGAGGGTGGGCCCGGTCACATTTGAAGGTTACCATTTTTTTCGCCATAGTCATATTAAATTGGAAAGATTTTTGCCCAAATCAGTCAAGGTCACATTTCTGGGATGGTTGGGCAAAATATAACGCCGCCCAGGAGTTCACCATCGTGGTCGCCGTAGGCAAACTATGTTGGACAGGTTTTGGGCCACATCGACAGAAGCAAAATTTCAGCTATTCCGGAATGCGTTTAAATTACCCACGTACGTAGCCACGTATTTGTGATCTCCTCAAACAGCCTATCCAATTGGAGCAATGGCACATAAAAAAATATCGTACAAGATTCTTGGTCTTTGGTGGCGAGCCTGTGACTTCTTTCGCAATAAGAAAGAACATTAAAAATGTGGTTACAGAATGATCTCTTTGAACTTAGCTGATATTATTAGCTATGCACGGCTAGCCTGGCTCGTTTGCATTGCTGTGCACCAATGAGCAGCTAACCCGTGAAATCATTTGCAAGATATTTCAAAGTAAATAAACAGCAAAGGAAGAACTATAAAGCCACCTCAATACAACATGCCAACGAGAACAAATGTTCGATTAACCTGCATTAATCGCCACAGTAAAAATAATTGCGTAACAAAAAAACTACGAAATTGCTCTACATTATCAGCTCACCAAGAAGCTTATTCATTATTAGAATTACACAGGCAATTCGAGTCCGGTACGATCTAATTAGCGACTTGTGCCCATTACTCACTTGATCGCTTCGGATCATGATTCTTCAACCGCTGTGCAAGAATTCATTTGATATCATACGAACTTTCTAAGTTGGACTCGGCAAGGCTCGGATCATAATCTGAATGCGAGTCCGGACTCGCTTACGACTCAGGTCATGATATAAATGTGTCCAGACTCACGACTCAGATCACGCTCAGGTGTTATTCCAGAATCTCTCTCGACTCAGATCATGATCTGAATGTGAGTCCGGACTCACTGAAACTCAGATCATAATTTGAGTGTGAGGCCGGACTCACAGCTCAGATTACAATCTGAGGGAGTCCGGACTCACTCATGACTAGGATCATGATCTGAGAGTCCGGACTCACTCACGACTCGGATCATGATTTGAATGTGAGTCCGGGCTCACTCACGACTCTGCTCATGATCTGAGCATGAGCCCGGACTCACTAACGACTCAGATCATGATCTGAATGTGAGTCCAGACTCACTCATGACTCAGATCATGATCTGAGTGTGAGCCTGAGTGAGCCCGAGTGAATCGACTCATGAGTGAGTCCGCCGACCTATGTTTAGGTGCATGTTGCCCTGATTGGTGGGGGAGTGGACTCGAGCGACGGCACCATTGTCATTCCCTGAAAACTGTAGCAACGGAAGGGGCGGGTGCATCAGTAAAAAATAAAGCACATCAAAAAAGAAGTCCTCAAAGCTATGTTTTTTTAGTATAAATTGTACTAGTAAGGTTGAAAGTTGGGCGAGTTGAATCCGGTTCATTTTGAAGGTAGCGCGAAAAACGAGGACCAAGAGTAGAAGGACACAACACGAGCGCTCGTGTTGTGTCCTTCTACTCTTGGTCCTCGTTTTTCGCGCTACCTTCAAAGTAAATTGTACTGCATTAACTAAAATGCATACGCAATGAAATAGTTTGGTGCATTAAAATTGCTTGCGGGGATCCTCTGATCGTGCCAGTTTCATCCGTCGCGCCATCTTTAGTACGTTGAATCAAAACGGATAAGAGCACATTTAAACACAGAGCTACCCGTCGCTTCTGTGGCGCAATGGATTGACACCACGTACGTGATTGTAAGACATATGATCGATTCCTGTGGGTAGAAATTTTAATTTTTTTAAATTCACAACACTCCAATAAATTCCGACCATATTTCCAGGGGTAGGTTGCATAATACGATGATTTTCTTCTCAGCAGCAGCAAAAAGCAGCCGCGAACGCAGCCAGGATGTGATGGTAGGACAGCGGTTACACTTCAATTATCTTCACCGTAATCAATTCCTGTATTCAGTGAGTGTATGTTGCAGTCCGAGACAGCTCTCAGTAACAATCTCCTTTTAACATACTTTAATGTCTTTTACGGATTTACGCTGCGGCGACTTTTCAAGTTAACTTATTCAACGTCGCAAAGATGGCGCGACGGACACCACCGATGTATTACGCTCTTCGCAGTAAGTAATTTTATTCCATAAAATACTTTATTAATATTGCATTTCGGTTTTTGTACGAAGTTTCACGCTCCAACAAAAAAATTAGAGCACTACAGAATCTACATTGGAGTAATGCGAAAGCACGGATGCGGCTGTTGGTTGCTTCTGGTTGCTTCTAGTAGCTTAACTCACTTCTTGTTTGCTGATTTAAATGGGCCTTATACGCCTTATACGCATCATCCGAAATACCGTAAGGCTGCGCCCCGACTACTGCGATGTGCCGAGCCACAGCCCCATTTATCCTCCTAGCGTGATGTCACAAACAGCGAGCGCCCTCTCTCGGCTGCGACACAGCGCCGTGTATGGACTCGCCGCCACCATCCGATGTCACGAGCTGGGGCCCCGTCTCTCGGTCTGGCGTGACCTCACCGCTGCGGCTCCTGTAATGACTCACCGTCACCATCCGATGACGCGAGCTGGGGCCCCGTCTCTCGCTCTGACGTGACGTCACAAGGTCACGTGAAAAGTCATGTATGGAGGCGCCACCTCACGCCAAAGGCTCGAAGTCACATTGTCCTTACATTTATTGCTTTCCCAATAAATCTAAGGACGTGTTTTATTTTTGAGTGACGCACCCGGCACTTCTTTTGCTGCAGTTTTCGGGGAACAGCAATACGTGCCACCGCCGCTCTAGTCCGGCATAGTGAGCCATCCCAAGTCGTCACTGCTCTTTGCTTTGTTAACTCCACATCACCGATGCTTGATGATGGTTGGTTGGTTTGTGGGGTTTAACGTCCCAAAGCAACTAAGGCTATGAGAGACGCCGTAGTGGAGGACTCCGGAAATTTAGACCACCTGGGGTTCTTTAACGTGCACTGACATCGCACAGCACACGGGCGTCTTGCTTTTCACCTCCATCGAAAAGCTGCCGCCGAGGCCGGGATTCGATCTCGCAACCTTGGGAACAGTAGTCGAGCGCCGTTACCACTGCGCCACCCCGGCGGGGTTCTTGATGATGTTAATTTATTTATCTGTGCACACATTTTCGTCACTGAGATGTCAGTGTCGATGGGTTTAAAACAGAGAATTTGTCTGGTTTTTATTTAGAATCAAATTAAAATATTTTCCCAGCAACATGAGAGGCTGGGATTGCTTGAGGAGCATCTCTATAACCAGGAAACCAATCGTATTCCTTCCGACGCACTAAAGTTGGTGTCTATACTCTGTTAAATCCTGTAAACCAAACCAATCCATAGAAATACGTAACCAGGTTACTATACACGATTCGGCATTTTCAATGTCCTCCGAAAGTGGTATCACTAAGCAACAGAAGTCATCTTTATACCTCAAAAAGACCATGTATCAAAGCTCAGTGCAGAGGTGTTCACAGATACCCTGCAAAGGTGCAAGGCGTGTTACACTGGAGAGATTAGCCAGAAATTGAGGTTAACCTGTATTTATATATAACCGCATTATGTCAGAGGCTAACTTTAGTTGCAAACACTGTTTTTATAACTTTAAAAAGAAAATATAATAAACGGAGTCAATGCTACCTCATAGGTCATTTTCGCAAGAGAATTGTGATGATGTCTTGTTGTTTACCCATGCGTAGCTCTGAAGCTAGGATACAGCGCTTACAACTTGCTGGTTACACGCTAGTTACGTAGTTGTGTTTCTGTATTTGCGTTGTGTGTTTGAAATAAGGGGCATGGAAAAAATAATAAAGTTTAAAGCTCATTTATGATGAATAACATCAACACAGCCAGAAAAAGGCATAGTATTGGTTGTTTCTTTCTAAGAGTAAAATTATATGCAGTTATCGTGTGTCTTTAGAAGATCATAAAAAGCATATGTTTAAACAATGATGTGACACCGTTCACGAAGAGCGAACGAGAGTGACGGCCGAGATGGGTTCATTTTCAAGGATAGGCATAGCTGTAGGCTGAAGTTAGTGAAGCTCTCTTGTCGGTAAATATGACCGAAGTTGGAACTATATGATATCAGTATTATTCTCAAATATCTGGCCTTTAGAACCTTTAGAATGAGCTTTTCAACCCCCCCCCCCCCTAACAAAACTCGCCCAGAAACATACTTTTATAAATAGTGAATTCGATTCAGGTGCTTGTGCTGTTTATTCCAAGCTATCATGTGATCAAACATCAAGTAGGAAAATATCAAATGCGCTGCTGCTTTTCGCGTACTCGGGATGCTATAGCATGGACGTTAGTGATGTGTTGTATAAAGCACAGTTAAAGTGAAAACCATCTACATCGCCTATCCGAATATGGAGCCCGTACTGCTGCCACAGTTGATGGTTTGATTTGTTTTCGTTTGTAGGGCTTAGCGTCCCAAAGCACCTCAGGCTATGAGAGTCGCTGTAGTGGAGTGCTCCGGCAATTTTGAACACCCGGCGCTCGTTAACTTGCACACACATCGCGCATCACACGGGCGTCTTGCTTTTCACCGGCAGCAGTTGAGGGCTATAACAAGAAATCGTGTAAAATGTAAAGTTGGCGTATCAGCCTTTACAGTGGACATGAACGCTATTACCTATTTAAGGTGTGATGGCCACTTACCGCCACCATTGGCCAGTTCCGATTATTTTGTATCGCGAGCGACTCTGCACGACACTGCCATCTGGATTAATGTGGTAGAGTAGACGCGTTAGTCAAATCAAACCATCAACAGCGGCAGCAGTACGGGCCCCATATTCAGATAGGTGATGTGGATGTTTTTCACTATGTTTTATACAACCTGACACATCACTAACGTCCACGTTTATAGCATCGCGAGTACGCAAAAAGCAGCAGCGCTTTTGATATTTGCCTTCTTGATGTCTAATTAGATAATAGCTTTGGGTAAACAGCACAAGCACCTGAATCGGATTCACTGTTCCTCAAACCCATATACTGTATTCGGATCATGGAAAATTGCAACTGAATGTTCTCACATAGCAGCACTGTGTCGAATCGGGTAGAATCACTCAATTGAAAAGAGACTTGAAAAAACCGTGTTCACTTTAGGATTTTTTCCAATTTCGCAAGTTAGGGGCCGCATTGGATGTTGGGCATCCAATCTGGCTTTTCAGCTTGAGTTCTTTAACGCAAAGAACAAATTATACCAAATTTGGATTTTCATCTGACAGTACCTGTGAAACTTTGTTTCTTCTTTGGCGCATATACGTTGAATAGATAGTACAAATAGTGTAAGGACGGTTATTTTGACTTCCTCTAAGAAATACTTTAGGCAAAATTCCTGTAAAGGCAGAGAAAAACATGGACATCAGAATGTGCAGCGCGCGTACAGTTACCAAGGCCGTGCCTTATCTTGGCCATGTACGAGATGTGGCTGCACCTTTGTGACACAGAGCGGAGCAGAGTGGCGACGACCACGCGAATGCGTTCCCTCAGCCCAGTTTGTTCTCGGCACTATACCAGAGAGTATAGAGCTTCCGCTCTATAATATGGGCAGTGTCAATACTCCTTGATGGGATTTTGCAACGTGACCTTACATGTTATGACATTCTCAGGGCACCACTATTAATGCAGAAATTTTATTGCTGTTTATTTTGCGATTTGCATTCAAGGGCTTTGGTGGCGGTACATTAAAAGCGTTCTGTCGCTGCGCATGCAGGTTGAAGATGTCCGGGAGAGCCTCTACACCGACGACGGAGTTTGTGAGTTCTTTGTTCTCTGATTTTGACATCGTTTCCATGTGACAATAATTGTGCATCCGTAGCGAGGTTTGTAACGATATCAGCCACTCTCTTTTGCCACCCATACGATGGATGCGTTTGCGCGTGAGATAGTTCATATCCGAGCACGTTCGAACAGCAGCTTGTAGGTGGCGGCATTGGCTTTATTCTTTGGCCCGTGAGGGTGAGCGCACACAAAGTTGCCATTGTGCCCTTTATTTTATATATGAATGTGAGCTATACTAATGCCAAAGCATTACTTCGCTATGTTCACAGATTTCGGTCCGCAGACCGCGTCCGCAGGACATGTCCGCAAAATCGTGTCCACAGCAGTTGTGAGTAATTGAGAAGTGGTAGAGGTTAATGAGTGGTTTCAATCAATAGAGGGTGACGTAATGTTGTGTCCAAAATATAGGAGCTCACTGCAATACGAAGAGAGGAATGCTTTCAGTGTTTAAATCGCAAAGGCTTGCATAGGTCGGAGTCATTGCAGTTGTAGAGGTCGATGGCACAGCAGAACTGAAACTTTTCACTGTTTCAGTCTTTCTATGCTGCACGCAGATCTCGCGCATATAAGCTGAGCAGCATTATTACACAGACAGCAAATCATTCGCACCCTATATCACAGTTGCGCTCCATAGCGCGCGCGCTTCGTTGCTACGCACTAAAGGCGAAATACACGTAAAGGGAGCAATAACGGCATGCCATCCGATTTTTAGGTCCGCGCAATGAAAACGAACTCCAGTTAAACGGAGCACATAACTTTATGAGCCCCGAAGCCACTCCATCTAGTCTTCAGCGGAGCTCTGGCGGACATTTGACGGCGCTCTGAATCCACAATTCTAACGGTGTATAAAAAAAAGAAAGTATGGCAATCAAGATCTAGGAAGGCCGAAGTGACGCTGTGGTTCGTAAGTATATGCTAGTATAAGTATGCCTGTTTGCGTATTTGTTTTATCAGTTTCGGTTTTGAATCGGCAAGTTTCGCTTTCGGCAAGATACACGCATCAGCAGACGGCGCAAGCATCATGTTGCGCGCCCAGTGAGGCCGATGGCTCAAGAAGCCTACTTAAGGGTAGGCCTTACATCTCGAATTGAGCAGCTGATTAGAGCCTGGCTGGCTGCACGGATTGACTGCGGTCTCTTGAAACAGTCATGGTGAGCGGCGCCTGCGTATTTTCATCCAACGAGTTCGACGTGAAGCTGAGAGTGCAATGACGCCTGCGAGAGTGACGCTAAAAAGATCTTGTTGCACCGAGTGAAGCGAACGGTGCGTAGAGGCAGGCCTAACGTTCTCAAATTGCACCTCCATGGCGAACAAGCTAACCGTCCGAATTCCCTGCGGCGACTGTTGAAACGGATACGTGAGCGGCGACACCATCGCGTCAGCCTCAAACCGTTTACAAGTGCGACTGAGAATGAAAAGACGCCTGCGTGACCTGTTCACTTGAATGGGCAGTCGTGAACGGTGTGTTGCCTTTTGCTTCGCTTTGATACGACGTAGTTGTGTTAGTACCGGTGCAAGTTCTTGTGCGCCCTTTGACGCGCTCCGGACCTGCGGAGATTTCTGCCTTGATATGGCTGTCCTGAAGGATATGCTTGAAACGCAGTCTTGCGTCCTTCCGGGCAGGAAATACCACTTTACATGTTTTGTATTTGTCTGTTTGGGGCGGCAAGTGTCATTTTATTTTTTTCCGATTTGCGTCCTAATCGCGTCAAGCCGGTACTCAAGGGCGATTCAATGTTCTACAGAATAAAGAGGCGTATTAGAGCAGATATACTGTTTTAAGGCGTCGTTGCTTTTGTTATTTACATGCTTATACGCCTGCGTTCGAACGACGCATCGTTAGTGCATTGTCAGTGAAGTATGCTGTGCGTTAAATTTTGCCGAGCCCAGCTCGTGCGCTCTGTGCTAGTCTTCTCATATGTCTGCACTGATGTTTGCTGTTGCCAGTGGTGATAGCTTTCGGCATTTGTAATCAATTAGGCAATCTCAGGAGTAATTATTATTTCTGTTTCCATGCATAAATGTAACATCTGCAGCCATTCTCAACCTTCTTGAATGATCACCTAGCTGGGTGCACAGAATGGTAGAACTTATTGTTTTGAACTTATCGCCTTTTTTTTAATCTGCAGACCCCGTTGAAATATGTTTCTTCTGTGTGCGTTAACCGAACTGCTTTTGTCTCGTCAGATGTTTCTGAAGCGTGTTTTTGTGGTTTTCAAGCAAAAACTGCCACGCACACGGGTGGTCAAATTCAATTAGCTTTTTATTCACCATAGTTTCAAGTTGGCTGTCTCCTGTGGAAATTCGCTTTTGTGAATTACACATCACTGTGACGAATGAAAACTATCAATGTCTTTGTTTTCTGTCAAACAAAATTGCATTTATGGCCCTGCCTTTTCTTCACACTCGTCCATGTTCCATGTTGACTCATTGTGTTTGGGCATAAGGCGTTGATTTTGTTTTCTGAAATTCGAGTCCACAGTCTGAGCAGAACATTGAGAAATGCGTTTTAGCTCTCAAACAGTTGTTACGCCTTACTGAACAAAAATTAGGATGCACTTCATACATTTGTGACTTCATGTCGCTGGCGCATTTGCGCGTGAAAATAAAGAACCCTCGTATTTGCTGTGCGGAATGCATGAGAAAGTTTCGAACGCGGAAGCGTGGTGCCTAAACTTTTCGCCACAACTTTCCTTGTTTGCGTGTGCTTTCAGTAGATTTATTTTTCACTTTCTGTATTCTCATTACCTTAGTTACTTTTGTGTCATGACTGTTGTTTGGAATCGAAGGCAAATGTGTCTTTTTAGGTGCAGAAAATTCATGCTGAGCCCGGACCTGTACTTATTCTGTGCGATAGTTTTTGTTTTACATTTTTTGTGTTGTGCACCCATGTTTACATAACAGCGCTTTTTACATGCTTTCTTATGTTACTTCCTGTATTCCTTGTATGTTTGGAGCCATTTTTTACAGCCGGGCAGTAACCACGGTAGAGCGGGATCGAAGATTAATATGAGATGTTTAGACGACAGCCATTGGCACTGATGTTAGGTTCAACTGAATTTCGTAATTACAAAGCGCAAACTGCTGCCAAGGGCCTCGTTTTGTTTGCGCTGAATGCGGGCATAGGCGGCGCGTAGCTGCGATGTCGTGGGTATGTGTGGCATCAAAATGTAGCAAAGCCAGCATTCATGAAGGATGTAAAGGTAACGACCCAATGCGCTTTTCTTTTGGTGTATTCGCTCTGTTCCTTGCAGTACTTCTTAAAGATGTTGGCAGATTATATTAAATTGATATACCGGACCTTCTAGGTCCATAGCGCAGTTCCGCCTATTATTTACGAACAGGGTAAGAACACCAAAGGTCAAAGGCATCGGATCGCTGCCTTTGCCACTTTGATGACGTCGGGGGAGGGGGGGGGGGGGGGGGAATCGGGGCGCCCTGCACATACATGAAGCCGTCATACACAGCATATCCCTTACTCGACAGAAACGAGCCTTTACACTGGACGGAGGTTTGCGCTTGGTCATTGCGAAATTCAATCGAACCAAACAGCATTAGTAAAGGCCTCGCTAAAAACGTTTCACCTTAGCTGCAAATGAAGGTATTTTTCGCAGTGAGCACCTCCTCGTTGTACCGACCGTAAATGCTCCGAACATTTGGTAGTGAAAATCTACCCTCTATTATCTCCGGCTGGATGCCGTAACTGCTCAGTTTTTTTGGAGAGTAAATATCTACCCCAAATTAACTTCTGCAGCCACCCGCAAGGACTCGTTTTTTTTCGGGTAAAAATTTACCCCAAATTCAGTGTTCTAAATCAAACCTCGTTTAGGGAGGACGTTAGAGGACAAGCCATTTACTCCTGTTTGGGTGGATTCGTGTTTACTGTGCACAACGACCATTGCGATGGCGCGCAGCCCAGTAGCCTCCAGCGCCCCTTGCGGATGACATTAAGTGAAACCCCCCTACAGAAATGCAAACTTAGACAAGAATGTGGAACTACACACTAAACACGAGTGCACTTGACCTTTAGCGTTGACACCCTGTTTGTAAATTATAGGCGGAATTGCGCTATTTGGTAAGATTGTGAGCGCAAGAGGCCCTATAGAGCACGCGGTATATCAACTTGACATATTCTGTCAACATTTTTAAGCAGTAGAGCTGCAAGGAACAGAGCGAAGACGAAAAAGAAAAGTTCATGTCTTTGCATCCTTCATGAATGCTGGCTTTGTTATATTTTTATGCCACACATACACTGTAAAAAATGTGTGTTAAATTACAGGTATTTTTAAAAAACGTTTCTGTACCAGTGCAGGGAATATCTGTTCTACTTCATTGACTGAAATACGTTCACGAAAAAAAACCCAGTAATTTTCTGTTTTCCAGCCGAAACCTTGATTCGAAGGCAAACCATTCGATATATTTTTGCTGTTCTATTTTTTTTACCGGAAATTGATTTTTACTTGAATATTAGGTAAATTCTGAATAGAGAGCGAATTGGTATGACAACCCCGAAGACGCTGCAGGTCATGCAGGCGTCTTTTCTTTCTCAGTCGCACTTGTAAACGGTTGGATGCGGGCGCGATGGTGCCGCCGCTCACGTATCCATTTCAATAGTGGCCGCAGCGAATTCGGACAGTTAGCCGAGCTCACCATGGAGGAGCAATTTGAGAACCTTAACGTTAGAACGTTAGGCTTCACTCGATGCAACACGATCCTTAGTGTCACTCACGCAGGCGTGTTTGCACTCTGTCTCATGTCAAACTCGTTGGATGAAAACTCGAAGGCGCCGCCGACGATAACTGTTTCAACCGAGGCTGCAGTCAAACGGTGCATGCCGCCAGGCTCCATTCAGCGGCGCAATTCAAGATGTCAGGCTTAGCTCTAGGGAGGCTTGCTGATTGCACCGTCGGCCTCGCCGGCCGCGCAACACGATGCCTGCGCTGTCTGCTGTTGAGTGCATCTCTCGCCGAAAAAAACACCTAAACTGATAAAACAAATACGCCAGGAAACTTACTTTCCTCTTGCGTATAGTTATGGAACACAGCGTCACATCGGCCTTTCTTGATCTCAGTTGCCATACGTTCTTTTCCATAGACCGTTAAAATTTCGGATTCAGAGCTCTGTCTAACCTCCGCCAGAGCTCCGCGGAAGACCAGACGAAGTGGCTTCGGGGTTAAGAAGGTCCTGTGCTCCGATAACAGCAGCAGCCGCTGCTATTACGCTACTACCACTACTACTACCACCACTACTACTACTACCAACACTACTACTAATATTTTTATTACTATTGCCGCTGCTGCTGAATTACTGCTCTAAGTACAATGTCAGTTTTACGCAAAATCAAACTTTGCTTTTCTTATTGGCCTAATCCATGTAAAGCTAAAACACGGGTCACGCGCATAGAATTTCACATTTGTTATTGAAGTGTAATTTTGCACGAGAATATAGCTCGGATGTACTGAACTTCCTTTGTCGCCGTTAATAGGAAACCCCTCTTTGGCGCATCTGATTATCGATAATATCAGGGACAGTCTGGCGCTTTCGAGAGAGAGCAATGTCGGTGGGTTCGTTTTTTGCCTTTAGTAATGATGCACTATCGGCTGCATGCAGCAACTACGCAGTGTCTGTTGAACAGCTCCATGACAGAGCATGAATTTGGAGCTTGATCGCTGTGACGGCAGTTTACTGAAATAAATCTTCCTTTTGCAGGTCTTGGAGACAGGTGCACTCACAAAATACTGAGATAATTTGAAGGAAGGGCATAGATTGGTCACTGTCAGGGAACAATGATGAGGCCTGCACGTTTTCGCTTGTTGAATGCAAGAAGCCACTCATGCGCATTGGTGTAAATTATCTGCATGTGGACAGATAGTTCACGTTATTTAGTTTGAGGACGAACGTGCTGACTGCTGTTCCTCCTGATCGCTCGCTTGATTCATCTTTTTTTTTACGTTTCCATAGTACAGGGCAGCCAACTGGAACACCCCTCTTTAAATTTACTCCTTTGCTCTTTATCTCTTTTGGATCTGTGTTCCGCGAATGCACAGAGTGCTAATGATGAGTCGAACTCAGTAAACGGGTGGGGCTTTCGCAGGTTTGCTTGCAACAGCCGCTGGAATCAGCACTGCAGGGAGCACGGCAGATCGTGCAGTGCCTGAGCCATGGAAGCCTGGAAGTCCAGGATCTCCTGCGGAACGAGTGCAGCATTGTATTCGAGTGTAAAGTCTGCCACTTTTTCTTCCGCAGTTTGGCCAGCCTTCTAGCTCACAAACGTACCGACTGTCAAACGCATCTGTGCGCCGACACGTCGCTCACCATCTCCACCGAAAGCGGTGAGAAACAGCCTCTCAACGAGCAACGGTCTGCTAACTCGACTGATGAATACATATTGGGACTTAACCAGGACCTACAAGAATGCTCAGAAGCCAGGAGAAGTAGCCTATCAGAGTCTCACGGCGATAAAAAAAGCGGGGGCATGTCGTCTCGCCAAGGCAGCCCGTTGGCCCGTCGCTCCTCGAGGGGCCATGCCGACTCATTAAGCCAGGGTTGCTCGTCTGACACAGATGAAACCTTGCCACGGAGCCCTCCATCGAGCTCTAGCGCCATATCAGGAGCACAGCGACTGTCAGCTAGAGAGCAAGGGCTAGAGGACAACCTACTGGTTGACGAAGATACTAAACCTCCTATACAGCTGCTGCCATCTGCTCGCCCTGTAACGCGCCAGGTGCGTAAACGAGCATACAAAACTGAATATGATGTTGTGCCTGCGAGTCGGCGACTCTCCGCTAAAGAGGGAGGGCTGGAGGACAACCTACTGGTTGATGAAGATACTAAACCTTCAATAAAACTGCCGCCATATGCTCGCCCTGTAACGCGCCAGGTGCGTAAACCAGCATACAAAGCTGAATACGTATACTATGATGTGCCTAAGCGTCTGCGACAGTCAGCTAGAGAGCCAGGGCTGGAGGACAACCTACTGGTTGATGAAGAGTCTAAACCTCCGGTAGAGCTGCTGCCTTCTGCTCGCCCTGTAACGCACCAGGTGCGTAAACGAGCATGCAAAGCTGAATACGATGTTTTGCCTACGCGTCCTCAACTGCCTAGAGCTGCGAAGAAGGCATCCCTTTGTTATAGGCCTTTTATGCAGTCACAAGCCAAACGCCGAAAACGGAAGTCTCGTCATCGCAAAGCTTCGTGAGACCCTCGAAGGTCGGTCTCGCGACAACTGCCACAGCCAGAGCCAGAGCCACAGCATACACATGCACCTTCACTTTACATGTGATTGTGGATTCCTTATTATTTCATCTTGTAATGTCCCCGCGCAACAGGTGGCTCTTTGCCTTCCAAATTTTCGTATTCGGAAATAAAGTCAACAGTGCGCGAGCTTCATGTTTGCCTCGTTTTTGACATTTTCACTTTATGGAACTGGCATTTGTGAAACCTGGAGATTTTGATGCTACGTTGGTGAGTAATTGTGTTCTATTTTAATTTCTCTACTGTTTCGACTAGTAACACGCATTATTATCAACATTCCACCAGTGCCTACAGATGTGCCTTGCAAAGCCGCTACTTCACGACATCTAACCGGCTTACCATTCCCTATGCCATCAAGCAGGTAGTCGTAGACAACTTGAGCTTCCCCAATAATGTAGAATGAGACAAAAACCAGCCTTCTAAGGTCATTCAGACCCGAGTTAGATACGCTTTCCCTAGTGCCCGCAGAAGCGTTCGTACTGCGTGGTTTATGCGAGTCTTTATATCTGCATTTCTGGTACCAACTTGGACAACCTGTATCAGGGTTCTCCTCATGAGCATACCTCTGGCAGGCGATGGAGAGAAGACAGCGACAATATATATTTATGTCTAGAATCTGTCTATATATCTATGCCAAACTACTGCATGCTCATATTATACTGGGTTTGGCCCTGTTAAAATTCTGCATTTTATCTCGCTGTTTATGTATGGTCTGTGAATCTTACTCCATGTCGCCTCTTTCGTGTAAGCCACTTTAGCACCGTACGTGCCTTTCGTTCGGTACCGCATGTATGTCTCTCCAGTAATTCCAACTCGGTTAAGCCCTGTCGCTGCTCACTCAATGGCCCCAGTGTGTCCAACAACTGGGAAAACTGGGAATCGTCAGGGAATTTTCATGCACCTGGAAAAATTTAAGATAGTTTAGCTCTGCTATGGCTGGATATACGTAGCGAAATGCAGTGACTACCTCCAGGTCAGAAGAAGTTGCCCACGTTGAGCTATAATGTTTTAAGTTGTACATATGTCTGACGCTTGGCTTGCCAAAAATAAAGTGATCATACTGCTGTTGACGTCCAATGGTTGCTTGTGAAGCAAAGGTGCCCTTGCTGTTGGCCGACTTACAGCCTAATTTTAGGGCAACAAGCCTCTTTTAAATAACATAAGAACCTAAGCCATTGTCCTTGTGAATTGTATTCATTGTCTAGATGTGATAAATGTTAGAAGTGTGCATAAAAATTGTAGGCAAGGCTATCTGCTGCTACTGATGATAGAGAAAAGAGATTGTATTCTATACAGCCAATTGAAAGGAGCTTGTTGCCCTAAAATTAGGCTGCAAGTCGGCCGACAACAAGGGCACCTTTGTTTCACAAGAAACCACTGTACGCCAACAGCAGTATTATCACTTTGTTTTTGGCAAACCAAGCGTCAGACATTTGTATAACTTTAGAAATTATAGCTCGACGTGGGTTAAGCAGCTTGCAAACAAGTGTTCACATGATGCAGTACTATGGTGAACGCTATTGATTAAGATGTCATATTTTGTCTGTCTTGAGAGCTGCTTGTTGCTGTTAGTTGTGTCGAGATGTGTATCTTAACCTAAATAAAGGCTAGAAACATGCCAACAGCAAGGACATCTTTGCTTCACAAGCAGCCACTGGACGTTGACAACAGTTCCTTCACTTTGTTTTTGGCAAACCTAGCATCAGACATTTATATAACTTTAGAAATTATAGCTCGACGTGGGTTAACCTGGTTGCAAACATGTGCTCACATCACGCAGTACTACACTGAATGCTATTGATAAAGATGTCATACATTGTCTCTGTTGAGAGGGGCTTGTTGCTTGTAGCAGTGTTGAGGTGCGCCGCTTGCCTTTGAACTAGGCTAGAAAAAGACTGACCGCATTGACACTTTCCATGTTACAGGCAATCACAGGGCCTAGAATTCCTGGACGTTGTCGCCAGCTGGCCTGGCTCAGCCCACGACAGTCGCATTTTTGACAACAGCCATACTAGAGCTCTGTTCGAAGATGGTACTGTGCCAGGAATCTTGGTTGGAGACTGAATATGCATATCGCCACTATCTCATGACTCCATTTAATTGACCTAAGAACAGTGCAGAACGATGTTGAGCTGCGACTACAGTAGCATTATGTGGAACATTGATGCCATATTGACCACTGTAGTATTTCAGACAACACTTTTTTTTTAAGTACAGCACCTCGGTGATGAGGATCTGGAACAGTTAGAGAGGATTTTCGGTATTTGAAAAAGGCACTTTCCATGCCTTGATATGAAATTGCAGATCAAGACATCCACTTCTGCGTTAGTTATAACAGCATGTGCTGTTCTCCACAACTTGAGCCTGCACCTATAGGATCCAATCCCTCCCAATGTCCCGCCATATACAATCACACTGCCCTCTCCTGCTCTGCATCCTGCTGGACCAACTGTGGGGACAGCTGCACAGCCACATCCACAGGACACCCAAAATGGGTTCAGATTCCGTAACCGGATTGTTCGGCAGCACTTTTCATCCCCATAATGGTTATCGAAGTTTGTGCCACTTCATAAAGGGCCAAGATATTTGTATGGTAAGGAATATTGCTGGCTACATACCATCTATATTAACTTATTAGTCAGACACTTTACGGGAAGACATCCTCACAAAAAACTCGGAATATATATTTTTGACCCTTCTGATACATGTTGTAAAGAATGGTAATTTGGTTTTCAATATCATCGATCTAGGGTGAGACAAGCTTACAGTAAACTTTTTCATTTAGTGAATCTTTGGATTTGGTTGATCCTTGATTGATATAAAATTACATGCATACACAACATCTTCAAGCATCACAGGGTTTCATTGTGTAATGTATATTATTGCAAGCTTCTCATGACGAAGGCTGCTGCAAAGAATGAAGTTGGAATAATACAGATGGATCATTGCTTGCTGCCGCACAATCAAGATGCACTCAGATCAAACAGCCTGAACTTGACTTTTTGCTTAAGCAATCATTTATTCAATTTGCTTTTGCTGCAACTGCAACTGGAGCTGCAACATGCAGCTTTTGTTTGTGCATTAAGCAAATTTGTGTGTTTATTGCTTTTTTTTCCTTTCTTTTGGCACGCATCATCCGCATGCGAAGAAGGTGCTCCTTTTGCCTTTGCTGCTTTTCATCGGAAACAGCTTGCAGCCGTGCTTCAAGCTCTTCTTCAAGAGCTGTCCGGCGTTTTTTAACTTTGCTGGGTGGGGCTGTGCTAGCACTCTGGATGTTGGAGCCAGCATTGTGCCGTAACCTTGTGGTCGGAGCAATAAAATAGGTTGCGGAGTGGAATGCCGTAGTAGTTGCAGTACCGGTCCATCTGTTGGGTCCTCATTGCTGAGTCAGACCTCTGTATCCCCCTCGTAGAGGAAGTCTGCTTCATCAGCATCTGGAAAAGAATATCTTGCTATGAGGACCTTGTTCTTGCTCCTTGTTGAGGATAGCACATAATAAAGCATGGTGCCATGAGCAGTCCTTCTGTTAGGGATGATTTTATGTGATATAGAACACAAAAACACCACACTATAATGCCATGACAGAATGATGGCAGTGCAGCAACTTGCACTGGCAGCATTTGTCATTTCCATCTTTTTCAATAATGGAGCTGCATATCTGTTTCGAAGGCCAGTCACATGCTTATCTTTCATGCAGATAACAGCATTATAAAGGTATTTTAATGCACTGTTTACTTCAGCCTAATACACTTTCATTTGTCACCTTTTGGCTATAGAGCATGAGGCCATACCTGTAAAATTTCTGAAACATGAGTTACATTTTCTTAGAAACTATGTATTAGCAGTTATATGCACCAGCATCCCATTAAAATCTGTCTATGCAGATATGCAGAACGACAAGGATAGAGAACAAGCTTGGTGCTTTGTATGGTAACCTTTTCGGGTATTTCTGGTTTTAGCTCTTCGGGGAAACTGCCGAGAAATTTGTTCTGAGTCAAATAGTGCAGTGTTTTGGGTGCAGTATAGTACACCTACAAGCTGTCAGTAGATGCATTGCCATTGCATATACAAATAATGCCACAGTGTGGTATTTGAGTTTGCTCGTTTTGATACTGAAGTCAGTGTATAAGAAACTGAACATATAGAATTGATCCTCAATTACAAGTGGATGCAGTGGCTATGCTCCCTGCACCATTGATGAATCAAAACAGTCTTCGTGCGCATCGCCTGAAATGATTTTATTGCTCTGCAGTGCCTGCTTGGTATGCGTTACACATGGTATCCTTAAATAAACGTGTTTATGCTACCTGAAGTCTTTTCATTCAGAAGCAGTACTATCTGCATTCTTGGATTTTTGCCTGGATGGCTCCTGCAAAAAAAACAAACTCCAGTCGGCTTTGAATCTAGACCAGCTTAGCCAGCAACTGCTATCACTACAACAATTTAGGAGCCACTTCTTGCCTCATTTGCACGCTCTACAACAGTGGTGCAGAATTTACAGAAGGCTACACATTATTGCTTTTATGCTGTCCTGGTTTATTATAATGCTTTCATTTTGTCAGCCAGACGTACCCAATGCAGAACATATCTAAGTGCTCATGATACGCAATGCATGAGCAAACCCTCACCTTTGCTTCCGTTGAATGCAGCGATTGCTGCGGTTTGCATTGAAGCCAACAGCCTTGCCACAGCTGCCGTACATTCGTCCGCGAAGGGTGCTTCGGCTGCGTCCGCTCCGCCGGCACTGGCGTGTCCCGCGCGGCCGCTATCAAATGGATTTTCAATCCTCACAGACATATGCGCTGCCACCGCATCAACCCTTTCCAACTCCTCAGTCAGCAATGACGGCACCACTGAGCTACCACCTGAAAAATCGAGAGCAAATTTCATTAACGTTAGGTCAGCTGGATACATTTTTTCGGACAACTGCACTCGACAGTAACTCTGCGCTCAACGAATGCGTAGCCGTTATGATATATGAACACACTAGAGATAAGCAAGTTAACTGTGGCGTTATTAGTATGCAATGAGAAGGCAGCTTACGTGTACAGAACAACTCCTTCGTATCCTTGGCCTTAGCTCTACGCCACTTTTCTTTGAGGTTCTGCCAGCATTTTCAGTGCTGCTGGCTGCTGCGAGGCCGCACACCGTTCCGGCTGTGAAGTGAGGGCGATCTCTTCTCCAACTGTTTTTTCTGTTGTACGGAAACTGCGACCGTGCGTTTGTTTTCAATGATGTCTTTCTTTTGTGTCACAAGATCAATTAGTAGCACTCGCTCTTCTTCAGTAAAGTTAATCTTTCTCCTTTCTAATGCCACTGCAAAAAAAATATACTGACAGGCTACAGTATAAAAAAAAGCATGAGCTCGGCGAAATCAGCTGACTTCAAGGAGGAAGAAAACAAAAGGAGAACAGCAACAACACACGCGAAGTATGATCAAAAAGCAAGAAGTGGAACGGGAAAGAACAGAAGCAACTGGCCAGACTGAAAATGAGGAGTGGCTAAAAAATGCATTAGTGCTTCCAAATTTTGCGTTAAACTTTCGTGAACGCGAGATTCAAAACTTTTTTTATGTTTACAGTTGCTGGAAGCTGTTTATTCATGAAAACACTTGCAATGTAGCGTCAAAATTTGTTGTACCCTCGTTCCCCAGCTTATTTGCCACCATGATAAGTGGAACTTTCATAAGGATTTCTTTTGGTACGTAAAGACGGGTTTTCGAAATGCACTTCATCTTTGCCTAAGCCTTATACTTACCGTATAATTATGAAAGTGCCATTTTTGGCATATGTATAAGGCCCGTTTGTTAATACGTGCGGTTGTTAGGGCTGACCCGGCATCTGCAGGACCAGCCACGTCCACCCGGCCGTGTTTCCAAGAAGTACAGGCACTGAGCGAGCAGGGTTTGATGAATGCCTTGTGGAAGATATTCTTGCAGATGAACCCCCGAGGCAAGAAGCGCAGTCGTGAACAAAAGTAGACAGAGCTGGGGTCACCCAGCGGCCACGCCGTGGCCTCCGTAGTAAGCGGCAGGCTGTAAGTATAGACGTTTGCATTTCGGGCTCCCTGGGCGCTGCCATATCGTCACTGGACAGTCGTGTTTACCACACGCAAGCAGTCGAAGGAAGTACGCGATCAAGGATCCGCAATTTTTGCTGTGGTGGAAACACACCTTCGGGGAGCGGCACCACCCCCCCTCCGACAGACTCGGGCATGTTTTGGGAAGGCTGCAACCGACTAGCGAATGAGATGCGAGGAGGAGAGATCGGATGTGTGTAAGGACACCAAACATTGGACACGAGTGCACCCCATCGTGCAGAGCACATGTGGCTCACGGGCAGTATGGCGGGCACACCTGTGGCTCTGGCTGTAATGTACTGGTGGTCAAGAGCACCGGCATGCCAGAACGAGGCACTCAGCACATGCCTCAGTGCGGATATGCGGGAGTTAAGGTGACATCCCACGAAACAGAAAAAGAGCTAATTGACATGTAGTAAATGTCTAAGCCAAGAAATGGGCACTTCTAAAAGAATTTTCAGCTGAGGCGTTCTCTAGACCCCAAGGCTACAAGCCTTCCTGTAGCTCCGGAATAGCTGTGCTAACGCTACGCTAGTAGAAGTCTTGAGAACCTCTTACCTAGAAAACTTTTATACCAGTTTTAGACATTGCTTCTAGCTCTAGCTGTACTATAGCTGTGCTAGTAGATGTCTTTAAATAATCTTGCAAATTTTATTGGTGCGTCTATATCGTCTATCGATATTGTGCCATCTCCTGCTGTGCCTGTTCGCTGCTCAAGATTCAAACCTTCAGCAATTCACCCATTTTTTTCCAATTTTGTTTAGCTTAAGTACTTTAGAATAAATTGAGAAAAAACTTGTTCGTCAAGCAATGCGCTGTACATGTGACTTCACATGAGGAACTGAGGGCTACAATTCTACACTCAATGTGAACACACATGCTAGTGCGCCAAGAACACATGCTTCTCCAGTCTGCGTAATGTTTTTATTGCACTGAATGTACAAAAAGCAACTGTCAAATTAATTAGCACTATATATTTTGTTGCAGCAGTTGAGCATCTTCTGCAGAAGGAAAAAAAGCCAAATGACCTGCACAGGCACAAAAAAAGAAACTTCAGGTCATTGGCATCTATGCACAGTGCGATGGCTTACCGGAGTGAAATCAATCAGACCCGTCCACTGAGGAGGTCCTGCATGAAAACAAAACTCCCGCAACTTGCAGAGATACACAACTATGAAGGGAGCTAAAGGTAGTGGTAGCTAAGCTTATCATAAATATTAGTAACTGCCTTTCCTGGTGGTCCTGGAAACAAAATTTTAATTGACCTGCAGATTGAAAATATCAAAATAAGTTGAGGCAATTGGCATCAGTTCAAAATGCACCGATGGTAAAACGCAGCGACCTACCGTCAACTCAGTAAAGCCGAAAGCAACTCCACACGATGGTTCCTGCATGAAAAGAAACTAATTTTTGCAGCTTGCACCACGAAGTGTGGAGTCTAAGCTGTGTGCGATGACTTACCACTTCTTCCAGAGTGCTTTGAAAACAAATTTCAATCAACCTGCACAAACAAAACTACCTTTAAGAGAGCTGAGGCCACCGACGCCTAATCAAAATGCACGGGCTTACCATAAATGCAAACAGAACCATCCACACGGGGGGTCCTGCAAGAAAAAAAAAATTCCACAGCTTGCAACGATACACAAAATTATGAAGTTAGCTGCAAGTAGTGGCATTTGAGCTAAGTGCACTGACTTACCATAAACATTAAGAGCTGACTTCCCTGGCGGCGTTGGAGACAAAAATATTAATTGACCTGCACAGATACAAAATAATGAGTTCAGGTGACTGGAATCAATTTAAAACACACCGACCGACCATCAACTCAGTAAATCCTAAAAAGCTATTCTGCACAATTGGTCCTGCATGAAAAGAAAAAATTTTTGGCAACTTGCATCATGAAGTGTGCAGTCTAAGCTGTGTGCGACGACTTACCACATCTTCCAGAGTGCTTTGAAAACAAATTTCGATCAACCTGCACAAACAAAACAACTTTTAAGAGAGCCGAGGCCACAGACGCCTAATCAAAATGCACTGGCTTTCCATAAATGCAAACAGAACCATCCACACATGGGGTCCTGCAAGAAAAAAAAATTCCACAGCTTGAAAAGATACACAAAATTATAAAGTGAGCTGCAAGTAGTGGCATTTGAGCTAAGTGCACTGACTTACCATAAACATTACGAGCTACCTTCCTTGGCGGCATTAGAGACAAAAATATTTATTGACCTGCACAGATACAAAAGAATGAGTTCAGGTGACTGGCATCAATTTAATACGTACCGACCTACCATCAACTCAGTAAATCCAAAAAAGCTATTCCGCACAATTGGTCCTGCATGAAAAGAAAAAAAATTTTGGCAACTTGCATTACGAAGTTTGGAGTCTAAGCTCTGTGTGACAACTTATGTCTTCCAGAGTGCTTTGAAAGCAAATTTAAATCAACCTGCACAAACAAAACAACCTTTAAGAGAGCCGAGGCCACTGATGCCTAATCAAAATGCACTGGCTTACCATAAATGCAAACAGAACCATCCACACAGGTAGTCCTGCATAAAAAAATGGCTTACAGCTAACCGTAGATGCAATGAAGTCTACACTGAACTGAAACATTTAGCAGAATGCACAAATGCCAATGCATAAAGTTACCATAAACGTGACAAGCTCAGTCACACAAAGGCATTTTCGAACACATCATTCACTGTTTGGAATGGCACCAGACCTGATGCAGAATAGATGTTCAGACAAGCTCAAGGAAGCAAAACAGTACAAAATGGCACAAAACAAATAAAAGCAGTCACAAGCCACATTACAAATGAGTTCCCTTACATGCTTATGTTACATAGAATGAAGTATTGCCTCCATGTTTCAGTAAAGTGCTAAAAATATGCCCTAAATAATAATAATAATATAGTTGTCAACCCGACTTTTTGGCCTCTGTAGGGCATGTAGAAACGAACAGAAAATGAAATTTTGTAGAAGAAATCACTTTAGATAAGCTTCTAATTTCCACTATGATGGAGGAACGGGTCAGAAGCCCAGTCTGATGCTTGACAGTCATGCCGCACAATGCTTACACAGACAGGCGGTAACCAGCGTTCGATGGCTGTACCGGCACCTCGAGGGCCAACACGCTGGCTTAGACAGTCTAGACATGAAAACAAACCTGCCACTGCCAGTTCGTTGAGCCGATATGTGCAGCTACTGCGTCACACTGCATACAGGGCCCCATATTTCAAGCTTAAAACTTTCTTTATATAATCACATTTTTGACCTGAAGCCTGGAATAATGACCCTCCACAATACATATTATATGGAGGCATGGCAATTAGCAGTAGTGCAGCAGGGAATGCGAATGAAGTCTGAAAAATCGAGCAATCTGTTGCGATGATGCAACCAAAATTTCAGGAGTTCATATACATTAGTTGTATGAAGCATGTTGCAGTGAAACATGCGGTGTTGCAGTCGTCGACTATAAAATATTAATTACAGCACATTACTCAACAAAATATTTACAGCACCTTTTGAAACTAAAAGATGTGCTATATGACAAGTACAGAAATAGAATATTGCAGATTTTCACGTCTGATCATAAACTAGCTATACGAAAGTTTAATTTCAAATTTATAGGCAACGACAATGCCATCTCTGCAGAAAAAGCTTGTGAGAAATGACATGGTAATAAGTAATCAGCAATGTTCACTAATAGCTTTTAGATAATCATTTATCTAATCATTAAGCTCTATATTGCACATGTCCACTTTGCTGTAGGCAAAAAAGGTGCACAGAACAAAAAGTCATCTTCAAACAATATATACAAAAATGCGCACCTTTTTTCTGCAGTGTTCAGGTGAGCCTGGCAGTTCTTTAGCCAGGCCATTATCCCAGCACGAATGTCTGTGTCACATGCCAAAGGAGTAGTGGGATGTTTTTGAATGGACTCTGTAGAACACAAGTCAACAGGGGTGATAAATAGCACTGAGTAAATTCTACTGATAACTGAAAGTATTCACAGAAGTGCAAACACACAACTAAGTTGTCCAAAATGTAACAACACACTCTGGCATGCACAAAACTTGGTGCCAGTAGTCTTCAATTTTTACCTCATCAATGAACTACCATACTGGGCTATGTGGTATTATGTTTCAAATGTTTATTTAAAAATTTTAAATAAACAAGTGAATTGATAGCAGGCAGATTACTAGGGCAATGCCTAATAACTACAAAACACAAATGCAGGATTCACTTACCCACTATTACTTGATACAGCTCAGTGCCAAGCAGATGCCTCTTCCCCTTCTGTCCATAAAGACTGAACAGGATACCAACGCAGTCATGAAACAGGTATTTCATAATGTTTGCCGTCGTGGTACGAACATTGCTCCCACCAATAAGGGATAGCTTCTTGCACTACTAAAAAATTGGCACAAATTATGGTTCGCCGACTATAAATTAACAGCACTCACCAGTTCCTTGCGAGCTAGCCGTGTTTTTTTGATGTTGTCTTCAAGTTCATCCACGCCAACGAGAGCGACCAAAGGAAAAACACTTTCAGGCAGTGGCTCCCAAATCTCAGTGTCTACGTGCCGCTGGCACAGAGCTTTCAGAATCTGGTTATTCTGTTCTTTGATAAATGCGAGTTCTTTCAGTATGGCCTTTGTAGTCACTGAAACATGAAAAGTAAAGCACTGAATGTAACAAAGAGCAATATGATAAAGCAACCACTGACAAAGGATACAAAGTGACTATACTAAAAATAAGTATGCACACAATGCATGAAAAGCTGTCCTGTAAATATTTCTTCAATCTTTCATATACCAATTGGCATTGTTTCCCTAACAATGAATATAAAGCAAAAGCTGGCCAGATGGAAAACTAAAACTGCTGGTGTTTTTGCAGATGCCAACAGGTTAAACAAGTGAAATAAAATAAAGCTGAAAAAATTAGGCACTGGCGAGAGCAAAAATAAAGCAGGAAGCAAATAGAGCTAAATAATGGTTCAACAGACATAGATACAGTACTACATTTATATACAAAATTTGGCACAAAATGAGTAGAAAACAAGCATCATTTCAAGAGCACTTACAAGCCATCTCCCTTTTCCCAAAGGACTCCGAGGTTTCTTCATTTCCTAAATGTTAAAAGCAAAAATTAATGTTACCTGCAGTCTTTGCGTACTGGCTCAGTCCTATTGCATACAGAATGTATACATGCAAGCTGCAGCATGCAAGCATGAGCCGTTCTGACTCACCACGGCAACTTTCGTCTGTTTGTGACACCCAAGGCTCTGCACAAAAATATTTTTTTTTATTACGCCTTTATTTCTGCTTACGGTAGGCGCTTACCTTGCGGCAGAACTAAGTTGCTTCATGGATGTGGTGGGGGAGCGGTTAAGGGTGGGGGTGAGGGTATGGGTGGGGGTGGGGGTTATGCTTTATGTACTACTGACAAGACCTTTCATGAAAAAAAAATTAATGTTTGCAAGATTTCAGAAAGAAATGAGCATAAGATTCCTCTCAGATACCTTCTTCATGTGTGAGGTTGACTGATCGAGCTCTGCTCATTTCACCTGAAAGAACAAACTCATACTTCAGTCCACAGATGGTTATGATGACTACTGCCAGTTCAAAGAGCATGAAATTACAGTGCATCAAATCTGACTGCAGTATTATTTGCTGATATCGAAAGATATTTGGTTCAGTTATTGGCAAGCAAATTTGGTGCTATTATTGCAATGCTCTTTATGAGGATCAGTAACAATATCTGGTTAAACAGATGATAAATGGATTTCAATTACAAAATCTGCACTGCTTGCTGTGAGGCACATCACATTGAAGGACACTAAATTTGTGCTACTGGCCTTCATCAATATATGGGTGAATCTGCAAGCAAGTAGTTATTGGCAGCCACCTAGAGAGGCACTATTACACAAATATCTGAGGATGCATGACAGCCTATTGCTCACCTTGTCGACTGAACCGAAGTCCCTGCGGCGGGTCTGTGAGGAACAAAAAAAAAAGAGAGACAACAAAGGAAAAAAAGTCAGCAGCAGAACCTCAAAATGCCACTCACAAATGTGCTTGTACCTGAGAAGCAAGAGGCCACTGACGATGTTAGCGGCTTCCTACAAAAAGTGAATACAGTTATAAACAGTGATTAGTGTTTGTGATGCCTCTATTACTACTATATAACACCCTACAGTTTAACTATCTAATTACTTCATAAATCAGATACACTATGAACAGAAGATATAATTCGAACAAAGGCAGCTCAGCAGCATTTTGCAAACAGTGTTCTTACCTCAACACTGAAGCTATTTCAAGACCGAGCCATCAAGATGTCTCACTTATAGCCATTGAAACAGTCATACACAAGCTGCAGCAACTAATTTGCATGAAAACAAAAATAATATATGAAACTACATGTATACAAAAGTTTATTAAGACAGTGTCATGCAAAATTAATCTTTTACCTTTATGGCAAGGCTCAGACAAAAGAATAGCATGCAAGTAGCTTTCTTCACTATCATGTCAAAAGCATAAAAAGAGATGCCCATGTCACCAGTATCAGCCAAAAAGTATGTCACGAGACCATCTTCTATTACCTTCAAAATGAAATGCTGCATGCTGTAGTGAATCTGCAAGAAAATAAAACAAGAAAAAGCTTGAAGTAACAAAACTACCAATATTTACAATATCTAACGAAACAGTATTATGCAAAATGGGCATCCCTCACCAGTACGGTGTGGCTCAGGTAAGGCAGCCAATGCTAAATGACTTTCTCCTGCACATTTTGACATAAAATGTATATCTTATGAGGGCTCTCAAAACAGTACCTGCAGTTAACTTCTTACCAGGATTAGAGGAAGATGCTGCACATAGCTTGTTTCCTATATTGGGTATTGGGAAACCAAAAGACATGTATATAGTATGGTTGTCAGTTCCATCATTCTCCATAAGCAAATGAAGTTTCAAGAGGATGCTAAGTGGGCAAGACAGTGTGGCTTCATTCTTACACTGCAGTGCACATGGACGAGAACTAAAGGAAAATACCCATTTATGTGGGCTTTTGTCTTTCATCCATGTCTGCGTGCATTGCAGCCCAGCAAACCTTTCACTACTAACCTTGAAAAGCAAATGAACACAGTTTGAAGAGTAATGGAGGAAAGTAAACATGTTTGCATGAGTTTGGAAAAAAAAATTTGCCAAAGGTCACCGTACCGTGGTATCCAATCCTGAAGTTTAAAGGCTCCAAAAGTTTGTGAATACTGAGGTAACAGATATCTAAGCAAAACAAAAGGTCTAGAACACTTTAATAGCCCTCCCCTGTTAACGCAGAACATTCAAAATTATTCCCTACTGATGAGTCTCAAGTTTCAGACTTGCCTCCAACAAAGTAGCAACATGTGTCAAATGCAAATAAACTTACCATTCTTCTCCTCTCTTATCAGAGCACTCCTGTTAAAGATACCAAATGTAAAAATCAGCCACATTACATTATACATAACAATTACCTACCTTCGCAACTGAAGTGGTGCCTCTGGTACATCAAGTTCCTCTGCTCCCACTTCTGACTGATCCAACTCGTCAGATGAGTATGGTTTCAAAATTATCCTTCGCCGCTTGCCTCTTCCTTTCTCTGTGAAAACCATTGGAATGTTAGGCAAAGGTATCTTTAGCATAATTAAAGACACACTCACCTTGATCCGTTGTTGCACTCTCATCATCAATCTATTCTGCTCTTGGCAGTTTTGACCTTGCTTCATCATACAATGCTGAAATAGAGAGTGACACTTATAAATAATAAAGCCAAAGCTTGGCAATGTCAAATATGTGCCGCTTTCCTCATTAATGTAATTTTATATTTTTATACTATTGTAGAAGTATAAAGAATTGCAACAATTCAATTTATGGCATACATTTACTAACCAATTGTGCAACTGCTATAGTCAAATAGAACTCAAGAAAACACTGGGTCTTGCCCCTAAAATCATTAAACAAGGCTCCACTTAGAGGTGTTATATTCATAGACAGCTTTTGTGGCTCCACAGAAAGGCTAGGAGTGAAAGGGAAGGAGGTGGACCTTTGTCTGCCTTGGAGTGCATTGGAGTGCAGTAACACACAGTGCCAAGCAGTTGAGGACAACAGCCAATTGAGGAAAACAAGAGCTCAGTACAAGACAATAAAAGATATCAAAGGATTAACCATAACAATTTTAAAAACCAGTAGACGTCATTGCTGAACGGCCTCCTTTGAGTGGCACCTGCCACTTTTTTTTCTTGAGTTGTATCAAACTATAGCATATCAGTCTTAAGAACAAGAATATTCTGCAAAACCATGAGGAGGATGAAAGTCCTAATTATATAGTCCCAATGGCACATTACATTTGCTATAACTTCATACCTAACTTCACATATTCAAGAACAATAGAAGGTCACAATTTATGAAGATTAGTTGTCAATGCTGTCTGTGTCATACCTGTTTTCCTGATCACCTTGACATCATACACTTCAGAAGAATTGACGTCAAGTTCCAGTCATGTCTTCACAAGCTTTTGGATAAGTGCAGTATTTTTTGTTGTGGGCCAAAGGCATTTTGTGGCATTTTCTACAAGTCAGTTGGATGCCATCACAGCAACACTGTTTTCTTCCACAAAATGCACTATAGCATACATATCCTATTAAGAGATAGATACATCAAACAAAATTACTGCTAATCAAGTTGGCTTCCTGAAGAAAGGGCACTTTTCACACCCAGAGATGAAATTAAAAATTCTGATGCAGAACATGCACTAACATCCCATAGCACATGGATATGTCTGTGTGCTGTCACTGTACTAGGATCAGGAGGAAAAGTCACAAGTAAAATGTCACAGATACCCTTATATCCTTGCAAGCTGAGCAAAAACACTATTAAATGAGATACAACCGACTTCAGTCTGGTATACCAGCAACCATAAATGAACACACAAAAAGATGCCACAGAATATGTACAACACATAGGCACATATCTTAGATGTGTGCCAACATCACAAATGTACAGATAAAAGACTTACATAATAACCACTGAAATGAACTGCCTACACATACCAGAACAGCATTTCTGTTAATTTATGTACATTTCACATCTAACCATTCCACATGTGCACATACACTGCATTGAGAGGGGTGCCACTAGTGCCATTTAAAGGCACATACACACACACACCCACACATACACAAAAAAAAAAACAAATATCTCAATGCAGTGGGCAGACCACAGTACAAATAATTTGCCACATGTAGCAATACAAGGTAACAGGATAGCAAGCATTCTACAAAGGTGCAGCACATAATTCACACCATGCCAACAGGTGAACATTCACAAAGGTTTTTGATAAAGGGGACATACAGCCTGTCGCATGCACACAAGGCAAATATCAAACTAAATGCACCTACTTCACAGGCACATAATATCAAGATCAGAAAGAGTACAGCAGTTTCATGCACAATTACACTCAAAGTAAACAACTGCCCATTCAGTGCTTGTAGGATCCATTCAAGTGCTGTATAAATGAATAAGTGGAAAAATGGCATAGTAGACTCTCCAAAAGGTATCAGGACACACTTTGTTTTGATGTCAGTGACCTTCCATGACTGAACAGGCCTGTCAGTTTCTCTTACAATGAAAATTCCCAATTTGGATGATGCACAGGGAGTTGTGTACAAATCACCAAGAACCTTCAGCTCCTTTCCATTTATCACTTTGTGCCCATGATCATCATGAGCAAAGTTTACGATCATGACCACAGTTGAATCAGTCACAATGCAAATGTTGTTGCCCAGTGATGTCCTCAAAGTGAAGTGTTGCAGAGTTGCAATATGAAACTGTGGACCAAAGCAATGTTCTGCCAGTGGGCCGTTGCTGTGTGTCTGAGAGTATTTTACTTCTTGCTGAGATTGCTCCTTTACATTAAGGAAGGTTGCAGTAGCCATACGTTCAGCACTGCAATTACCAAGCTGCTCTAGTGGCCTCTTAGAGTGTTTAACTTCTTCAGGTGTTCATGTAATCCTAGGCAGGAAATGCACTAAAATTGTCAAGTGCACCATAGTTGACAGCATCATCACACAAATGCACCAATGAATGAACATTGTATTAAAGGTTCTGTTTTCCATACAGTGCATTGAATTGCGTAACAAAGCAAACAAGGAGGTCTTTTGCATAGTTACAATACTGACGACACATGTCAGTGCATGAATAATAGTTATTGAAACATGTAAAATTAGGAAATGAGAGCACAGCTTTCTGGGCAACACATGATGTAGTACTGAAGGGCCAAAGTAGAGAAGAAAGCAACGCAATTCAGTTGCTTTCCACCTGTCAATATCCCTTAAGGATCGTGCTTTACGAGCAAACTCCTCACACTGGGTGCCTGCCAGCACAAGCAGCTGTTGTGAGATTTTGTCAACTGAAGAAGAAGGCAAACGATGTGCCAATGAACCTCGCATCCACATTAATACCAATTTTTTTGTCACTCCAATATAAACCAAATGCATGTAGTTCAATGAAAATTGTGAAACTAAGCCAATTGGCAATGCAGAGAGAGGGGTATCTGCAACATGGTGTTCTTCCCGAGCTTTTGGGCAAAGTCACTGTCAGTACGCAATGGCGCCTCTGTCTCTGGGAACACTACTCTCCCATCCACATACTCTCCACAGCCATAATAACCTGAGTGTAGCTTAGTGCCTAAAATGAAAGCTCGTGCTGGGGCGTCACACACAAATCCCTTGATAGTTACTGAATATGTCCTGTCGCCAACTTGAATGCCTTCATTCAAAAGTTCTAGTAAGTCAGAGACTAATGGGCCAAGGTAATCATTTAAGGAAGCAGGTTACTTGTAGCCATGATAGCATCCTACAAGGAAAACACCAGTACCTGGGAGGTCATCTGCTCTGCCAAGGATTGGCCAAAATTGACTTTGGGAGCTTTTAGCGAGTGGAAGGCCATCAATAAAAAACATTAGTCCGATGCTCTGCGGGAGTAATGCTCTGTCAGGCAATTTACCCAAGATGCTTTTCAAGCTCCGCGATTTCGAAGTGGATGTACGATCCCCCAGTACAACTTTTTATCTCAGCAGAACGCGGCGTTTTAAGCAGAGTTCGTGCATCGAAAGGCAGCTCTGCGAAGCATGTGTGCGTCTGCGGCGTTTTAAGCAGAGTTCGTGCATCGGAAGGCAGCTCTGCGAAGCATGTGTGCGTCTTCAACTTGAGCACCGAAGAAAGTGCCTTTAGTGAAACGTTTTTTTCGCACGCCCTTTGCTAGTTTCTGGGCTAATTGGAGCAGATCATCTAAACAACCACCCGAGCTCTCAGAGCTAGGGTCACTAACACTTCGTTCGCTGTACCCTAGCAAAAAAATCCAATAGAAAACTAATAGCCTATCAGATTATTGATATTGGTTTTATAGGTATGCCAGAGTATTGTTCGTATGGGTTGTACTAGCCTATTGGTTTTACAGGTCTGCTGGAGTATTGGTTTTATAGGTCAATTGTTTACTGGTCGTATAGGTTATGGTTTTATCGGTCCTATGGCATCTGGTAAAACAGATAGGTCTGTAATGCTAGTACACCGATAGCTGTCAATAATCTGATAGATCTACAAAACCAGTAGGCTTCCTATTGGTTTTGTAGGCCCTATGGAATATTGGTCTCATCGAGTACCTGCGTGTGTTTACCTCTCTGCACACCTGAAGGGAGAGGGCAGCTATGTTCAATTTTCTAGGGATAGATTTACGCAGCAGGTGCATGTATACACATTTTAATCCACAATGACAGCGGCAATGCATACTGGCACATAATCCAAACATTGACTGCATCCAGATAGCCCTCGATTCCAAAAATGCGGACTTCGGCCCGATGATGTAGTCTCTCCAATACTAAGGCACCTGAAAGAAATAAAAAATTGCGTTACAGCTTGAAAAATAAGCGACTCTAAGAGCGCGACACCACCACGACTTCAAAAAATCGGCCCACATATATACCGGCAACCGCGATTGCGCGCGTATTCATGCGGAGTACAGTTCACTGTAATGCCGAGGCAGTAAGGCGAGGCGCCGCCATTATTGAACGCCGAGGTAGCTGCTGAACCAACATTCCGTCTTGCGCCTCACCCCAGGTTCTGCCACTTGAACACAGTGCGCATGACATTCGAAAACAGACTAACGCTAAAAAGTTCCATCAATACTTTCAAGAAATCGTGCCGACAACTTTCAAACTCGGCACTGCGTTATAACACACTGCGCGATTCAAATTCCTTTGTTGGCACGCAGGCAACGGCATTCTGCAGCGCAAAGCCCCATCATACACTGACAAAGTATAAACGTCAGCCCGAAGTTGTAAGTGATGCACACGCACCTGATCAAAAGCTGAACGTGCGCTGGAACGTTGATATCCCCGAGAAGCACCCCGAAAAACGGCGAAAACTTATAAACACAGGGCACCGACCGAACTGCCGCTAGCCCATGAGCGATCGCGCCAGCGCCAATGCTTCTACGGAGCTGCGCATGCGCGCCCAGAGGAGAGGTGGAAAGGAGGATGAGAGAGGCCAGCACGGGAACGCTTGCGCGGGAGTAGGAGTGAGAGAAAGGAAACCTATGACCTACCTCTCCGCTGCGAAGCACCGCCTGCATCGCGCTACCGCGGCGGCAGCTCGAGCCGTACTCGTCTAAAGTCCTACTCGTCGCGTGCTCGATGTCGACTCCTCTCGCTTCGGCGGCGGTTGCAGTTGCTTGGACGCGTGCCTCTCAATCCATTTCACCGCCCTGCTCTGCACATGTAGGTGATTGTGACTCAGCTGGGCCCCGACAGAGCCGTGCTATATCCGCGTGCTTTCCCATCTCCATTCAGTGATCCAGTAGCAACAGCGCGCGCGTCTTGCTGCTCCAACCGTACGTAGTTTGTTGAGACCGCGCCCAGAATTAAGTGAGAATACTTTGTGTCGCGGCGTTCTCAATTGTTATTGCGGCTAATATTGTATATTACGGCAACACTCAATAAAAAGGATGAATGCGTGAGTTTCGGGGATGGGTCCGAGATGGAAAAGGAAGCAATGAAAAAGACCTAAAATCTCCAACTGACTGATCCTGCATGTAAGACCCATAAACAAAGGCATACTGATGTATCAGACACATGAACCAATATGTAGTGGTCTACAAGACAAGCATGTATCAACCTATAAGATGTATGGGCTTCTGTACTGGTCTGATACTTTTCTTATACAACCCACCGATAAACCTATGAAACCAATACTATTGCCTATAGGACAAATATGTACCAGTCTATAAGATTTATGAGTTTCTGCATAAGTCCCATAGAAATGCAGATACAACACATAGAATACCTACAGAACCAATACCAATTCTTATAGAACCAATTACGCTCCCTATTAGTCTTTTTTGCTAGGGTAGTCACCAATTGCTAGCTCTGATTCATGAGTAGCAGAGAATGAAGGCATAAATGTGGAACCTATGTCTTCCATATTATGCTCGCCGACATCACCCACCGCGGAAATAAAATCAACATCAATGTTCTGCTCATTTGATGTGCTCTCAAAAGAACCACGAGGGGTGCTTTCTGCGCCAGTATGGCCGAAGCCACTAGTTGAAGGTTCGCAATCGCGAATATCAACTACACTTTGTTCAGTTGATGTTGTAACTGATTCAATTCGTTACGGCTGTTGTAGTTTTAAGATAACTTCGTTTATTTACAACAACAATTGAGAACCAAATACAACATCTTTAAGAGGGGAGCAAGAGCTCGGAAATACACATGCTTATCGATGGGGCTCCCCGTTCGTTCTGTCTCCCGCATTATTTTTCCCTCCGGTCGGAGGGGTCCGCGGTCCGCTTGTCCCGGCGTTGGCCCCTCTCCCATGGCATCCCGCAGAGGGTGACCCGGGGAGGAGCTGTCGGCGGCCATACATTGCTGAAAGGCGCCTGTTTTGTTTCAGGCGAACACATTTACACAAAGGGAGCAAAAAAAAAAGAGAGAAAAACGCAAGTTTCAACACTGCCCCGCCGAATGAGCTTGCTCATTCTCCGTTTTCGAACAGCTCTAATGGGTACAGTAGCTGAACGGGGCGTCATATCGTTTTCCCCTGCGACACCCTGACTTTACAAGAGCGAACTTTTCCGTCGCGCCCAGGATTTATGGCAGCGATGATCCCGCTCTTCCAGAGCAGTCGCGGCCGGTTCTCTCGGACCAAAACAACCTCTCCTACTCGAGGATTCGCGGAATTGGTTCGCTTAGAGGCGTACGCAGAGCGCAGCTGCCCCAAGTATTCTCTCTGCCACGCCTGCCAAAACAAGTTCAAGATCTGGCCTCTTTTCTTTCAGAGCGCACGCAGCGAAGCCGCGGACGTCTCAATGGCTCGTGTTTCAGGCGAAGGCAGAGCAGTTAAGCGTCGTCCGGTTAAGAAGCTAGCCGGTGTCAGTGGGGCGCCGTCCTTAGGGTCCTCGTAAGTGTACGTGAGGGGTCTGGAATTTATCACTGCCTCTACTTCAGCCAAAACGGTTGACAGCTCAATAGCGTCCAGGCAGTGAGGTTCGATTTTTTTCTCAGCGCGGTTTTCACGCTACGGACTAGCCTCTCGTAGAACCCGCCCCACCACGGCGCCCGCTCAGCTATAAATTTCCATTCTATGCTGAATTGGCGAAATGGTCCTGTGTGTCAGGGTGTCGCAGGAGCTTCCACAAAATGCCCATATTTTTCGAGGCTCGTTTTAACGAAAGAACATTGTCGGAGTAAATGATTCGGCACAAGCCCCTTCGCGACACAAATCCTCGGAACGCCTGGATTAGACGCTCAGTACTCATGTCCACAACAAGTTCAAAATGCACGGCCCGCGTCACAGCACACATAAACAGCACAATATATATATGACTTCAGCGTCCGAGTATTCTCCCCATGAGGGGTCCGGCGAAATCCAGGCCCACGAACTGGAACGGGTCTGCTTGGGACGTTCGATCAGGTGGAAGGAGCCCAGTCGGTGCATCGAAATGAGAAGCACTATACCGCCTACACACCACACACGACCTCACCACACTTTTCACCAGCTGACGGCCGCGCACAATCCAGTACTTCTCTCGAAGCTGCACGAGTGTGTCCCTGGCAGCGGTTGGTCCCACGAAAGGTTCTCTTTCCAAATCACTTGAAATAGCGCCTTCGCCGTCATCGTGTAGGGGGATAAAAATCCAAGAGGGTCGTACAATCGTGCCGTTGTTTGCAGTACAAGGCGCTTGGTGTTTATCCTTTCCTTGGAGAATTCAATGATCGGGTCCAGGGAAAAAGTGAGAATGTCTTCGTTTGCCTGCAAGGTGAGCCCAAGCACCTTTAACAATTCCGCTGGCTGACCTAGCGGCCTTTCGTTCGGGCAACTTTCCGAGAAAATTGACGTCATCTTCTCGCTGTTCGATCCCCTTTTATGCAAACGCATTGAGGCTGCTTCAAAAATGCCGTTCGCCTGCTCGTAAATTTCTGCGGCTTCTTCATCGTTGGCAGCGCCACACAGCAAGTCGTCGACATAAATGCTTCCCTTGAGAAGCTCAGCAGTATCGGGGTATTGGTCTTTGACACTGTCAAAGTGGTGTCGCAGCGTCGCCGCCAGCAGGAAGGGACTAGACGTAACTCCAAATGGCACGCGTGCCATTCTTCACACTACGGTTCTGGGGAGCGGTTTGTCCATCTTGGGGCCGCTTTCATACCACAAAAACCTCAATGAATCCCTGTCTTCAGGAGCCACCCTAACTTGTAAAAATGCCTTCTCCAGATCGGCCACCAGCGCGATTCGATGGCGTCGGAAATTCAGCAGCAGCCGAAGAAGTTCTGGACTTAAATTTGGTCCGCATTCTAAATTCTCATTAAGAGATTTTGCTCCCAATCCATGAACTGATGCGTCGAAGACAATTCTCAACTTCGTCGTGCTGCTGCTCTCACGAAGTACAGGCTGGTGGGGCATATAGTAAATATGTTGACCGTCGTTACAAGCCTCATCGGGCACGATCTCTGCTATGCCTTCGGTCACCAAGCGTCGCACTTCGGCATCGTACTCACTTATTAGAGCAGGCGTCCTGCTCAGTCTTTTCCCCAGCTGGCGGAATCGTTTTTCTGCTACTGCTCGATTATCTTGAAGATCGATTTGCTCCTTCCAAGGAAGCTTCACCTCATACCGCTGGTCAACAACTTTTACGGTCTTGGTAAAGCATTCCCAGAGATACTTGTCGGAGGTATCTTCCGGTGTGTCGGAGACTCCAATGCTTTCCAACTACCAGAAACATCTCAAAACAGGCTCAACTTGGTCTGCAAGCGTAGTTCTTAGCAGGACTGCATGGGCGCAAGTGACATCTTTGCAGGGGAATGACGTTTGCCCCTGCACTGCCCAGCCAAAACACTGTTTCGAGTGCTGTTAGCATGTTGTCTAGTTTCGTAACTTTGCCAGTTAGAAACTCCCAAAAGTGATCCGAGCCCACCAGTACGTCGATCCCTGCTGTATTGGGATAACAGCATTCGTCACCCGGTGGCAAAGAAAGCTCGTGGAGAGTCTATAATTCGCTTATTTGGACAAGGAATGGCCTGTTCGCATATTGTAGGCGTTTCTAAGGCTTCAAATTTGAATTGAGCTTTCGGATCATCCTTTGCCAATAGACACACCTCAACGCGCTGGAATGTGCGCTGCTTTTGCTGTCCTCCGAAAATTCCAATCGACAGTGTCTCTGTTCCGAGCAATTTGCAACCAAGTTTTTAGAGCAGTCTTCTGTAATGAATCTCTGACTGCCGCTGTCAAAGAGAACTCGGGAAACCTTTCTTGATTTACTTCCCTTGTTCAGGGCTGTCACGGTAGGCATTAGGACGGTGCGGTGACTGGGGTCTTCTGATCCTGAAGCATGCAGGTTTACTGGTTGCACTCCTTCGTTGGCCGACCGTGCTTTCTCGGCTTCGTTGATTGCAGGGTCGCATAACGCTGTCGCATGTCTGCGCTTGCACTTTTTGCAGCTTATATTGACTCTGCATTGCCTTGAACGATGTCCATGCTTTGTGCACTGTAAGCATCCGCCTTTCGCTGTTAATATTGTTTTTCTTTCTTTGACTGAAATCTTCGATTGGCACTCTTGGCTGTCATGACCATCCGATTTGCAGAATACGCATTCCATGCAGGATGCTGCGCCATGCAGGGCTGAGGCGGAAGAAGGGTGAAAGTTCCCTCGTTGAATTCGTGCCTTGTGCCCATCAAAATGAGAAGGAGGCTTACCATGCGTGTCGTCGGGCCTGTCCTCCATCGTCCTCTCGCGACTCTGCAGCTCTAAGCGGAAGAACCTCAGCAGAGATTGCAGAGGCGTCGCCTGTGCGGTGTCTGATGGTGAGCTCGTTGACCCAGAATCCTCGCTCATCGTTAACGTCGTCGCCTTGTTGGCTCCGGCATATGAGCGGTGAAAGCCCAGAATCAACTCCTTCGGCAGAGCACGGAGAAGGACAGGATACAACATCGCCTGGTAGCCACCTTCGTCGATGCCAAGCGCCTTGAGTCCCCGCATGTGAACCTGTACATCATCATATAGAAGCCGCAAGGCTGCCACGTTCTTCGCAGAAAACACAGGTTTAACATCAATCAGGCCTTGCATGTGATCCTGAATCAACGCTTCCTGATTCCCAAAGCGCTGCTGCAAAATGTCGACCGCGTCGTTGTAGCAATCACCTGATGCTTGCAGTCCGGCGATAGCTGTCTTGGCCTCCCCTGTCAGCAGCGTCTTTAGGTAATTTAGGCGATCTATGTTGGACAGATCTGCGTTCTTGTGAACTGCCACCTCGAACTGTTCCCAGAATGGTTGCCAGATTTTCCGTTTGCCGTCGAATTTTGCTAGCTCCAGCTTCGGAAGTTTAATTTTCTGAGCCGCGGGACTGGTACCAATTGAAGCTGGATTCCGGATATCGTGAGTCCTGATTGCGTGTACAGCTTCATCTTTTCTCAATTTTAGACGGCAGATGCAGGTAGTCACTCTGTCGCTATATTCGATGACTTGTTCAAATTCATCTTCAGCTTCATCTTCTTTAACGGTAGGTTCTATTGCCGCATCCACATCGATAAGCTGTTGCTTTACCAATTGTAAACGTTCGATGAGAACGCTCACCTTTTCGATGGTGGGTAGTGGTTCAGCGCCCGAGATGTCGTCCGTTTCTTTGGTCAGCCGCGTCGCTTGGCTTCTGATGGTCTTTCTCTTTTTCCTCAGAACATCCATGTCGCTGCTGTCGTTGGTCGTTTAGTCACTGGGTCCGGTCGATAGTCCTGATTTGCATTCCCGGGTTTCGGCACCAAGATTTTTTACTGTTGTAACTGATTCAATTCGTTACAGCTGTTGCAGTTTTAAGATAACTTCATTTATTTAAAATAACAATTGAGAACCAAATACAACATCTTTAAGAGGGGAGCAAGAGCTCGGAAATACACATGCTTATCGATGGGGCTCCCCGTTCGTTCTGTCTCCCGCATTCTTTTTCCCTCTGGTCGGAGGGGTCCGCGGTCCGCTTGTCCCGGCGTTGGCCCCTCTCCCATGGCATCCCGCAGAGGGTGACCCGGGGAGGAGCTGTCGCCGGCCATAAATTGCTGAAAGGCGCCTGTTTTGTGTCAGGCGAACACATTTACACAAAGGAAGCAAAAAAAGAGAGAAAAAGGCAAGTTTCAACAGTTGACGCTGCACGGCCGATGTTACTCGTTGAGGGTTGGCCACAACCTACCAGGCTTTGTTAAGTTGATGCACTGAAACACGGTTCGTTTTGTAGAGCACTCTCTCCTTCTATGCTGCGCATTAGTGGCTCTACAGCTGCATCTAGTCGTCGGTGCTTTTGCCGGCGTGACAGGGCGCTTAAAGGGCAACTCCGGGGGTTTTTTGACATTCGCATATTCTAATAAAAATTTTACTGTAGATTCTCCTCTCCGTCCTGACGCATTCTACAAAATTTGGGCGCCGTACGATAATCCGTTCGCGCGCAACACAACTTTAAAATATGCTATTTTCATGGCTTAAGTTGAGACTATTTCTGCTGGCAACACTGAGTTATTGACGTCACAAACAGTATGCCGGCGTTACTGTCCACTTCCCGCATGATTATGAAAATGTGAGGTTTATATTGAACTACCTCAGACATTTTATGAAATGCTTCATGATTTCCATACTTTATTTTCACCATCCAACGCACGTACGAGTGTTTCTCTAATACTGAGTGTGACGTCACCATTTCGTCACCTGGGACGTCGTTTCTGGCCATGAAAGCAGTTTCGGTTTCGGTTTGCTGTTTTTTCTTTTTAAAAATACTTCTAATTGGAATTTCGAAAAACGGTTTTTTGTGTTCGAGTCAGGACGTGCCGAGGAATGTAATTCAACCAAAAACACAGAATGATGGAAAAACCACCGGAGTTGACCTTTAAGGCTTTCTTTTTATCCATCGCCGTATTTTCACGGTCTCACAAAGGCAAGTCAAGTATAAAAGCATTTACTTTTGCAGGATGACGGTTCCCGTACGGCACTATACTTCCCGTTTTCGCCGTTTTCAGACGATAGCAGCAGGTGTTGCCAAAGCGAGGCCAGCCAGCCAGACGACCAGAACAAAACAAAAGGCATGCAAAAGGCGCCAAATCCAACAACGCGATAGGAACACCGCTATGCGGGTAAGCCGGTAAACTGGCAAGTGACAAAATTGCTAAAAAACTTATCGTTCATAAATTGAACCTCAAAAAAACTTTCGAATAGTTTTTTAATGAAACAATTTTAAAGATGCGTTTTATTTTCAAACTTTGTGTGAGGATGATTTAGAAAAAGATACTCAATTTAGGCAGCCATATGCAGCCAAGTCAAGACACAGTATGCTGCCAACATGGCTGCCAAGGTGCTGCTTTGTTTATGATGCTGCTAGGCGTTTATCGTTTCAACTTTTGGCGTTTATGCAGAATAGAGGCATACGAACTTTTGCATTGATGCAATATACAAGCTTGGTTGAAGACTTAACTTAAAAAACGCGTCACTAGAGTGAGTTAAAAGCATTTCTTTAATCATTTACTGTGGAGCGGAATTGCGAGCACGAAGTGACGGATATTGGGCTTAATTGTTGGATCGCGAGCGCGTGGGAACATTACTTTCAGTAGTCGTTGCCTTGCGTTCGCGTAGCTTAATTTCACTCCACTTTGAACAACTGTGAGATGAAAGAGGCATAGGAAGAAAGGAGCATAGCAAGCTAGCATTGTACAGTTGAACGGATGTCGATCGTGCTCGGTATATCATCCCTTCGCACAGAATTAAGCGCACGAATATACGTATGTACCTGCATGTTCAAAACAATGACAGCAATTTTAAAGGTTACCAATTAAATGCTTGTCGTCATCGCGTTCATTCCTCGAGTTAAATAGCTCTCTAATGTCGGTGTTGAGGTATGTACATAAACATGCAAAGGGATTTTCTACACCTCGTTCTGACTGTCATTATACTGAAATATATATATTTATGAGCATGCATCTTGTTCGAAATGTCCTTTAAGCGTTTCTGAACTGACTTCTTGTTGGAGACGTCGTTTAAACATTTCTTAATAAACTTCTTCCCGGAGACGTTTTTACAACGTATTCATCTTGCATAAGACATTGGTGGATGTTTGGAGCTGTGTCAAGATGTCATTAAGACGTTTTGTGTTTCGTGGGATACAGTACGACATACTGATCGCGGGTGACGTTAATGCGCACATAGAAAAGGTCGACAGTCGCACGGACGCTAACGGGAGGCGCGGCTCGGGGAATTGGACAAGAGAGAAGGCCTGAAGATCATTAACTTGACGGAGAAGTGCCTAGAGGCGATCAGGGTATGCTGCATAGATTGCTACCTGATGTGGACAGGTTTTACAATGCTCTGGAGAGGATGATCATTGACGACAATGTATGTGGGAAGATCGCCTGTGACCATACCAATTTTCGACAGGGTTTTGGCCGACGACGCCAGTGTCCCACTGCACAAGGGACGGGGCCACGACACTCCTCAGAACGCGATCTTCAGCTGATGGTAGCGCTTCTGGAGAAAAGGGCAGGAGGAATGGAATCATATGAGCGGATGTTGGCAATATTGATGGAGGTGCTGCAAGATTCTCCGGTACGTAGGGCTGGCCGACACCGCGCGAAACCGTGGTGGACGGTGAAGGTGGCGGTGGCCATAAAGAAGAGGCACCAGCAAGCGACACCGACATATCAGTAAGGGTGGTGACCAGGTGGCCACGGCGGCGACATGGAGCAACTTCCTGGATTGCAAAAAAGATGCAGCTTCCCTGGTCCAGACTAGCATTCGAAGCCTGAACCAGCGGTTTATGGCAGATATGTAGAAGGCAGGTAGACAGGCCCCGCAGCGTTTCTGGTGCCGTGCTCAGGCGGTAAGGAGCCCCCTAGAGGCGGCTCCGCGCGTCAGAAAACGCAGACACTGAAGGGCCACACTTGCTGGCCTCTACTGGAGATTTGGTGGAAGTCTCTTTCGAATGTGACGAGAGAGCGCCAGTGCGTATCGCTGGCGAGCAGGCCGTACAAAGAGCTAGGTACACGACTGATCTGGACGACACCACTGTCGTTCCCGCCGACCTGTGCTGACAGACAGAGAGCTTGAAAGAGCGGAGATGATGGACGCAGGGACATCATCCTCACGAGTGCCTCATTTCCTACTCTATTCTCTGATTAATGTTGCCCTAAATGTTTTGATTTAATGCCACCCTCGAGATGCATGATCAAAGTTTGCATCACGCAACGTCACTGCCAATATATTAACTTACCTTGTTTGCAGTGTGTTTGGAGGGCCAGGCTTTGAAATCGGCATCATCAGGAATGATTGGTATGCATGATCAGCATCACAGAGCAGCACTCCATGAGCAGGGTGCCCCTCACAATGCACCATCAAACGCGGGTAATGAAAGATTCGGTTGTCATGGACCAAGCCTGGCCAGCTGGCGCCGATATAAAAAATTGCAGCTGCGGTCGGGGACAATCTGCATCAAACCAGCAATGCAGCAGTCAGCAAATTTAGGGCGGCGTAAGGGTTTCATTTTCTAGGCTCTGGATAAGCAAACCATTTAGTAAAGATGGTTTCTGTTGAAATCAGTCACTGTTGCACAACACTCTGTCGTTGAGAAGACGCAGTTCTTTTAACTAGGGTGTCAAACCGGAATTTTTTCGAGTTCGGTTCGGGTTCACACCTTTCGGGTTAGGGTTCTGTTTCGGCTCCGGAGGCCTATTCTGTTTTGGTTCGAACCGGTTCAAATGGGTTCAGGAAAAAATAAAACTTCGGGTGTATTTTATATTCCTCTTTTTTTTAATACTGAGTTTTCTGTCCTTTTCCTGTATATAATAAAAGCTGAAATTTTATATAGCAGTCCATTTATTGTTTTGTCCTCCACTGTGACGGGTTCCACTTAGTTGTACAGACCTCTGCAAAATGTTTTTAATGAGTGACGGATGATTAGAACATTATGGGCCTTCCTCGTCACCACGCAACCCGTTGAACATGAGGATGAATTGCAGGGCTAGTTGGTTCATGTCTGCTAAGAAAAAACCGCGAAAAAAGACCCATGACGCGAAGAAACGCATACGCATACACGGTCGCCAGACTTACAACTGATTTGTTGTTAGCACAAAATTCTATAGCCACCTTCCTGCGCAAGCACACTTACAAAAAAAAACATAGTGAGGTCGTAGTTCAAACACCTGATAAAAACCATCATTTTTTCTCGGTGATAACCACAGGTGGATCTCTTATGGAAGTCGGCTCATTCATTTTTGTTAAACTTACCCGAGAATCTAGACTTTGTGTCTGGTCTTTAACCTACCAATTATTCTGGTGCCGTGAAACAAAGGTAAACGATCTATGCATTCTTTCACATGCATGGCCAGGCTGCTTCTGGTACCTGGCCGACAACAGTCGCCGTGTTTTTTGAGCCGTTTGTTTAGACATGCCAGTTTGCCCGATGTATACACTTTTCCACACGATGTCGGGTTAGAATAAAAAACACCGACAGCACTCTTCATGAGTCTCTTTGGTGCTTGGTTTCGCAAGTTTGTGATTTTTCCGCGCCAGATATTTGGGCTGAAAACATCCTATCCACTCCATTCGTTTGCGACACCTGTTTCAGTCCGTGATAAAATATTCCTTGTTTCTACAGGGTTTTCGGCCGACACATTTTTCAATTTTCTTGCCTAGCTTTTATCGACCACTAGAGCAGAGAGGACGGAAATCCAGAAGCTGCTGGTCGGTTCACCTGTTCAAAAAGGCTTTTGTGCTTAACTTGCGGGCAACGCTGTTTAACTGCATTTATGAAAGACAAGTTCGCAATGCGAGCATTACCAAATTCGAGCGGTCAGATTTATATGATAAAAGTGCTTTTGAGACTTCTCTTCCAACACAAGGGTCCATCACAAAAAACCTTAGGCTCTAAATCAAGAGACCTAATGGTCTTGACAGATGGTAACTCCTTGGTGAAAACCATCTTCTTTGAACAGATGCTACAATATGTAAATTCTGGCCCGCCACATGGGTGAGCTGGTCAGTTGATAAGTTAGAAACGACCCAAGAAATCAACATATCTGAAAATTATGATAACTTATGATGAACTGATGAAATTATGATGAACTGCGTCCCGATGCAATGAATTATTCAAACGTTTCTTCTACTGTATCACACGTGCTTTTCGCTGATCTGTTTTTTTGTAAAATGAAAACCCGTAGACCAATTTACTCAAAAAGTGTGTTTTTTCTCAAAAGTGTATATTTAGCTTGCAGTTCCCCCTTTCTAGACTGTCTATGGTATCCGCATCAGCGACGGTGAAAAAAGCGATGGAACGCATTATTTTTTTGACAGTGTAGTTGTACGAGCCGAAACGATATCACATCAAGTATAGCTTGTGAATAATATTATTACCACTACTTCCACTCAGTTCCTTGCTCCACCCAGTCTTCAGTTTTGAACATCGGAGCTTCACTGCTGGCATAATTTAACTTGCCAACGGTAATAAAACAAGCACACATTTATAAGAACAAAAGGAAGACAAGAAAAAAGGGGAATTCGACTTATGGAATCATTTTTTTACTAAGTTCAGATACAACTCAAGAGCAGACCTGTAAATTGCTGCGCGAGGCTGCCTTCCCAACATCAGTGTCGGAGTATCAGTCTAAAAATCTCGGTCAACCAAATTGCATCAGCTGGCGTCGCATCGCATACAGCTGCTATACACTTGTCATGCGACTCATTACGACGTTGTTGAATGACAGCAAAATAAAATGATTTGCGTGCCATTTTTTGATAGATTCGTCATTTGGTTTTTGAGTTGTACATGGGTATATATTCATGTAAATATGTAACTGAACTTACGATGTATATGCTCCTTTTTCTCTACCTACGAAGGCTCTCGAATGGGGCAACTTTCTCCATGAGTGAACAATTGCGCAGTGCAGCGACGACCCGTGTTCGAGATGAAACGATAGCCCGGTAACAGAGACGTGTGTAATGCATGTGGCAAAATATTTTCCTTTGTTCTTGTCACCTATTTGAAAGGGACGACTTTTTGATATGGTTTTAATGTTTGCGATGTGCAATGCCGCTTGGATATGAGCGAGAAGAGGGCTTCAAGCAATACTAAAGGAAAAAAATAATGAAGCTAAGTTGCCAGTAAAAGTTGGTCGGAACCGTACCGTGAGCCGGTTCGGAACGGTTCCTCCTGTTTGTTCTAGTTTGGGTTCAGTTCCAAGATTGCGGAAAAAATTCGGGTTTGGTTCGGTTCCGGTTCCGGGCGAAAATTCGGGTTCGGCTTCGATTTTCTGTTTGGTTATGTTTCGACACCCTTCTTTTAACAACCGCAAAACTAGCTCTCAGTCGCGTATCAATCACGTAAACAGCGTGGCGCTGCCTGCATGGGTAACGAAGCTATATTTTAGAGCTACCACTCTGTCCAAAGCAGAAAACTAAACATCGAGCACAGCAAATGACATATTTTGACTTCGTGCACAAGCACTCGAGACGAACAAGGTAAAAGTTGCCCGTTTGTAACACCTAGCAAAAATATTAACTGCTTATCTGAACGTCGATGAAAATTTCATCGTTTGCATTCTCACGTGAGGACAGCGTATGCAGCCTGTCAGTCCAGGGAAGCCTGTTGTTTCGTAAAACTCCCGCCTCAGTGATAAAAAAACTCCGTGTTTCGGTGAACTGTACCAGCATCGGGCGCAGGTGCTTTGCTATGAGTGTGGTGACTTTTCTAACTGCGCAGCACATCCTTGATTGCGGTATCCTCACGAGGTCTAAGTTGCCGTTTGGAAGGTGCCAGCTACATAAAAGCCTAATGCCATGGGTAGCTGCTGCATAGGAGACATCAGTGGTACCCTAGAGGCAACATCGAGAGCAGCTATCGCACAGTGTTCTGGGAGAACTAGCAGCGGGCGAGAAACTGCTCTTCATCGTAAACCTCCATTGGATTTACCTGATGACGCAGAGCTGGTCGAGGAATCTTTGGCAGGGAACATCACATCCATTGCGTGCCAAGCAAATTCATACGACGCAATCATGCCAGCGACGTCGCTCCGGCGGGCAGCCATGTTGAAAAAACGAAGTCGCCTTCAAGACAGCCCAAGAGCTTGAAATATCTTGAAACTTGACTGGACTTCGAGGGAGTCAAGTCTAGCTTAAGTTGCCTTTAGAGTCAAGTACTGTTTATGACCCGCGTTGTGGCCAACTTGAGAATGCTAGAAGTCAAGTCCGAGTAAATTACATCTCTGCATTCGTGGGTAAGGCTGACTCAATATTAATAAAGCAGATAGTTGAGGTTACATTAAACCCAATTCTATGTATCATGTTATGTCCTTGGATCTCTAACTGGCAGGTTCAAATTGTGACAGCACTGCTTTTTGAACACCAGATTGTTTTTAACGTTTTCCGTGGTAGAAAAGAGGCCAAGCTGCTCTCTTTAGCGGATTCCCCGTGTTGTGCGTGCAAGTGGTTTTTCGATTTTGTGAAGCAGTGGAAAAAGCAACGAGATGGCTCGTTTCAGATAGCGTACGGTCCCTTTTCTACCTTGTGCCAAACACACGCATACACCATGTGTGTGTTGCAAAATAAAATTAAAAACGAGGCAACGAAAGTCGCTACTTGTATTTGGCCGGGAGGATGTTTCTTTCGGCGGTGTACTGTGTTCAAGAAGGCTGTACCCGGACCGAAAGTAGCCAGGGTGCATCTCGGCCTGCACGCTCGAGAGCTTTTGCGGGCGGTGCTTCTTTGTAGCTCTTTTGAAGACTGACTTGGCACAAGAACAGTAAGCCACACAACATAGGAGGCGACAGATAAAGTGCAAACCAAGCAAATGTGCACTGGGCTTTGCTCTCTGTGGCAATGCGCAGACGACAGGCTGGACTCCCCCCACAGCGAGGGCAGCTGTCATTATTAAAGCTGTTTCAAAAAAACTCTTCGGCGTGACGGGCATATTGCGCACCAATAAGTCGGATACAGGTAAACAAAAGCGGCATAAAGACCTCAAAGTACCCCCCTCCAGCCAGTGGCATCGCTCCAAATGTTTGACGTCACGAAACACACGAGAAACGGCAAAAATAAAACAAAAAAAAAGCGTGTTCTGCGCTCACGGGCTCATGGACTTTTGGTCAAACAGCCGCCTCGGATTGTCGCGTCCGTCCGTCGGTGCAGGCGCTGGTTGGTGCCGTTAGCGGCTTCACTGCCTTAGGACTCCACGGCAGAAAAGAGATGCAGTGAAGCGCAGAAAAACGAAGCGGTTTTGTGAAAACTCGAAAGTGCGGAAATTCACCATCAAAATCGTCGTTTTACCTCACGTACTGAGATGAGCAAACGATCCATTATCGATCGAATTAAGTAAAGGTATGTATTTTTTCTGGAACGCACGAAGCATTTATGAACTACTTGCCAGCCCGGACTCACTCGTAGAAACCGCCTTCCAAGCGCTACTAGTAAGTGCAAGACTGTCGGGCGTGACGTGATGGTATAGCTCGGCAGCTATTGGTTGGAGGGGGTCTTTTGATAGCTGGGTGCTGCTTTTTTCTTGACATGTATCCGATGTAAGGCTGGTGCGCAGCTGGACTCAAGCAGGCGGCTTTGGCTGGTCTTATCAGATCTGTCTGGGGCGCCGGGTGGAGACATGGGTGCACGTGGCAGCATTGCTCTCAGAAGGGTACACACGAGGCCACCGCCGTTCGTTCCTTTCCTGCTCTCTCTGTCCAAACGAACCGAATGGTCTTCTTTCAGCCCAGTCTCCCCCCCTCCAAGAAAAAAAAAAACAGCGGACGGTAGGGCAAGTTCCTCAGTTTGTGCTACTGTGAAGCTTTCGATCGAACCACTCAAGATGTTGGTGCAATGTTGATAACAACATTTTGCTTCGTTGTTGCAACTACAGTGGCTCAATGGCGTCGGTGTACCACGTGCAGGAACAAGTTTCCAATGCGGTAGTGTCCTTGGATATTTTTGGGCAATGCATAGTTCAAGTGAAAGGTGTGTACGACGTCATGCAGGTTTCGAGGCGAGTTTCATTATTTTGCGGCTTTTGCCTTCACAGTGCACATAATCAGGCCTCCGGCTTTTGCATATGCGGCTACTGTCCAGAATGAAGCAGATCAGGAGATGTGAACATCGGTGATCTGATGCAGAGTTCGGATTCAGGCTAGTTTGCGCATATGTTGCTTTTCTGTCCCCGTTCTTAGCGCTGCTTTCTTTTCATACTCAAACCTAGCTTTAAGCGCTCTCTCCAGGAAGCGTAATCAAACATTATGCACGAAGTGCTGACCAGTTTACCTTATATGTTGTACTGCTCTGGTTAGGCGACGTCTCGCTCTACTCTCATGTAACTATTATATGAGTTGGAAAAAACAAAGCAATCTTAGGCACCATTGCGGCGGTGTTCGTGCAAATCAGAAGCGCAATAGAATTACATGTTTTACTTTACATTTTCTGTTTGTTCCTGGGGGAAGTCAGGAAGCGATCGGATGACATTTTTGGTGGTTCCATGCTGCACCGTGTCCAAACAACCAGTCTTTTAAGCGGCGTCTCCCAGATGACACTCTAAGTACAGTCGTGAGAAAAAGTTGTATACAACATTCAGACGGGGGTGGAGCTCGAGAAATCTGCATCAAAACTTTATCTAGCAACAGCTATCTAAGATCGAGGCAATGCTGGCGGTGCCCTCCTTTATCCATATGTATGTACCGATGCCGCTGTCCCTTACGCTGTCACTAGATGGCATTTCGATGCAGTTTTCCCGAGCCCCCTCACTGGCTGAGTTTTGTATACCACTTTTGCTCACGACTGTAGGTATCTGAAACTGTAGCGCGTATTCCCAGGCTCGCATGCTATCCCCCCCCCCCCCCCCCCCCCCTGCCTCTACTAAGCGAAGCGATTGAGGATCAGAGCCCCCTCACCCTCTCGAAATTTACGCTTCAGTGCGATAGCATTTTGCTGTTACTTGCAATAAATTATATTGCTCTGTTGTCTAGTATGATGTATACGCCCCATGCCTTCTGTCTGCGGCTAGTTAGGGGTTCCAATATATCTCTTTCACATGCGGGGGGGATATTTCGTCACTCCATAGCCTTCAAACACATGAAGGGAGAAGCGGTGGGCAGGTTTGCCCGGTGAAATATGGAGGTGACTTTTTTCCTTCCTCCTGGCAGTTTCGACTTTTATTAGCTGCTTAGGGCACTGTAAGAGTTGTTCTTTGCACTTTTCACAGCCCCTGGCTTAAATGCGCATTACATATCTTATTCCCAGTGGCTGTCGTAACACGTACCAGATGGCTCTTGGCGGTGATTCGATACAGCATAAACGAGCCTCGTCATTTTTTTTAAATACAATGTTAGCCTTGACAAATCAGAATTTTTAAGCATAAATGGTCAACGCGACTTGACACCACTGAAAGCGGACGTAAGGAAGAATAGCTTGCGCCTACTTCGACCAATAACATTGGCAAAGGTTGAAAGTAACGAAAAATAGCTTGTATAATAAAACTGTCATCTGATAATGAGGCTGAGGGTGGGCAGACGAAATGAGGGTGAGGGCGAGTGAGGACTGGCAATTTTTTTTAAGTGAGGGTGAGGGAGGGCATTTTCCCACCACTGGTTACGGCCTCCTCATTCACCCGGAAAGCAAGAGAATTTTTTCTCAGCGCCTTGCTCCACCGCTCGTCGTGTGAGCTCGATACCAGCACCCTGGAGCAGGCTGCCCAGGCCACGGTCAGACTGAGTGCAGCGGCGCGCGCAATTCTTAACAAAGCGCGCATTCGCAACTTGAAACCGGCCGTGTCCAGGCCTGCCCTCTGCGCTGCCGTTGTAGCGCCAGTAGCCTGTTGAATTAGAGCCGGATGCGAGGCTGCAACGCACACTTTTTGATCTTTTTACTCGAGCTGTAGAAGATCTAGGAGGGCACATAACAAAGCCAATCGCCGTAATTGGGTGCCTGCACTCTTCCTGTCACGACCAGTAATTGGCGTGATTCACTTTTCAATTTTCTGGAGAGCCGAGGAAGAAATGGACTTTGTTATCCTTAGCCGGACCTCATGTCTCTTTTAGACAAACTTCTGAATTTCTTTGAAAAGGCTGTGGAGCAGTTATCCTGAACAAATATTCCTGAGGCGCTTCAGAGTCCCGACAACAATCGAGCCGCAGCTTGAATGGTAAGCTCTGCGCAGATGTCCAGAAGGCGGACACAAACCATGTCTCTTTAGTTGCTGAGAAATTCGTACGAGTACTTATTTATACGAAAGCCATCACTGACAAAAATACAAGCCAACTAATTATGTACACGAGCATTCAAGGAAACGTTTTCAATGCTTATGTGATCTAGAGGTACTCCTGCTTTCCTGCTTGTGTGACAGATTCCGTTCCAAAGTATACTTTGTGTAAAAAAAGAGCGTATTTCTTCATTCGCAGTTTTTTTGTGTGGAAAGTGTGAACCGATAACTTCACGCATGTTTTCAGCATTTAAGAGTGTTAATCTGGCAATGGTATCTCATAATTTGCATTATTTTATACAAGCTGGCATACAGTGCCAGGTTTCATTGATATGTGCATCACTGCGATAAATTTTGTCACATTAAATGATACATACGCCAGAGACCAAAGATTTTGATCTTCGTTTTTTCGTTCGGAACCTTTACTGTGTAGGGATGCGCAGCTACAGCTTGCCGTAGCGGTTAATGCAGGAGAATCCGGTCCCGATATACTAGCATGAACGGAGGCCCGCACAGATCCTATTTACTGCGCAACAGGCAAAAAAGGCATTTTCAATCGGCGACGGACTGCTATAGGTTTTGCATTTATCTTCTTCGGTTATTGAGACTGAAAAATCAGCAAACTCGCCGGAAATGCGTCGCGGGGTGGTTGTGTTGTCATTTCACAGCTTATTGCTTTCCTGATACTAAGCCACTGTAGAAACATTTCTGCACGTCTGCTCTGCTCTCTCAAGCCGGGAAATCATAACGAACCCTCTCAAACTGGATGCTGCAGCGCCTGGGCGAATGCATTCCAAAGCGCGATTGGTGGCGGCGCAGGGTCAGGGCTGTAGTTCCCTCCTCCAAACAGCGGCCGCAGGTGCTACCTCCATTGCGCAGGCTGCAATGAGAGCACGCGCTGCTACATTCAGTCCGACAGTGGTAAAGCCGTGGCCTCCGCGATCGGGCAATCCATCGCGAATCACAGTTTATTCGCTTACATAACTCGCTGTACAAATGACTAATAATAACGAATAAATTGGAACTATTGTTCCGCAAATACTGAGGTACTGAAGTGAGTACACACATACAAGTGCGCCTTCTTTCCCGCAGTCATTTTGCTGCTGCTGCTGCTCGGTGCGACGCGCCTGGCGTTTGCTAGCTCCGCTGCTGAAGGCGTCATGCAAATCATTAGCGCATTTTATTACGACATGGATTTCCCAGTAAGGCGGCGCGAAAGACCAATGCTTATTACAGCATTAGCTCGTTCCGAAGCGCCGTCAACCGCTGCCGCTTCGATTTGAAACCAGCTAATAGGGTCGTCTAGGGCAAGCGGAGAGCGGCGCAGTTCTTCTCCCGGCGCGCCAGCGCGAGGCGCCGCAGCAGAAAGTTCTTCACCTGTGCAAGCATGCTGTTGGGGCCTCAGTATAGACCTTTTTAGTTTCGATGCCTGGGTACAGCCATCTTAGTTTGATGGTGGCGCCCCGTATGAGCCCAACTGGGAACGTCCGCTCCGGCTCCTCTTGATGCCATCTTGGGCTGTGCTGTGCCTGTTGATGCTGCGGTGCGGCAGTGTAAAAGTGCTATTTCGCGGTGCTCGTGAACGCTATCCGACAACTTGGTGCTATTTGTGCTTTGTTTGAGCGCGCCAGCAAACCGTATACCATCCGTTTGACATAACGGCAGCTGTTGGAAACAGCACTAGCGGCCGGGGTGACTGCGAAGGACTGCGCTCCACTTCCGCAGTGAGGATGTATCTGTTATATTTTTCACGATACATTTATTTTCAATTACGTATATTTTATAATTGCAATAGTAAGTGTAAACACGAACTCACAGCGAATGAACTGTACGGGCAGCTACCGAACATGAAATGCAGATACTGCGAAAGATGCTTTCCAGTTATCGCCGCATTGATTTAACATAAAGTGCGACCCATTTCCATATAGGATCCAGCTGTCCTGCTTCAACAATGTATACTTTCAAGTTAAACTACGGTTCAAGACCAGCACATAAAGGAAATAGCATCTAAAGTACCATCCGTCGATGTTTTTATAAAGCCTTGGTGTTCGTCCTGCGGCGCGACAACATCGTATACCCCCGTCCCGTACCAGCATCGTTTGCACGACGTATTGTTGTGCAAAACGTGGAAAAACGTGCGCTCTCAGCTGCACCAAAAAGAAGACGACAAATTCCCAGCACATACAGCAGCGCTTACGAAAGCGGCGCCGCCCGCTGGTGCGGCAGACTATGGCACTCTCGTCGAGCGCTACGCCCTAGTCGTCTCTAGGCCTAAATTATTTCGCATCGAAGGCACATCCGAAGACGCTTTGTAATTGCTCAGCGCTAAAGTAAATGGCCTCTCATGGAACTGCCTTACTGCCGATCCCATAGTATCAGTAGAAGATGTAAATGTCGGTGACGCCTTAGCAGCGGAGCCTGTGTGCAGATGATGAGCCGCGCGCCACACCAGCGGCAATGTGTTGCGAAACTTATTTGTATTGTAATTATCAATAACACAGTATGGGTCAGAAATTCTCAAGAAAGATTTTTTTTTTGCTGTTAGCTTATTGTTTAAGCGAAGAACAGAGTTTAACACGCTTTTGCGTTGGCGGAAGAGATACACCGTATCGTTGGCGCGGAAGGCTTGCGGGAGACACGCCCTGCCCGGCGTGCGTGGCTACTATGGCGGAGGAAGTGAAATGGGCATCCTATCCGTGTGTCTGTCATTGGTACTAAGTCTATCGTGGTTACATAAAACGCTCATAGGCGAATTAAATAAGGATAGACTGGAAAGCGGTGAATCAGAAACAAATCACAGCCGAACTCAGACTGTCGACGCATGCTTCTCGCATACGCTTTCGGCAATAATCTTGCGATTGCTATGATTGTTTGTGCTGTCCACCATCACGCACTGCTGTCCCGATGACATTACCACTAAAAGGGGCACTAATAAAGGTATTTAAGTCTCTCAAACGACAATATACCAAGGTGCAAGGCCGCTCTGCTATGCATGAAGCATGCGAATGCACAGCCCACTCGGTACTGGCAACAATGGGCCGGCGCAAGGAATCTGGTTAGAGAGTATTTTCCTCCTCTCCTGCTTGCTCTCGGTAAAACGGTCTATAGACATTTCACGAGCTTTGGCGAAACAAGTTCGACTGGGCTGTGAGGTGGGTTTTGGAAAGATAATCCTCAATTTTTCCTGTGCTAGCAGCACAGCCCAGTATCCAATATGGCAGTGGCCATGACCACTTTTTGAAAAGAAGTTGTACGAGTCCGGTGTAAAATAAAAAGACTAAAGCTTCCCCGTTTCGGAGCACGAGGTGTGTCCAAGCGCGCCCACACAGTATACCCAACCTTTGCGCTTGAAAAACACACCGACCGCGGAATCAATGCCAGGTGCACTGTGCACCGGCATGTCTCAGGGGTATAGGTCGGCAAAATCACGTTTGCTCACTCAGGCTCATTCAGAAAAATTTGGTCCACCTGCGGGCGCACTCTCAGACTCACAAGGCTCGGACTCACACTCATGAACAAAAACTCACGCAAGTTGCCGACTCACTCGGGCTCACTCAGATTCATGAATTCAAACTCAGGCATGACGACGATTCACTCGGGCTCACTCAGACTCATAACTAACCTGGGCTCACTCACTTGTCTCGACTCACTAATGTTTGACTCGCGACTCATCTGCACTCACTCACTTCGACTCACGACCCATCTGAACTCAGACTCATCATGAACCAACTCATTTCAACTCACGACTCATCTGCGCTCACTCCGACCCACGACTCATTTGTACTCAGATTCATCTGAACTCAGACTCATCTGGACTCACTTATTTCAACTCACGACCCATTTGAGCTCACTCATTTCGACTCATCGGGACTCTCTCATCATAGACTCACTATTTTCCACTCTAGACAAGCAACGAGTGACGGTCCTAAAGCTTGTATATGTAGGCGGAAGGCAGTAAAGAGAAAAACTAGGAAAATAAAGAGAAAAATGTGTAACATTACATGATTACACTGTTTTTTTCAGTAATGAATGAGTTGAAAGATTACAGAAAAAGGAAAAAATATGGTCGGGATTATCTCTTGTAAGGTGATTATACTACGAAAGCTTGGGCTTTTTAGCTATAGCATGGGCCAAATTTTTGATATGGCTATGGCTGACTTGGTGGTTGCCGTCTTGTCGGGCACAGTCATTTATGGTTGGATACCAATTATAAAGGTGAAACTTCGAATGTGGCCTTGGCCAAATTCTGGAAATGGTCATGCCCAACTTTATTGGTAACCACAGTGTCGAGGATGGTCAATGCAATAAGGAACTGATCGCGTTTAATGTAAATTGGCCAAATTAAAGTTCAGACGGTTAATAAACAGTCTGTGATCCAAACGAAAATTTGGAGGTCACCATCGTGTGCGCCGTTATCGAATTATGTTGTCCGTTCATTTTGGTCCGAAATCGGCTCGCGTCAATCTACTGGGGTGAGGGGACCAAATTTGAGGGTGGGCCCGGTCACATTTGAAGGTTATAATTTTTTTCGCCATAGTCATATTAAATTGGACAGATTTTTGCCCAAATCAGTCAAGGTCACATTTCTGGGATGGTTGGGCAAAATATAACGCCGCCCTGGAGTTCACCATCGTGGTCGCCGTAGGCGAACTATGTTGGACAGGTTTTGGGCCAAATCGACGGAAGCAAAATTTCAGCTATTCCGGAATGCGTTTAAATTACCCACGTACGTAGCCATGTATTTGTGATCTCCTCAAACAGCCTATCCAATTGGAGCAATGTCACATAAAAAAATATCGTACAAAATTCTTGGTCTTTGGTGGTGAGCCTGTGACTTCTTTCGCAATAAGAAAAAACATTAAAAATGTGGTTACAGAATGGTCTCTTTGAACTTAGCTGATGTTATTAGCTATGCACGGCTAGCCTGGCTCATTCGCATCGCTGTGCACCAATGAGCAGCTAACCCGTGAAATTATTTGCAAGATATTCCAAAGTAAATAAACAGCAAAGGAAGAACTATAAAGCCACCTCAATGCAACATGCCAACGAGAACAAATGTTCGATTAACCTGCATTAATCGCCACAGTAAAAATAATTGCGTAACAAAAAACTATGAAATTGCTTTACATTATCAGCTCACCAAGAAGCTTATTCATTATTAGAATTACACAGGCAATTCGAGTCCGCTCGATCTAATTAGTGACTTGTGCCCATTACTCGCTCGATCACTTCAGATCATGATTCTTCAACCGCTGAGCAAGAATTCATTTGATATCATACGAACTTTCTAAGTCGGACTCGGCAAGGCTCGGATCATAATCTGAATGCGAGTCCGGACTCACTCACGACTCAGGTCATGATATAAATGTGTCCAGACTCACGACTCAGATCACGCTCTGGGTGTTATTCCAGAATCTCTCTCGACTCAGTTCATGATCTGAATGTGAGTCCGGACTCACTGAAACTCAGATCATAATTTGAGTGTGAGGCCGGACTCACAGCTCAGATTACAATCTGAGAGAGTCCGGACTCACTCATGACTAGGATCATGATCTGAGAGTCCGGACTCACTCACGACTCGGATCATGATTTGAATGTGAGTCCGGGCTCACTCACGACTCTGCTCATGATCTGAGCATGAGCCCGGACTCACTAACGACTCAGATCATGATCTGAATGTGAGTCCAGACTCACTCATGACTCAGATCATGATCTGAGTGTGAGCCTGAGTGAGCCCGAGTGAATCGACTCATGAGTGAGTCCGCCGACCTATGTTTAGGTGCATGTTGCCCTGATTGGTGGGGGAGTGGACTCGAGCGACGGCACCATTGTCTTTCCCTGAAAACTGTAGCAACGGAAGGGGCGGGTGCATCAGTTAAAACTAAAGCACATCAAAAAAGAAGTCCACAAAGCTATGTTTTTTTAGTATAAATTGTACTGCATTAACTAAAATGCATACGCAATGAAATAGTTTGCTGCATTAAAATTGCTTGCCGTGATCCTCTGATCGTGCCAGTTTCATCCGTCGTGCCATCTTTAGTACGTTGAATCAAAACGAATAAGAGCACATTTAAACACAGCACTACCCGTCGCTTCTGTGGCGCAATGGATTGACACCACGTACGTGATTGTAAGACATATGATCGATTCCGGTGTGTACAAATTTTAATTTTTTTAAATTCACAACATTCCAATAAATTCCGACCATATTTCCAGGGGTAGGTTGCATAATACGATGATTTTTGTTCTCAGCAGCAGCAAAAAGCAGCCGCGAACGCAGCCAGAATGTGATGGTATGACAGCGGTTACACTTCAATTATCTTCACCGTAATCAATTCGTGTATTCAGTGAGTGTATTTTGCCTTTAGGTTGCGGTCCGAGACAGCTCTCAGTAACAATCTCCTTTTAACATACTTTAAAGTCTTTTACGGATTTACGCTGCGGCGACTTTTCAAGTTAACTTATTCATCGTCGCAAAGATGGCGCGACGGACACCACCGATGTATTACGCTCTTCGCAGTAAGTAATTTTATTCCATAAAATACTTTATTAATATTGCATTTAGGTTTTTGTACGAAGTTTCACGCTCCAACAAAAAAATTAGAGCACTACAGAATCTACATTGGAGTAATGCGAAAGTACGGATGCTGCTGTTGGTTGCTTCTAGTAGCTTGACTCACTTCTTGTTTGGCGATTTAAATGGGCCTTATACGCCTTATACGCATCATTCGACATACCGTAAGGCTGCGTCCCGACTACTGCGATGAGCCGAGCCACAGTCCCATTTATCCTCCTAGCGTGATGCCACAAACAGCGAGCGCCCTCTCTCGGCTGCGACACAGCGCCGTGTATGGACTAGCCGCCACCATCCGATGTCGCGAGCTGGGGCACCGTCTCTCGGTCTGGCGTGACCTCACCGCTGCGGCTCCTGTAATGACTCACCGCCACCATCCGATGACGCGAGCTGGGGCCCCGTCTCTCGCTCTGACGTGACGTCACACGGTCACGTGAAAAGTCATGTATGGAGGCGCCACCACACGCCAAAGGCTCGAAGTGCTGCGGTATTGCTTTCGCAGTAAATGTAAGGACGTGTTTTATTTTTGAGTGACGCACCCGGCACTTCCGTTGCTGCAGTTTTCGGGGAACAGCAATACGCGCCGCCGCCGCTCCAGTCCGGCATAGTGAGCCATCCCAAGTTGTCACTGCTCTTTGCTTTGTTAATTCCACATCACCGATGCTTGATGATGGTTGGTTGGTTTGTGGGGTTTAACGTCCCAAAGCAACTAAGGCTATGAGAGACGCCGTAGTGGAGGACTCCGGAAATTTAGACCACCTGGGGTTCTTTAAAGTGCACTGACATCGCACAGCACACGGGCGTCTTGCTTTTCACCTCCATCGAAAAGCTGCCGCCGAGGCCGGGATTCGATCCCGCAACCTTGGGAACAGTAGTCGAGCGCCGTAACCACTGCGCCACCCCGGCGGGGTTCTTGATGATGTTAATTTATTTATCTGTGCACACATTTTCGTCACTGAGATGTCAGTGTCGATGGGTTTAAAACAGAGAATTTGCCTGGCTTGTATTTCAAATCAAATTACAATATTTTCCCAGCAACATGAGAGGCTGGGATTGCTTGAGGAGCATCTCTATAACCAGGAAACCAATCGTATTCCTTCCGACGCACTAAAGTTGGTGTCTATACTCTTTTAAATCCTGTAAACCAAACCAATCCATAGAATTACGTAACCAGGTTACTATACAAGATTCGGCATTTTCAATGTCCTCCGAAAGTGGTATCACTAAGCAACAGAAGTCATCTTTATACCTCAAAAAGACCATGTATCAAAGCTCAGTGCAGAGGTGTTCACAGATACCCTGCAAAGGTGCAAGGCGTGTTACACTGGAGAGATTAGCCAGAAATTGAGGTTAACCTGTATTTATATATAACCGCATTATGTCAGAGGCTTTAGTTGCAAACACTGTTTTTATAACTTTAAAAAGAAAATATATTAAACGGAGTCAATGCTACCTCTTAGGTCCTTTTCGCAAGAGAATTGCGATGATGTCTAGTTGTTTACCCATGCGTAGCTCTGAAGCTAGGATACAGCGCTTACAACTTGCTGGTTACACGCTAGTTACGTAGTTGTGTTTCTGTATTTGCGTCGTGTGTTTGAAATAAGAGGCATGGAAAAAATAATAAAGTTTAAAGCTAATTTATGATGAATAAATGAGCATTTTGATGACGATCAAACATCAACATAGCCAGAAAAAGGCATAGTATTGGTTGTTTCTTTCTAAGAGTAAAATTATATGCAGTTATCGTGTGTCTTTAGAAGATCATAAAAAGCATATGTTTAAACAATGATGTGACACCGTTCACGAAGAGCGAACGAGATGGATTCATTTTCAAGTATAGGCATAGCTGTAGGCCGAAGTTAGTAAAGCTCTCTTGTCGGTAAATATGACCGAGTTAGAACTATATGATATCAGTATTATTCTCAAATATCTGGCCTTTAGAACCTTTAATTTGCCGTCAGCGCAGCTACAGTAGTAGAAACGAACAAAATAATAGAGGTTGGACCCTACTTAAGCCTCGTTTAATGTTAAACGGCTGCATCTAATTCAGAAGAGGATTGTTGGTAGTATTAGCAATGCTTCGTGATTTGAACACACTAAACCAATTTTTGGGGCATTTGGCATCATCCCCATTGTCCAGATGTAAGACACCATACTTTTTTGAGGTATACTACAAGACTAGTTTGCTACGACAAAGCTCATTTATAACGCAGCTGTCCCTTTTAAAAGCAAATGACCAGAGGTATGCTACTCGCGCTCAGTTCGCATGGACTGTGCCGAAAACTAGCACCAATCATGGTCGCCAAGTGTTGTGCCATACTCTTCCTTATTTGCTAAATAATGTACAAAACTGATGCATACCAAAACACCATCAACTATATTGTGTCACTGATTTCTATTTGCTTTTTTGTGTGTGTGTTATTGGCAAATTAAGCGTCTTCACGTGCTATGCCAGATTCACATATACGTAGGTGCTATTATTGTAATGTACAAACTGTTATTGCATTCATTGTGTAACTAATATTATGAATTTGTTTTTGCATGCTGCTGTCAACTCTTTATTGGGTGCGTAAACCTCTGTCAAGCCTTTTTTTTTGCTTTTTGTCGACGCACCCAACATCTTGACGGTGTTGAATAAATTAAATTGAATTGTATTGAAGTGAATTGGTTACAAAGAGCGAAAGAGCCCGCCGTGGAAGCTCAGTGCTTCAGGCACTTGGCTACAGAACCAGAGAACACGTTTTCGAGCCGACCGGTTTGAAAGCGCTTCGAATCGTTCTGTATTTAGTATGAAAACACCCCACAAGGATTTTATAAATCACCACCAAAACGACCAAGTCTGAGTTTGATCTCGCGAGGTTGTGAATGCCAATCGCCGCCACCCTGCGAGATCTTAGTCAGTTTCGTTATGAAGTATGCTTGTCCTCTCTCACAAGCGTAAAGAGAAGATAAAGTGCGGTCTCGTGAAGAAAATATTGTAATCCCCTCTCAGAGGCTTAAGAATAGAAGGTGATGCCACGTGAAGATCTCAGTCATTCGCCGACATCCGGCAAATTTGGTAGTTGCAGACCGCAGATATTGCTACGAACAAGACAGACAAATAAGCGGGCGCGAAGGAGTGCCTAGAATATATAGACAGACGTGTGTAGGGGTCACCCAATAGGAGGAGTTGGCAGCACAAGCTATGCCTTCTAAATGTGGCCGCCAGGGGCTCTTCGTAAAGGTGTCATCAGTGGCCCCAGGAGTGTTGACCTGCTAATGTTGCACCGTAGGGCCTTTTGTTATGCGTTTCAATCACGCTGTTCATTGATTTCGTTTTGGGCATAAAAGTGAAATTTTCAGAGGGTTACAAGCGACAGCTTTCACTAGCAATGTGCCGAGATCGCGTCTCGTGAGAACAGGCTTGCTTGTGGAAGCCGGTGTGTTGCGTTCGTAACAATGCGTAGACACAGAAAGCTGTCCACAGTTATGACGGTGCTAAAGGTAAAGCATCACAGAATGGATACAGATGCTTCAAGTCACTGTGCTAAAGAGCCTGCCTTTTGAACTCGGCAGCGTAGTCGGACCGTACACGGTTTCGATTGTAGAGGCCGGAAGCGGCCTCCACACTATGTTGTCATATTAGAGCTCTGATATTTGTGAATGCGGACGTTTAGCGAATTTGAAGGAATTAAGGACTTGGGTTTTAGACATTCGCTCAAATGATTTTACGGTGTTCTTTGTTTAGTTCTCATGTTTGGACTTGCAGTTGTGTCTGTTTTTGTTGCTTTTGTATCACTGTTGAGCAGTCTGATCTGTAGCAAGTAAAAACATATTTTTTTTTCAGTCATTAAACTAGCATTCAGGGCTCCGCTTACTTTCTTTGAAACCCTTACTAGTGACTTCACGAGTGTTTGCTCGTTTCGTTACGTTAGCATTTTTCTGCAGTTGTGCTATTTTATGCATTATAATTTTTTAGATGTTGCGTTAAGTGTCAGATGGATGTTTTCTTTTGGCTCTTGCCTTTTCTTCTTTTGCAAAATTTCAACGTCACAGATACCTGCAAAAACCTTTCTGTATAGGACGAGAGCTGTGACTTCCAAATAAAGCGCATAAACAGCGACATAATATCGTAAAAGAAAACAGCGAAAAAGACATGTAAGGAGTAGACCCCAACCAGTGCTGACTAACCAGGGATTGTATTTAATGTCTGATCGTTTAAATACACAACTACAGGTGCACAGAAAAGAGAAAACGGAAGCCAATAAGGTCTACACCATAACCGCCCCTCTTCACCCCCCCCCCCCCCCATAACAAAACTCGCCCAGAAACATACTTTTATGAATAGTGAATTCGATTCAGGTGCTTGTGCTGTTTATTCCAAGCTATCATGTGATCAAACATCAAGTAGGAAGATATCAAATGCGCTGCTGCTTTTTGCGTACTCGGGATGCTATAAGCATGGACGTTAGTGATGTGTTGTATAAAGCACAGTTAAAGTGAAAACCATCTACATCGCCTATCCGAATATGGAGCCCGTACTGCTGCCGCAGTTGATGGTTTGATTTGTTTTCGTTTGTAGGGCTTAGCGTCCCAAAGCACCTCAGGCTATGAGAGTCGCTGTAGTGGAGTGCTCCGGCAATTTTGAACACCCGGCGCTCGTTAACTTGGACACACATCGCGCATCACACGGGCGTCTTGCTTTTCACCGGCAGCAGTTGAGGGCTATAACAAGAAATCGAGTAAAATGTAAAGTTGGCGTATCAGCCTTTACAGTGGACATGAACGCTATTTCCTATTTAAGGTGTGATGGCCACTTACCGCCACCATTGGCCAGTTCCGATTATTTTGTATCGCGAGCGACTCTGCACGACACTGCCATCTGGATTAATGTGGTAGGGTAGACACATTAGTCAAATCAAACCATCAACAGCGGCAGCAGTACGGGCTCCATATTCAGATAGGTGATGTGGATGTTTTTCACTATGTTTTATACAACCTGACACATCACTAACGTCCATGTTTATAGCATCGCGAGTACGCAAAAAGCAGCAGCGCTTTTGATATTTGCCTACTTGATGTCTAATTAGATAATAGCTTTGGGTAAACAGCACAAGCACCTGAATCGGATTCACTGTTCCTCAAACCCATATACTGTATTCGAATCATGGAAAATTGCAACTGAATGTTCTCACGTAGCAGCACTGTGTCGAATCGGGTAGAATCACTCAATTGAAAAGAGACTTGAAAAAACCGTGATCACTTTAGGATTTTTTCCAATTTCGCAAGTTAGGGGCCGCTTTGGATGTTGGGCATCCAATCTGGCTTTTCAGCTTGAGTTCTTTAACGCAAAGAACAAATTATATAAAATTTGGATTTTCATCTAACGGTACCTGCGAAACTTTGTTTCTTCTGTGGAGCATACACGTTGAAGAGATAGTACAAATAGGGTCAGGACGATTATTTTGACTTCCTCTAAGAAATACTTAGGCAAAATTCCTGTAAAGGCAGAGAAAAACACGGAATTCAGAATGTGCAACGCGCGTACAGTTACCAAGGCCGGGCCTTATCTTGGCCATGTACGAGATGTGGTTGCACCTTTGTGACACAGAGCGGAGCAGAGTGGCGACGACCACGCGAATGCGTTCCCTCAGCCCAGTTTGTTCTCGGCACTATACCAGAGAGTATAGAGCTTCCGCTCTATAATATTGGCAGTGTCAATACTCCTTGATGGGATTTTGCAACGTGACCTTACATGTTATGACATTCTCAGGGCACCACTATTAATGCAGAAATTTTATTGCTGTTTATTTCGCGATTTGCATTCAAGGGCTTTGGTGGCGGTACATTAAATGCGTTCTGTCGCCGCGCATGCAGGCTGAAGATGTCCGGGAGAGCCTCTACACCGACGACGGAGTTTGTGAGTTCTTTGTTCTCTGATTTTGACATCGTTTCCATGTGACAATAATTGTGCATCCGTAGCGAGGTTTGTAACGATATCAGCCACTCTCTTTTGCCACCCATACGATGGATGCGTTTGCGCGTGAGATAGTTCATATCCGAGCACGTTCGAACAGCAGCTTGTAGGTGGCGGCATTGGCTTTATTCTTTGGCCCGTGAGGGTGAGCGCACACAAAGTTGCCATCGTGCCCTTTATTTTATATATGAATGTGAGCTATACTAATGCGAAAGCATTACTTCGCTATGTTCACATATTTCGGTCCGCAGACCGCGTCCGCACACCGCGTCCGCAGGACATGTCCGCAAAATCGTGTCCGCAGCAGTTGTGAGTAATTGAGAAGTGGTAGAGGTTAATGAGTGGTTTCAATCAATAGAGGGTGACGTAATGTTGTGTCCAAAATATAGTTAGGCCAATAAGTTATTAGGTAAATAATTGGAGGCAAAAATGTAAAAGTAAAGGCGAAAATGTTCTTATCAGCCAATGGCTTGGCGCCGCATTTGAATGTACGAAATATTAAAATAGTTTAGTTAATCAATTAGGGTGACGTTAAGATTTATCAAATACTGAATAGTTCATTAAATCGATCAAGGAAGGTGACGACAAGGATGTGACACCACGCAACCGGAAACAGCGCCGAAAAAGGGCTAAGGAAGGGATTGGCGCATAGTTTGAAAGCACCAAAGACTAAAATGGGTAAACAAGTAAATTAATGTGGCATAGGAGATGTAACGACACGCAAACGGAAGAAGAGCGGAAAAATGGCATAGGAAGGAATTGGCGTGTAATTTGAAAGTACCAACTTCTAAAATGTGTAAACAAGTGAATTAATGTGACGTAGGGGATGTAACGTCGCACAACCGGAAGTAGAGCCGAAAAAGGGCATAGGAAGAGATTGCCACGCAGTTTGAAAGTACTAAAGTTTAAAATGGGTAAACAAGAAGTGAATTAGGCAACTAGAAGCAACCAGAAGCAACAAAAAGCAGCATCCGTGCTTTCACATTACTACTATGCAGATTCTGCAGTGCTCTTTAATATTTGTCTAATTTTATGACTTCATGACATGCACCCTGCATAACGTGTATACAGAGTGCAATAATTACACTGCCTTGGGTACAATATTTATCACATTATTTTCAGCAGCGAGTGATTTCTGGACTTCCCGCCCGCGCAAAACACTTGCGTCGGAAAGAGAATATATTTGTTTCACAAAAGAATTCTTCACTGTTTCTAGGCCTCTGCTTGGATAGGGTCCTTTGATTCCGTGTTTTGCGCGTGAACCATTCTGTGTTCGGGTGTAGTAAGTGCTCAAAAAGGGGGCTTGCTCAGGCTGACTTTTGCTTTGCATTCCCAAAGTTGTTACCAATAAGTGCAAGAAAATTTAGGAGCTCACTGCAATACGCAGAGAGGAATGCTTTCAGTGTTTAAATCGCAAAGGCATGCATAGGTCGGAGTCATCGCAGTTGTAGAGGTCGATGGCACAGCACAACTGAAACTTTTCACTGTTTCAGTCTTGCTATGCTGCACGCAGATCTCGCGCATATAAGCTGAGCAGCATTATAACACAGAGAGCAAAACATTCGCACCCTATATCACATTTGCGCTCCTTAGCGCGCGCGCTTCGTTGCTACGCACTAAAGGCGAAATACACGTAAAGGGAGCAATAACGGCATGCCATCCGATTTTTAGGTCCGCGCCATGAAAACGAACTCCAGTTAAACGGAGCACATAACTTTATGAGCCCCGAAGCCACTCCATCTCGTCTTCAGCGGAGCTCTGGCGGACATTTGACGGCGCTCTGAATCCACAATTCTAACGGTGTATAAAAAAAAGAAAGTATGGCAATCAAGATCTAGGAAGGCCAAAGTGACGCTGTGGTTTGTAAGTATATGCTAGTATAAGTATGCCTCTTTGCGTAATTGTTTTATCAGTTTCGGTTTTGAATCGGCAAGTTTCGCTTTCGGCAAGATACACGCATCAGCAGACGGCGCAAGCATCATGTTGCGAGCCCAGTGAGGCCGATGGCTCAAGAAGCCTGCTTAAGGGTAGGCCTTACATCTCGAACTGAGCAGCTGATTAGAGCCTGGCTGGCTGCACGGATTGACTGCGGTCTCTTGAAACAGTCATGGTGAGCGGCGCCTGCGTATTTTCATCCAACGAGTTCGACGTGAAGCTGAGAGTGCAATGACGCCTGCGAGAGTGACGCTAAAAAGATCTTGTTGCACCGAGTGAAGCAAACGGTGCGTAGAGGCAGGCCTAGCGTTCTCAAATTGCACCTCCATGGCGAACAAGCTAACCGTCCGAATTCCCTGCGGCGACTGTTGAAACGGATACGTGAGCGGCGACACCATCGCGTCAGCCTCAAACCGTTTACAAGTGCGACTGAGAATGAAAAGACGCCTGCGTGACCTGTTCACTTGAATGGGCAGTCGTGAACGGTGTGTTGCCTTTTGCTTCGCTTTGATACGACGTAGTTGTGTTAGTACCGGTGCAAGTTCTTGTGCGCCCTTTGACGCGCTCCGGACCTGCGGAGATTTCTGCCTTGATATGGCTGTCCTGAAGGATATGCTTGAAACGCAGTCTTGCGTCCTTCCGGGCAGGAAATACCACTTTACATGTTTTGTATTTGTCTGTTTGGGGCGGCAAATGTCATTTTATTTTTTTCCGATTTGTGTCCTAATCGCGTCAAGCCGGTACTCAAGAGCGATTCAATGTTCTACAGAATAAAGAGGCGTAATAGAGCAGGTATACTGTTTTAAGGCCTCATTGCTTTTGTTATTTACATGCTTATACGCCTGCGTTCGAACGACGCATCGTTAGTGCATTGTCAGTGAAGTATACTGTGCGTTAAATTTTGCCGAGCCCAGCTCGTGCGCTCTGTGCTAGTCTTCTCATATGTCTGCACTGATGTTTGCTGTTGCCAGTGGTGATAGCTTTCGGCATTTGTAATCAATTAGGCAATTTCAGGAGTAATTATTATTTCTGTCTCCGTGCATATATGTAACATCTGCAGCCATTCTCAACCTTCTTGAATGATCGCCTAGCTGGGTGCACAGAATGGTAAAACTTATTGTTTTGAACTTATCGCCTTCTTTTTTTAAAGCTGCAGTCCCCGTTGAAATATGTTTCTTCTGTGTGCGTTACCCGAACTGCTTTTTGTCTCGTCAGATGTTTCTGAAGCGTGTTTTTGTGGTTTTCAAGCAAAAACTGGCACGCACACGGGTGGTCAAATTCAATTAGCTTTTTATTCACCATAGTTTCAAGTTGGCTGTCTCCTGTGGAAAGTCGCTTTTGTGAATTACACATCACTGTGACGAATGAAAACTATCAATGTCTTTGTTTTCTGTCAAACAAAATTGCATTTATGGCCCTGCCCTTTCTTCACACTCGTCCATGTTCCATGTTGACTCATTGTGTTTGGGCATAAGGCGTTGATTTTGTTTTCTGAAATTCGAGTCCACAGTCTGAGCAGAACATTGAGAAATGCGTTTTAGCTCTCAAACAGTTGTTACGCCTTACTGAACAAAAATTAGGATGCACTTCATACATTTGTGACTTTATGTCGCTGGCGCATTTGCGCGTGAAAATAAAGAACCCTCGTATTTGCTGTGCGGAATGCATGAGAAAGTTTCGAACGCGGAAGCGTGGTGCCTAAACTTTTCGCCACAACTTTCCTTGTTTGCGTGTGCTTTCAGTAGATTTATTTTTCACTTTCTGTATTCTCATTACCTTAGTTACTTTTGTGTCATGACTGTTGTTTGGAATCGAAGGCAAATGTGTCTTTTTGGGTGCAGAAAATTCATGCTGAGCCCGGACCTGTACTTATTCTGTGCGATAGTTTTTGTTTTACATTTTTTGTGTTGTGCACCCATGTTTACATAACAGCGCTTTTTACATGCTTTCTTATGTTACTTCCTGTATTCCTTGTATGTTTTGAGCCATTTTTTACAGCCGGGCAGTAACCACGGTAGAGCGGGATCGAAGATTAATATAAGATGTTTAGACGACAGCCATTGGCACTGATGTTAGGTTCAACTGAATTTCGTAATTACAAAGCGCAAACTGCTGCCAAGGGCCTCGTTTTGTTTGCGCTGAATGCGGGCATAGGCGGCGCGTAGCTGCGATGTCGTGGGTATGTGTGGCATCAAAATGTAGCAAAGCCAGCATTCATGAAGGATGTAAAGGTAACGACCCAATGCGCTTTTCTTTTGGTGTATTCGCTCTGTTCCTTGCAGCACTACTTCTTAAAGATCTTGGCAGATTATATTAAATTGATATACAGGACCTTCTAGGTCCATATCGCAGTTCCGCCTATTACTTACGAACATGGTGAGAACACCAAAGCTCAAAGGCATCGGATCGCTGCCTTTGCCACTTTGATGGCGTCGGGGGAGGGGGGGGGGGGGAATCGGGGCGCCCTGCACATACATGAAGCCGTCATACACAGCATATCCCTTACTCGACAGAAACGAGCCTTTACACTGGACGGAGGTTTGCGCTTGGTCATTGCGAAATTCAATCGAACCTAACAGCATTAGTAAAGGCCTCGCTAAAAACGTTTCACCTTAGCTGCAAATGAAGGTATTTTTCGCAGTGAGCACCTCCTCGTTGTACCGACCGTAAATGCTCCGAACATTTGGTAGTGAAAATCTACCCTCTATTATCTCCGGCTGGATGCCGTAACTGCTCAGTTTTTTTGGAGAGTAAATCTCTACCCCAAATTAACTTCTGCAGCCACCCGCAAGGACTCGTTTTTTTGTGGGTAAAAATTTACCCCAAATTCAGTGTTCTAAATCAAACCTCGTTTAGGGAGGACGTTAGAGGACAAGCCATTTACTCCTGTTTGGGGGGATTCGTGTTTACTGTGCACAACGACCATTGCGATGGCGCGCGGCCCAGTAGCCTCCAGCGCCCCTTGCGGATGACATTAAGTGAAACCCCTCTACAGAAATGCAAACTTAGACGAGAATGTGAACTACACACTAAACACGAGTGCACTTGACCTTTAGCGTTGACACACTGTTTGTAAATTATAGGCGGAATTGCGCTATTTGGTAAGATTGTGAGCGCAAGAGGCCCTATAGAGCGCGCGGTATATCAACTTGACATATTCTGTCAACATTGTTAAGCAGTAGAGCTGCAAGGAACAGAGCGAAGACGAAAAAGAAAAGCTCATGTCTTTGCATCCTTCATGAATGCTGGCTTTGTTACATTTTTATGCCACACATACACTGTAAAAATGTGTGTGAAATTACAGGTACTTTTTAAAGAACGTTTCTGTACCAGTGCAGCGAATATCTGTTCTACTTCATTGACCGAAATACGTTCACCAAAAAAAACCCAGTAATTTTCTGTTTTCCAGCCGAAACCTTGATTCAAAGGCAAACCATTCGATATATTTTTGCTGTTCTATTTTTTTACCGGAAATTGATTTTTACTTGAATATTAGGTAAATTCTGAATAGAAAGCGAATTGGTACGACAACCCCGAAGACGCTGTCCCATGATCAGCTGCGTAACCATTTCGATTCGAAAGAAGGTAACTAGTGGTGCCACATTGAGGTCCGTTGGTGGCTGGCTTCCTGCTACAGCAGTATCTAGCTGTTAGGCATTTTTCGACTTGCCGCTTTTCGGTGGCTAGACAACGGCTGTTGCAATGCCAACCTTATTTGTATCATAGAGTATTACCAGTCCCGAGAGATATTCATGAGGAGTAGTTGGCAAGGCTTTCGCCTTAGAATTGTGTTCATTGAAGAAATTGCCACTCAACGCAATTTTGTTGTTGTTACTGGCAGAAAACGTGAAATTAAACAGGAGTAAATATATATATATATATATATATATATATATATATATATATATATATATATATATACATAAGCATCATTATTTTCACTGCGAATGAAAAAAAACAGAAATAAAAACAAAAAACGTAGTATAACAAAAACGTTTTGTCAATTTACAAAACTTTTCTATCGGTTGTAAACAGAAAAAAACTAAAATTACAAAAAAATTAAGAAACAGAAAACATAGCAGAACAGAAAATCTTTCGCAGGACGGCTGCCAGAAAAGTTCTGTATTTTACAACATATTTTTTACAGTGTGCCCACGAAGTCGCAGTTACGCGCAGCATATCCCCGTATTCAGTGGAAACAAAATGAGGCCCGTGGCTGCCGTCTAAACATCCCATATTAATCTTTCATCCCGCTCTACCGTGGTTACTGCCCGGCTGTAGAAAATTGCTCAAAACATACAAGGAATACAGGAAGTAACAAAAAAAGCATGTAAAAATCGCTTTTATGTAAGCATGGGTGCACAAAAAATGTAAAACAACCTATCGCACAGAATAAGTACAGGTCCGGGCTCAGCATGAATTTTCTGCAACCAAAGAGACACATTTGCCTTCGATTCCAAACAACAATCATGGCACAAAAATAATTAAGGTTATGAGAATAGAGAAAGTGAAAAATAAATATACTGAAAGCACACGCAAACATGAAAAGTTGTGACGAAAAGTTTGGGCACCACGCTTCCGTGTTCGAAACTTTTTCATGCATTCCGCAGAGAAAATAGGAGGGTTCTTTATTTTCACGCGCAAATGGGCCAGCGGCATGAGGTAACAAATGTATCAATGTATGAAATGCATTCTAATATTTGTTCAGTAAGGCGTAACACCCCTTCATGGATCACTGACTTGTCGTGGCAGAGGGGCTTGCGAAACTCGATGAAGTCATGAGCTCTGCTGTGTAGGGCCACCCAAGATAGACAGGTCACGGCAGAGAGTTCTGACAAAATGTGATTCATTGGAGAAGGCAACGGCAACCCACTCCAGTATTTCGTGCCAAGAAAACCCTATAACCGGTCACAATAGCATTAATGATATGGGGCCGGAAGATGAGCCCCCAGGTTGGAAGGCGTCCCACATGTTACTGGGGATGAACAAAGGGCGATTCCTAGTAGCTCCAGGACGAATGCAGCGGCTGGGCTAAAGCCAAAAGGACGCTCAGTTGTGGAAGTGTCGGGAAGCGAGCGGAAAGTCCGATGTTGCAAGGAGATATATCACATAGCAACATGGAATGTAAGATCTATGACGCAAGGTAAACTGGATGTCGTCAAGCGAGAAATGGACAGATTGAACATTGATATCTTGGGTATCAGCGAGCTGAAGTGGACCGGAATGGGAGAATTCAATTCCGGCGACCATTATGTCTTTTATTGTGTGCACGAATCCAGGAGAAGGAATGGGGTCGCTCTCATAGTATACAGAAGAATGGGCGAAGCAGTGCTAGGGTACAACCCCAAAAACGACCGAATGATTTCACTTCTGATCCAAGGTCAGCCTTTCCATATAACAGTTATCCAAGTCTATGCACCAACCACTACTGCTGAAGAAGCTGACGTTGAGAGATTTTATGCTGACCTGCAATGCCTTTTAGACCGCACTCCCTCATCAGACGTCCGTTTTCTCATTGGAGACTGGAATGCTAAGGTGGGGAGTGAAGAAAAATCCGGAATTACAGGCAAGTTTGGTCTCGGTGAGGCAAATGAAGCTGGGCAGAGGCTAGTAGAGTTTTGTCAAGAAAATAACCTGACCATAGCGAATACTCATTTTCAACAGCACAAGAGGCGCCTGTACACATGGACTTCACCGGACGGTCTGTACAGGAATCAGATTGATTATATTCTTTGCCGACAGAGATAGAGAAGCGCTATACAAGCAGTAAAAACAAGGCCTGGGGCCGATTGTGGCATCGATCATCAGCTTCTTGTTGCCAAATTTAAGCTTCGATTGAGGAAAACACAGAAAACTAGAAGGCCTTTCAGGTATGATATGGATCAAATTCCATCAGAATATGCTGTTGAAGTGAGGAATCGATTTCAAGAATTAGATCTAGAAGACAGAGAGCCTGAATAGATGTGGACTGATGTGCGTGATATAATACAAGAAGTTGCTACTAAGGTCGTTCCAAAGCAAAAGAAATGCAAGAAAGCAAAGTGCTTATCTGAAGAGGCTTTGCAAATAGCTGAGGAAAGGAGGATGAGAAAAGTTATGGGGGAAAATGAAAGATACAAGGCTCTCAATACGGATTTTCAGAAAATCGCAAGAGATAAGAATCCCTTCCTGAACATACAGTGCCAAGCAGTTGAGGACAACAGCCACACAAGGAACACAAGAGCTCTGTATAAGACAATCAAAGATATCAAAGGAAGTTTCTGTGCTAAGCTGGGCGTGATAAAGGACAAAGGAGGCAGGGACCTCACGGAAGCCTCAGAGATAAAGAAGAGGTGGCAGGAATACACAGAAGAACTGTACAAGAAAGACCCGGATGTGCAAACCCAACATAAGACGGCTGATCTCGAGCCGGGCATCCTGAAGAGAGAAGTTGAATGGGCCTTAGCCAGCCTTGCTAAGAACAAAGCTAGCGGAATTGATGGCATTCCAGCTGAGTTGCTTCAAGACCTCAATCATGATGACGCTGTTAACGTTCTGCATACATTATGTCAGCAAATTTGGACAACCCTGCAGTGGCCACAGGATTGGAGGAGGTCAGTTTACATCGCTATTCCAAAGAAAGGCAGTGCCAAATTTTGTTCCAACTACCGCACGATCACGCTTATTTCGCATGCTAGCAAGGTGATGTTGAAAATCCTCCTAGGTAGGCTGCAGCAGTATGTGGATCGGGAGCTTCCTTACGTGCAAGCTGGGTTTCGCAAGGGCAGAGGAACTAGAGACCAGATTGCCAACCTTCGCTGGATCATGGAAAAAGCAAGAGTTCCAGAAACCCATCTAGTTCTGCTATATTGATTATGCGAAAGCGTTTGACTGCGTAGATCACAGCAGATTGTGCCAAGCTCTCCAAAAGATGGGAGTCCCAAATCACCTCATCTATCTCCTCAGGAACCTGTAGGAAGGGCAAGAGGCCACAGTCAGAACTGGGCATTGTCTTACTGATTGGCTTCCGATTGAGAAAGGAGTGAGACAAGGCTGCATACTGTCGCCCTGCCTATTTAACCTATATGCTGAGTGCATTATGAGGAAGGCCGGTCTGGACGAGTCTTCAGCTGGAGGGAAGATTGCTGGGAAACGTATCAACCAACTTAGATATGTGGATGATACCACTTTAATGGCAGAAAGTGAAGTGGAACTCAAGAGACTTCTGATGCGCGTACATGAAGAGAGTGAGAAGTTTGTTCTTAAACAGAACATTAAAAAGACAAAGATCATGGCGTCTTGCCCCATCAAGTCCTGGAGCGTCAATGGACAAGAAGTGGAAGCTGTGACAGATTTTCTCTTCTTGGGCTCCAAGATTGCCTTGGAAGGAGACTGCAGCCATGAAATTAGGAGACGCCTGCTTCTGGAAAAGAGAGCCATGGCTAGCCTTGACCGCCTAGTAAAGAGCAGCGACATTAGTCTGCCAACCAAGATCCGTATAACTCGTGCTATGGTATTTCCAGTTGTGATGTATGGATGCGAGAGTTGGACTGTGAAGAAGGCTGACCGCCGAAGAATTGACGCGTTTGAATTGTGGTGCTGGCGGAGAAACTTGAGAGTTCCTTGCGCGGCCAAAGATCAAGTCAGTCGATATTGTCTACCATAAACCCTGACTGCTCATTGGAGGGTCAAATTCTAAAGTCAAAGCTCAGCTACTTTGGTCATCTGATGAGAAGAGAGGAGTCGCTGGAGAAAGATTTGATGGTGGGAAAAGTTGAGGGTCACCGGAGGAGGGGTAGGCAGCGAACGCGATGGTTAGATGGCATCCTCGAGGCTCTGCAGATGAACTTATGTGATGTTAGGAAGATAGTGAGAGACCGCAAATCGTGGCGTGATATGGTCCATCGGGTCACGAATAGTCAGACATGACTGAACGACTGAATTTAACTGAAGGCGTAACAACTGTTTGATTGCTAAAACACGTTCCCCAATGTTCTGCTCGGACTGTGGACTTGCATTTCAGAAAAAACAATGAACGCGTTATGCCCAAACACAATGAGTCATCATGGAAAATGGACGAGTGTGAAGAAAGGGCAGGGCCATAAAAATGCAATTTTGTTTGACATAAAACAATGACCTCGACAGTTTTCATTCATGACAGTGATGTGTAAGTCACACAAGCAAATTTCGACAGGAAAGAGCCAACTTGGAGCTATGGTGAATAAAAAGCTAATTGAATTTGACCACCCGTGTGCGTGACAGTTTTTGCATAAAAACCGCAAAAACCAATTCAGAAACATCTGACGAGACAAAAAGCAGTTCGGGTACCGCACACAGAAGAAACATATTTCAACGGGGACTGCAGCTTAAAAAAAAAGGCGATAAGTTCAAAACAATAGGTTCTAGCATTGTGTGCACCCAGCTAGGCGATCATTCAAGAAGGTTGAGAGTGGCTGCAGATATTACATATATGCACGGAAACCGAAATGATAATTACTCCTGAAATTGCCTAATTGATTACAAATGCTGAAAAGCTATCACCGCTGGCAACAGCAAACATCAGTGAAGACATATGAGAAGACTAGCACAAAGCGCGCGAGCTGAGCTAGGCAAAATTTAACGTATGGTATACTTCACTGACAATGCACTAACGATGCGTCGTTCGAACGCAGGCGTATAATCATGTAAATAACAAAAGCAACGAGGCCTCAAAACTGTATATCTGCTCTAATACGCCTCTTTATTCTGTAGCACATTGAATCGCTCGTGAGTACCGGCTTGACGCGATTAGGACGCAACACAGAAAAATAAAATGACATTTGCCGCCCCAAACAGACAAATACAAAACATGTAAAGTGGTATTTCCTGCCCAGAAAGGCACAAGACTGCGTTTCAAGCATATCCTTCAGGTCAGCCATATCAGGGCAGAAATTATCCGCAGGTCAGGAGCGCGACAAAAGGCGCACAAGAACTTGCACCGGTACGAACGCAACTACGTCGTATCAAAGCGAAGCAAAAGGCAACACACCGTTCACGACTGCCCATTCAAGTGAACAGGTCACGCAGGCGTCTTTTCATTCTCAGTCGCACTTGTAAACGGTTGGAGGCGGGCGCGATGGTGCCGCCGCTCACGTATCCATTTCAACAGTGGCCGCAGCGAATTCGGACAGTTAGCCGAGCTCGCCATGGAGGAGCAATTTGAGAACCTTAACGTTAGAACGTTTGACTTCACTCGATGCAACACGATCCTTAGTGTCACTCACGCAGGCGTGTTTGCACTCTGTCTCATGTCAAACTCGTTGGATGAAAACTTGAAGGCGCCGCCGACGATAACTGTTTCAACCGAGGCTGCAGTCAAACGGTGCATGCCGCCAGGCTCCATTCAGCGGCGCAATTGAAGATGTCAGGCTTAGCTCTAGGGACGCTTGCTGATTGCACCGTCGGCCTCGCCGGCCGCGCAACACGATGCTTGCGCTTTCTGCTGTTGAGTGCATCTCTCGCCGAAAACAAAACCTAAACTGATAAAACAAATACGCCAGGAAGCTTACTTTCCTCTTGCGTATAGTTATGGAACACAGCGTCACATCGGCCTTTCTCGATCTCAGTTGCCATACGTTCTTTTCCATAGACCGTTAAAATTTCAGATTCAGAGCTCTGTCTAACCTCCGCCAGAGCTCCGCGGAAGACCAGACGAAGTGGCTTCGGGGTTCAGAAGGTCCTGTGCTCCGATAACAGCAGCAGCCGCTGCTATTACGCTACTACCACTACTACTACCACCACTACTACTACTACCATCACTACTACTAATATTATTATTACTATTGCCGCTGCTGCTGAATTACTGCTCTAAGTACGATGTCAGTTTTATGCAAAATCAAACTTTGCTTTTCTTATTGGCCTAATCCATGTAAAGCTAAAACACGGGTCACGCGCATAGAATTTCACATTTGTTATTGAAGTGTAATTTTGCACGAGAATATAGCTCGGATGTACTGAACTTCCTTTGCCGCCGTTAATAGGACACCCCTCTTTGGCGCATCTGATTATCGATAATATCAGGGACAGTCTGGCGCTTTCGAGAGAGAGCAATGTCGGTGGGTTCGTTTTTTGCCTTTAGTAATGATGCACTATCGGCTGCATGCAGCAACTACGCAGTGTCTGTTGAACAGCTCCATGACAGAGCATGAATTTGGAGCTTGATCGCTGTGACGGCAGTTTACTGAAATAAATCTTCCTTTTGCAGGTCTTGGAGACAGGTGCACTCACAAAATACTGAGATAATTTGAAGGAAGGGCATAGATTGGTCACTGTCAGGGCACAATGATGAGGCATGCACGTTTTTGCTTGTTGAATGCAAGAAGCCACTCATGCGCATTGGTGTAAATTATCTGCATGTGGACAGATAGTTCACGTTATTTAGTTTGAGGACGAACGTGCTGACTGCTGTTCCTCCTGATCGCTCGCTCGATTCATCTTTTTTTTTTTACATTTCCGTAGTACAGGGCAGCCAACTGGAACACCCCTCTTTAAATTTACTCCCTTGCTCTTTATCTCTTTTGGATCTGTGTTCCGCGAATGCACAGAGTGCTAATGATGAGTCGAACTCAGTAAACGGGTGGGTCTTTCGAAGGTTTGTTTGCAACTGCCGCTTCAATCGGCCGTGCAGGGAGCACGGCAGATCGCGCAGTGCCTGAGCCATGGAAGCCCGGAAGTCCAGGATCTCCTGCTGAACGAGTGCAGCATTGTTTTCGAGTGTAAAGTCTGCCGCTTTTTCTTCCGCAGTTTGGCCAGCCTTCTAGCTCACAAACGTACCGACTGTCAAACGCATCTGTGCGCCGACACGTCGCTCACCATCTTCACCGAAAGCGGTGAGGAACAGCCTCTCAACGAGCAACGGCCTGCTAACTCGACTGCTGTATACATATTGGGTCTAAACCAGGACCTAGAAGAATGCTCAGAAGCCAGCAGAAGTAGCCTATCAGAGTCTCACGGCGACAAAAAAAGCGGGGGCATCTCGCCTCGCCAAGGCAGCCCGTTGGCCCATCGCTCCTCGAGGGGCCATGCCGACTCAGTAAGCCAGGATTGCTCGTCTGACACAGATGAAACCTTGCCACGGAGCCCTCCATCGAGCTCTAGCGCCATATCAGGAGCACAGCGACTGTCAGCTAGAGAGCCAGGGCTAGAGGACAACCTACTGTTTGATGAAGATACTAAACCTCCTATAGAGCTGCTGCCATCTGCTCGCCCTGTAACGCGCCAGGTGCGTAAACGAGCATACAAAACTGAATATGATGTTGTGCCTACGCGTCGGCGACTGTCCGCTAAAGAGGGAGGGCTGGAGGACAACCTACTGGTTGATGAAGATACTAAACCTCCAGTAAAACTGCCGCCATATACTCGCCCTGTAACGCGCCGGGTGCGTAAACCAGCATACAAAGCTGAATACGTATACTATGATGTGCCTAAGCGTCGGCGACGGTCAGCTAGAGAGCCAGGGCTGGAGGACAACCTACTGGTTGATGAAGAGTCTAAACCTCCGGTAGAGCTGCTGCCATATGCTCGCCCTGTAACGCGCCAGGTGCGTAAACGAGCATGCAAAGCTGAATACGATGTTGTGCCTACGCGTCCTCGACTGCCTAGAGCTGCGAAAAAGGCATCCCTTTGTTGTGGGCCTTTTATGCGGTCACAAGCCAAACGCCGAAAACGAAAGTCTCGTCATCGCAAAGCATCGCGAGACCCTCGAAGGTCGGTCTCGGGACAACTGCCACAGCCAGAGCCAGAGCCACAGCATACACATGCGCCTTCACTTTGCATGTATTTGTGGATTCCTTATTTTTTCATCTTGTAATGTTCCCGCGCAACAGGTGGCTCTTCGCCTTCCAAATTTTCGTATTCTGAAATAAAGTCAACAGTGCGCGAGCTTCATGTTTGCCTCGTTTTTGACATTTTCACTTTATGCAACTGGCATTTGTGAAACCTGGAGATTTTGATGCTACGTTGGTGAGTAAGTGTGTTCTATTTTAATTTCTCTACTGTTTCGGCTAGTAACACGCATTATTATCAACGTTCCACCAGTGCCTACAGATGTGCCTTGCAAAGCTGCTACTTCACGACATCTAACCGGCTTACCATTCCCTATGCCATCGAACAGGCAGTCGTAGACAACTTGTGCTTCCCCTATAATGTAGAATGAGACAAAAACCAGCCTTCTAAGGTCATTCGGACTCGAGTTAGATACGCTTTCCCTAGTGCCCGCAGAAGCGTTCGTACTGCGTGGTTTATGCGAGTCTTTATATCTGCATTTCTGGTACCAACTTGGACAACCTGTATCAGGGTTCTCCTCATGAGCATACCTCTGGCAGGCGACGGAGAGAAGACAGCGACAATATATATGTATGTCTAGAATCTGTCTATATATCTATGCCAAACTACTGCATGCTCGTATTATACTGGGTTTGGCCCTGTTAAAATTCTGCATTTTATCTCGCTGTTTATGTATGGTCTGTGAATCTTACTCCATATCGCCTCTTTCGTGTAAGCCACTTTAGCACCGTACGTGCCTTTCGTTCAGTACCGCATGTATGTCTCTCCAGTAATTCCAACTCGGCTAAGCCCTGTCGCTGCTCACTCAATGGCCCCAGTGTGTCTAAGAACCGGGAAAACTGGGAATCGTCAGGGAATTTTCATGCACCTGGAAAAAATTTAAGATGGTTTAGCTCTGCTATGGCTGGATATACGTAGCGAAATGCAGTGACTACCTCCAGGTCAGAAGAAGTTAATTTCTCAAATCTTCTGCGTCGCTCACCAGCAGCTAAACTCTCCTTAGCTTCCATGTTGATCCCGCCAAAGTTCACTGGCGTTTTATAATTCGTTTACAGGAAAGCAAAGGCGCAGCTTCTATCACTCGATAGATGGATGGAATATAGGAGCGTCCCCTTTCAAACGGGGTGGTAGCAGTAGCTATCATGCTCATTTTTCTACCTATATCTTATATATTGATTTAGATTGGTTAACTAAACCATCTTTCTACTTATCAAAATTTTGTTTCTACATTAGTAACATTATGTCACCTCTCTCCTTCTAGGCCACCAATCTTCCAGTCGTTTTTTTGCGAGTTTCCACCGCCGGTTTATTCACCCGGCCACTCACGGCCACTCGATGGATGGATGGAATATAGGAGCGTCCCCTTTGAAACGGGGTGGTAGCAGTAGCTATCATGCTCATTTTTCTCCCTATACCTTAATTATTGATTTAGATTGGTTAACTAAACCATCATTCTATTTATTACATTTTTGTTTCTAAATTACTAACATTATGTCACTTCTCTGCTTTTAAGCCACCAACCTTCCAGTCGGTTTTTGCTAGTTTCCACCGCCGGTTTATTAACCCGGCCACTGTTATCTCTGAACCCCAGAGCTTCAGGAACAGTGATTGCGCCTGCATCAACTTCCGGATGGATACCGTTACATTCGAGTATAATATCGTCAATTTTTTCACTGGAGTTACCACACACAGCACATGTGTCATCTCCATTGTTAAATTTCTTTTTGTAGCTGCGTGTTCTAAGGCACCCAGATCTAGCTTCAAAAAGTAGGGCACTGCCTCTTGAGTTATCAAAGAAATCTTCCTTCCTGATCTGCATTTTCTACTTTCGGTATAATTCCCCACTGTGTTTCTTTTCAATTGAATTTATCCAATTTTTACCTTCTGTGTTTTTCACCTGTTGCTTAATGCTCTTTATTTCTCCGTCCTTATGACTAGCATACTTACTAGTTTGTTTCCTAGTTCTTTTCCTCCTTTGTGAGTCAACGCTTTTTAAGTACAGGTATTTAAATACTTTAGCTGCCCATCTGTTACTGTCCAATTTCCTCAGGCGTTCCTCATATAATATTATACTCTGAGCTTCCCGTACTTCGAAAGATGCCCAGCCCATATCTCCCTGTACCGCCTCATTTGTAGTTTTGCCGTGGGAACCTAGTGCTAATCGTCCAACGGATCTCTGATTTATTTGTAATGTCGACTGTACCTCTGATTTTAGGCACAAAACCGCATTTCCGAAAGTAAGTCCGGGCACCATAATTCCCTTCCAAATACCCCTCAAAACCTCATACCTATTGTATCCCCACAATGCCTTATGCTTCATTATCCTGGCATTCCTTCGCCATTTGGCCTTAAGGGATTGCTCATGCTTTCCAATGTATGCCAATCCTTCGTTTACCCATACCCCCAGATATTTATATTCTGCTACTCTAGGTATTTCATGGCCTTGTATTTTAAGACCCTGATCAGCTGAGCCGTTGAAAAGCATCTGACCCGTCTTAACTGCGCTGAAACTGAAGCCTAGAGCACCCCCTTCGTCTCCGCAATACTTAACTAGTGTTTGCAATTCTTCCAGACTCTCAGCTAGCAGCGCAATATCGTCTGCATACATCAAACGGGGAGGCGCTGCTCTACCGCCTTTCCACCTAATCTATATGACAGGTTAAAACCTAGGTTACTGTCTTGTATCTTCCGTTCCAGGTTTATCATATAAAGCATGAACAGCACCGGGATAGAGGACAGCCTTTGTCTTAATCATTTGCATACTTTGACATCTTCCGTACTTCTTATCCCTTCCCACGTAATTTCTACTTTGCTATCCCGGTATATTTCCTGTGGGAACTCTATTATCTCATAACCGATACCTTCTTCTTTTTATATGTTCCACAGGAGTTCCCTGTTTACGTTGTCGTACGCCCCGTTCATATCCAGGAAGGCCGAATACAAAGGTTTATTTTCCACTCTAGATATTTCGATGCATTGGGTAAGCACGAACAGGCTATCATCTAAGCGCCTACCATTTCTAAAGCCGTTCTGAAGATCTCCGAGAATCTTGTTACTTTCTACCCATGCTTGCACCTTTAATTTCACCGCATTAATGGCTAACCTGTACATAACAGATATTATGGTAATCGGCCTGTAGGATTTTATGAGCATCCTGTCTCCTTTCCCTTTATAAATCAAATTAATTTTAATCTGCCGCCAGCTTTCTGGAATTTGCCTATTCGTTATGACTGTTTGCAGAGCATTTAACAACGTTTCCTTACTTTTTGGACCGAGTTCATTAATCAGCTTGATCGGAATTCCATCTATTCCTGTAGATGTGTTTTTAGGAATATTTTTTTCTGCCTTTTTCCAGTTTAGATTGGTCAGTTCTAAGCTGCTTTGTATTCTGCTACCTTGTGTTGCTTCCTGATTTGCGGAGATTACCCTATCGTCGCTCTTAAATGACTCGGCTATAACTGATGTAGTTCACTGCGTTGTCTCCCTTTGAACAATTTTCCTCGTTATCTTGAATCTGATCCTGCTTTCTTTGATTCTTCTTCCCTAGCCAGCTTATATGGTTCCAGAATTTTCTTGCTCCGCCTCTAGAGGCATCGTGTATGTTAGCCATCCAGCGATCAGTGGACTGCCTTATTTTACTTTGGACGAGGGCCTGTACCTCAAGTTTCTTTGTCGATATGATTCCCATTTTTGGTCGATTTCCTCCTGAGATACCTGTGTTTTCTTGGCCACTCGGTGTTCCCTTGAAGCAGCCCGTCGTTGTTCAATAGCTTCCCTGATTTCCTTATTCCACCAGCTCCGTGGCTTCCTCTTTCCATTCCAGCGGTTTGCTACTTTAACCTCCTGAATTTTCCTCCTTATGAGTAGTTCTACCTGTTCATAATCCCAGTCTTCCATGGGGCTTTTCTCTATTGCTTCCTCTATGTCTGCTGCTATCTACGCTATTTGATCGTCGTTTAATTTTGCGTTTACGTTTTGTCTAAGTTCCATTTCTCTTTTCATCAAGGGCCCCATCTGCAGACTAATATGTTTATGATCACTTCCCAGACTACACTCCCCTTCTTCGTCTATTTCCATTTTTGTGAGCCAACTATAAATTTATAAATTTCCTGCAACATTAGACAGTAGTCAATGGTCGTCTGCCTGTTGCGGAGTTCCCACGTGATTCGGCCTTCACCATTTTGTTTCTCTATATACTATAACAAGATCGTGTGGCTCACAGAAATCTAGCATAAGCTTCCCGTTACCATCCGTGTATCCATACAGATCGTCGATGTGGCCGTTCATGTCCCCCGGTAGAATAATATTGGCCCCGTTTCCAAGCTGGCTTATATCGTCACTCAGACATTCAACAAGATCCTTGTTTTCTTGCCTGCATTGATGTCCTGTTCCTAAATAAACTACCCCTAGCCATGTCCTTATGCCGGCAATTGTTCCTGAAACCCAGATATGTTCTTTACAAGATGATTTAATTCTTTGCCACTTTGTTTCCTGGTGTATCAACATACCTACCCCTCCACCCTTTTTTTCCATTCTCATTCTGTTGCACCTTTCCCAGATGTAGCCTACTATAAACGGCGGATTTTCTAGATCCCTGAGATGAGTCTCGCAAAGAGCGTCCACACCTATTTTGTCATCCTTCAACTGATGTTCTATCTCTAGCCATTTTGCTCTTTTTCTACCTCCTTGCATGTTTATGTAGCTGATCCTACTGTTAAATTTCTTTTTTGTACTTTTTTCTCGACCTACTCTTTGCCATTTTTTGGGGCTCAGCCTCCGTTATTACATTTTCTTTTTCTTCACTTCTAACTACCTCTGTGCACGGAGTCCTCGCGGACACCCTAAATAAGCTACAGCCCTGCCTGCCAGGCGCGAGCCGATTCTGCTCCCACCATTCTGTTAAAATGAATGCCATCTCGCTGAAAAGCCCTACCAAAACCTGCTTTATGCACCACCCTGTTTACCTCAACCACTTCGAAACGCTTCTCCAGGCTTAACTTTCTTATGTCCTGATTAACTATCACCACGTCCTTTTCCAGCTTTCCGTTCAATCCTAGCGCCTCTGGTAGTGTGCATACAACTATCTGCGCTTGCTTTGCTATCTTTCTGATCTCGTCAACTCCCTTAGCTAAGCTTTCCACCACTCCTGCAGCGTCACCATTTAGGACATCGTTTAGCCCCGCGGCTACTATTACCATACTGCGCTCTGCGGGATTCTTCAACAGCCTATTTTTACTCTCTTTCAGCACTGCCCTCATTGTGCTCCCTGGGAAGGCTCCAACTAACACTCTCTTATCACCCTTTACACGTTCCAAGATATCTCGCTTGCACCTGCTCATGTTAGAATCTCCGGCGATAAGCACCTGGGCCTTCTCTCTCCCTCTCCCAACTGTTGGCTCCTGCTTTCGGTTATCTGTGTCCTTATCTCTGGGATTTTCATTCTTCCTTACTTCATCCTTTTTTTTCCGGCTTCTTAGCAGCTGCTTCTAAATAACTGACGGTTCGGATCCGCCTGACCTACTTTGCTTATGCCTTCCATGCCAGTGCTGGCCCCCGCCACGTGGCCCGCACTGGAATGTTCGTCCTCGTTGGTTCCAAGGATAAAGTCGGCCACTTGTTTTTCAATTTGAGGAAGCTGTCCAAGCAGTTTCTGATTTTCCGCCCTTAACAAACGTACTTCATTTTGCAAATCATCCACACGAGACACTAAACTGCCCCTTTCTTGATCAAATCTATCTAGACGTGCACTCAGCACGCAACACCGACACAAAAAGTCGCTGCCTTCCGCTTCACCTACAGAGTCAAAACGCTTTTCCTTGAGATTAACCTGCGCCTCACACTGAGTACACTTTACCTTCTTTTGATTGCACATCTTAAGCATGCATCGACTGAATATATCTATTACGAATTCTCAGAATATACAAATTGCCAAAAGAAGACCCAAGAAACGACTAGCAAACACGCGTTAAAAACCAATTCTGCGAATGCCAATAGCCTAGAAAAAAAGTATTTATCTAAACAAGATAGTTAAAAGAATGAACGCCAAGAAAACCTAGCTGCCGGCACGAAAAACGAGGCTGCTAGAACAAAGAGCTAAAATATATTCTTTAGGCTGCACCTAACCTAACTGAAAACAAAATAAAGTTGATAAAAGAAAGAACTCACCTATTTGACGCTTCGGAAGCTCCCGCTGTCGCCAGTCCGTCCGTTTCTGGTAGCCACGTGCAATCGGAGGAGCGATGGAACACGCGTCCGCACCACACGGCTGTCAACTGTCAACTCGCGGAAAGCAAGAAGCGCCGCCTGGCTGCGTTGAAGCGCATTCGTTCCCGCTCGATGCTCATAGCTGACGGCAGACGGGTGACGTCACATCCTTGACGTAACCCTAATTGAGCGACTTAAGGAGGAGGAGGAGGAAACTTTATTGAGGAGAATTCGGAAAGTTCTTTCTTCGTGGGAGTTCGCTTCTCCTCAAGCCGCCCCAGGGGTGGTCATCGCTCAATGGCGCTCGACGACCTCCTTGGCCCAAGCCGTGATTGCGTGTTGCCGGCTTGGATCAGAGCTATGCAATGCGGCCTCCCACTGTTCCGAATTGGTAATCTGCAGGCCCTCCGGCGGATGCATGCTTTCACATTTAAACATCATGTGTTCGAGATCTGCCTTCTGGTCACCGCAAAGTGAACATGAGGGGCTGTATTCGCCTGGATACCATTGTGCTGGCTTATACGGATTAAAGCACGTATTTGTTTGAAGTTTTCTAAGTAGTGTTTGTTGTGATTTGCTGAGTGTATAGTGGGGCTCCGGATATTTCAGTCTGTTGTTTTTATACCAATTCGTAATTCCTCTGTACGTACGGTCTCTCTTGCGAGCCGATCTTAGTTCGGGGTAACGCACCTCCCGGCCTACGACGAATCCTCGGGCATACTGGTGCGCCGCCTCGTTTCCAGGATGACCCGCGTGTGCGGGGACCCACAAAACCTTGATCGAACGTGCGTTTTTAGAGTAATCAAAAAATTTCAAAATTTTGGTTGCTGGTTGATGAATTCTACCTTTTGCGAAATTTTTAATGGCTGTTTTTGAGTTGCTAAAATGTATTTGGAGTCCGTCGTGACAATCGCCAGAGCTACAGCCGCCTCTTCTGCCTCCTTTGGCGTTCGTACTTCGTTTATCGTCGCTGAATTTTGTAAGCGATACTCGTGATCGACTAGTGCCAGGGCATAGGCTCTCTTATTCCCGTATTCTGCTGCGTCCACATATGTCGTATTTGGTAGACTGGAATAGTATTTCTCTAATGATTGGGCTCTTGCTACCCGACGCTGCAGGTGAAACTCCGGGTGCATGTTCTTAGGTAGTGGAGGGACTACCAGTATTTTGTGTATTGGACGGGGAACCGACGTTACCTGTGAGTGTCTGCCCTCGTAGTGTATGTCGGTCTTTTGCAGTATCTGTCTTCCGGTCGATGTTGCGGTCAACCGCTCGTACTGCGCCGTGAGGTGTGCTTCGATCATTTCTTCTAGTGGTTTATGTATCCCCAGTTGCATGAGTTTCTCGGTAGCCGTGCAAATGGGAAGACCGAGTGCTGTTTTGAAGGACTGCCGAATAATAGAATCGATCGCTTCTCTTTCCTTGGCCTGTAGGAATAAGTAGGGCGTGGAATATATAATGCGGCTGAGAACGAATGCTTGCACAAGTTTTAGTGTCTCTTTTTCTTTCATCCCTCTTTCTTTGTTTGATATCCTCCGAATAAGGCGAGATGTTTGATTACTTATCGTTCGGAGTTTTTGGATTAAATCCGTGTTTTTGCCATTTGATTGAATGTACATACCCAGTAGGCGTAACTTTTCCACTCTCGGGATAGTGAAACCATCCATGTATATATTGATGTTTGTGTTAATGTTTTTTGTATATCCTTTTGGTTTAATGACTAAAAGTTCCGATTTTTGAGATGAGCATTCCAAGCCGATTTTCTCCGTCTCCTCCACTACCGCATCTGCTGCTTGCTGCAGCGTGTCCTCAATTGTGCCAGCGTGACCCTTCGTTGTCCATAGAGTAATATCGTCGGCATAGAAAGAGTGTTCTAGATCTGGGATTTGTTCCAATTTGCGTGCCAAATTTATTAAAGTGATATTAAAGAGAAATGGGGACAGTACTGAGCCTTGCGGCGTGCCCCTGTCCCCTAGTTGGAATTTGTTGGAATGTATAGTTCCTAATTGAATTTCTGCTGTCCTACCTGTTAAGAAGGCCTTGATATAATTATACATCCCGGCGCCCACCTGCAGCTCGGATAGGGCACCCATGATAGCTTTGTGGTTCACATTATCGAAGGCTTTTGTAAGGTCAAGAGCTAATATGGCTCTTAACCTGTTATTCATCTCGGGTGCCAAGATTTTGTGCTTAATCCTTAACATTGTGTCCTATGTGGATAAAAGGGGTCTGAACCACAACATAGTATGAGGGTACAGATCCCACTCGTCCATGTACGACTGAAGCCTTGCCAGGGCTACGTGTTCGAATAATTTACCTAGGCACGAGGTGAGAGATATCGGTCTCAGGTTTTCTATTGAACGTTTTTTCCCTGGTTTCGGAATAAAGGTTACCTTGGCGTGCTTCCAAGTTTCCGGTAAGGATCCTTTATTCCAACATTCGTTGGCGAAGTTGGTAAGTTGGGAAATGGAGTTTTCATCTAGGTTTCTCAGCATAGTATTTGTGACCCTATCCGCGCCGGGTGCCGAGGGCGTGCGGATTTTATGAATAGCTGCTCGAACTTCCGCTTCCGTTATGTTGGAGTCTATTTGAGGGTTCGGGTTGCCTTTATATTCCGGAAGGGGTTCTTTGTCACGAGAGATGTTGAAATAGCGAGCCTTAAGAGGGTTAATGATTTCTTCGTTCGTGAGGTCATTAACGTGAAGGAGTCTTTGTATTTCCTGCTTCTTAACTCCTTTGCTGGATTCGGGATCGAGAAGATGTCGCATAAATTCCACGCATCTCGCGTACCCATGTTTTCATTAAAGTTGTCGCATATTTGATGCCACTGTTGCTGAGCCAACTGGGACGCGTGATCTTGAATTTCCTTGTTTAGGTTGGCTATTTTGACCCTAAGCCTTTTGTTGTGTTTTTGCATAGCCCATCTCTTTTCCATACTGTGCCTAGCTTCCCACATGTGAAGTAAGCGATTGTCAATGTTGCTTACTTCGAGTTCATTTTCTATTTCTGTCATGGCCGTACCTACATCCTTTAGGAGATTGGATGTCCATTCCTGGATGTCACTTATAGAATCAGAATCGTAGTTATTTCTAAGCTCTCTGAATTTGTCCCAATCTGTGATTTTATGCTTTTTAGGTCGACCTTTGAAATTTCGAATCTGAATTTCCGATTCGATGATGAAGTGGTCACTTCATAAATTTTGCCTAGTGTTAGACCATCTAACATTCGGTAGGTTTTTTCCGGCCGTAATGTCCGGACACGTGTCTCTTGACGCTGTTTCCAATCCTGGTAGGCTGTGGGGATCTGTATATTGTGTGAAACCTCGTTGCTGGAGGAGGTTCATTAAGGATCTCCCTTTAGCTGTGGTCTTGGCATGCCCCCATTCTACATGGGGAGCATTAAAGTCTCCCACCACGATTAAGGGGTTGTGTTTGGCTATGTTAAGGGCTTGAACGATGACTCTCTGAATTGGTGGATAGCCAGCTCTTGGGTTACTGTATAAATTAGGCACGAACAAAGGCGCCTTGTTCCTTTTCGAAGGGATAATTTCTAGCAGTATGCAGTCAACATCCACGTTTTCGAGCTCGTGGTTTAAGACCGTTAAATTTCTGTGGACTAGCGTGGCGGTATACGGGTCCTTTTGGACGTGGAGCGGTTTGAAGACCCTAAAGCCCGGCAGCTTCGGTCGATCGCACCTGCATTCTTGTAGTGCGATAATATCTGGCGTTTTCTCTGTCTTTTGCATGTGAAGAAGTAACTCGCCTTTCTTTTTGAGAAATGATCGGCAGTTCCACTGCCATACCCTTATATAGTTAGGCGGGGCCATGAGGTTGTTGTAGCTCTGGTGTTAGCCCCTGAACTTTTGGGGGAATTCTTAGGAGAATATCTTGCAGGATGTTGTCTATAATGGCGAATTTTTGGTTGAAGTCTTTTTGCGTGGTTATTAGGGACTCGAGTATTACTTCTAACTTTTCAAAGCGGTTATTTGTTACTGCCTCTAGTTTCTCAGAGCGCTGACTACTCTGAAGTGTGGGTTGTTCAACAGTTTCCGCGAGAGTGGGCTGGTGACCAGCTACTTCTCGTTTCTTTCTAGGGTTTGGACCCTCTTGTTCCGTAGTGGGAACTGGAGTGATCGTTTCCTCTGACGCATTTGGGTTTTGAGACGCCCTTCCTTTTTGTTGCATAGCGTTCCCAAGATCGTCATTTTCTTTTTTGAGTCGTTTATTTTCTTTTTAAATTATGCTCATTTTCTTTCAAAGTTCATTAAATTTAGAATGGAGGACCTGCAGCTCTTGCGCTAGGTTTTGGTTTGACTGACTGTGGGAGGCCGTATTTGCCCAGCTCACCTGTTTGAGGATGCTTGCCCCCGGGCTAGGCGTCCTTTCGCGGGGGCTGCTGCTGCTGTTGCTGCGGCCTCTGTTGCTAGTTGATCCGTTTCGGTCCAGAGGTGGGAAGGAATCTGAATGGTCCCTCGGTGACTTCGTGTCGCTCTTGGCAGTGGATCTGGATTGCCTTTCTTTCCTGTTCCAGTAGTGTCTCGGATTCCTTTCGAATCTTTTCTTACGCTCGCGATTTCCGGTTTGATGTTTTCCGCCGCAGATGATGCAGACCGGGATGAATTTTGTTTCCATCGAATGCGGTTCTCCGCAATAGGGGCAGATATTCTTCCAGGGCTCCGGGCATACGTCTCTACGGTGTCCGACCCTTCTGCAGTTAGTACATGCTTCGACTTTGTGTACAAACGGAATCACTGGGAACAGTATTCCGAAGTAAATGATGCTTTCCGGTAATTCTTCTGAGTCAAAATGGATTAGGATTGATTTCGATGTTTTACCCATGTTTCTGGCTTGAACTATGGGTACGTTCGGGTTTCTTTTCCTAAGTTCTGCGATCATTTCTCGGGGAGATTCGTTCTCGTAGTCTCTATATATTATGCCCTGCACCGCACGATCAGGTGGGGCGATGTACGAGGACATGTTGATTTCTTTGTCTTCGATCTGGATTTTCTTTACTTCCACGTACTTCAGTGCGTTGTCCTGACTCGGGGTGGAGATCGTGAAGATGTTCTTGACTTGATGCGTTCTTGCGGAATCTTTGTCAATATCTTGCGTAAGTATGCCTGCAGTTGTGATGATTGCATGCTTCTTGCTTCTTGCTTTCCGCGAGTTGACAGTTGACAGCCGTGTGAACCTAACTAACTGAAAACAAAATAAAGTTGATCAAAGAAAGAACTCATCTATTTGACGCTTCGGAAGCTCCCGCTGTCGCCAGTCCGTCTGTTTCTGGTAGCCACGTGCAATCGGAGGAGCGATGGAACACGCGTCCGCACCACACGGATGTCAACTGCCAACTCGGATGGATGGATGGATGGATGGATGGATGGATGGATGGATGGATGGAATATAGAGCGTCCCCTTTGAAACGGGGTGGTAGCAGTAGCTATCATGCTCATTTTTCTCCCTATATCCTAATTATTGATTTTAAATGGTTAACTAAACCAGCCTTCTATTTATTAAATTTTGTTCCTACATTTAACTAACATTATGTCACTTCTCTGCTTTTAAGCCACCAATCTTCCAGTCGTTTTTTTGCTAGTTTCCACCGCCGGTTTATTCACCCGGCCACTTTCATCTCTAAACCCCAGAGCTTCAGGAACAGTGATTGCGCCTGCACCAACTTCCGGATGGATACCATTACATTCGAGTATAATATTGGCAATTGTTTCACTGGAGTTTCCACATACAGCACATGCGTCATCTCCATTGTTAAATTTCTTTTTGTAGCTGCGTGTTCTAAGGCACCCTGATCTAGCTTCAAAAAGTAGGGCACTGCCTCTTGAGTTATCAAAGAAATCTTCCTTCCTGATCTGTATTTTCCACTTTCGGTATAATTCCACACTCTGTTTCTTTTCCATCGAATTTATCCAATTTTTACCTTCTGTGTTTTTCACCAGTTGCTTAATGCTCTTTATTTTTCCGTCCTTGTTACTAGCATACTTACTAGTTAGTTTCCTAGTTCTTTCCCTCCATTGTGAGTCAACGCTTTTTAGGTACAGGTATTTGAATACTTTAGCTGCCCATCTGTTACTGTCCAATTTCCTCAGGCGTTCCTCATATATTATTATACTCTGAGCTTCCCGTACTTCGAAAGATGCCCAGCCCATATCTCCCTGTACCGCCTCATTTGTAGTTTTGCCGTGGGCACCTAGTGCTAATCGTCCAACGGATCTCTGATTTATTTGTAATGTCGACTGTACCTCTGATTTTAGGCACAAAACCGCATTTCCGAAAGTAAGTCCGGGAGCCATAATTCCCTTCCAAATACCCCTCAAAACCTCTTACCTATTGTATCCCCACAATGCCTTATGCTTCATTATCCAGACATTCCTTCGCCATTTGGCCTTAAGTGATTGCTCATGCTTTCCAATGTATGCCAATCCTTCGTTTACCCATACCCCCAGATATTTATATTCTGCTACTCTAGGTATTTCATGGCCTTGTATTTTAAGACCCTGATCAGTTGAGCCGTTGAAAAGCATCAGACCCGTCTTAACTGCGCTGAAACTGAAGCCTAGAGCACCCCCTTCGTATCCGCAATACTTAACTAGTGTTTGCAATTCTTCCAGACTCTCAGCTAGCAGCGCAATATCGTCTGCATACATCAAACGGGGAGGCGCTGCTCTACCGCCTTTCCACCTAATCTATATGACAGGTTAAAACCAAGGTTACTGTCTTGTATCTTCCGTTCCAGGTTTATCATATAAAGCATGAACAGCACCGGGATAGAGGACAGCCTTTGTCTTAATCCTTTGCATACTTTGACATCTTCCGTACTTCTTATCCCTTCCCACGTAATTTCTACTTTGCTATCCCGGTATATTTCCTGTAGGAACTCTATTATCTCATAACCGATACCTTCTTCTTTTTATATGTTCCACAGGAGTTCCCTGTTTACGTTGTCGTACGCCCCGTTTATGTCGAGGAAGGCCGAATACAAAGGTTTATTTTCCACTCTAGATATTTCGATGCATTGGGTAAGCACGAACAGGCTATCATCTAAGCGCCTACCATTTCTAAAGCCGTTCTGAAGATCTCCGAGAATGTTGTTACTTTCTACCCATGCTTGCACCTTTAATTTCACCGCATTAATGGCTAACCTGTACATAACAGATGTTATGGTAATCGGCCTGTAGGATTTTATGAGCATCCTGTCTCCTTTCCCTTTATAAATCAAATTAATTTTAATCTGCCGCCAGCTTTCTGGAATTTGCCTATTCGTTATGACTGTTTGCAGAGCTTTTAACAACGTTTCCCTACTTTTTGGACCGAGTTCATTAATCAGCTTGATCGGAATTCCATCTATTCCTGTAGATGTGTTTTTAGGAATATTTTTTTCTGCCTTTTTCCAGTTTAGATTGGTCAGTTCTAAGCTGCTTTGTATTCTGCTACCTTGTGTTGCTTCCTGATTTGCGGAGATTACCCTATCGTCGCTCTTAAATGACTCCGCTATAACTGATGTAGTTCACTGCGTTGTCTCCCTTTGAACAATTTTCCTCGTTATCTTGAGTCTGATCCTGCTTTCTTTGATTCTTCTTCCCTAGCCAGCTTATATGGTTCCAGAATTTTCTTGCTCCGCCTCTAGAGGCATCGTGTATGTTAGCCATCCAGCGATCAGTGGACTGCCTTATTTTACTTTGGACGAGGGCCTGTACCTCAAGTTTCTTTGTCGATATGATTCCCATTTTTGGTCGATTTCCTCCTGAGATACCTGTGTTTTCTTGGCCACTCGGTGTTCCCTTGAAGCAGCCCGTCGTTGTTCAATAGCTTCCCTGATTTCCTTATTCCACCAGCTCCGTGGCTTCCTCTTTCCATTCCAGCGGTTTGCTACTTTAACCTCCTGAATTTTCCTCTTTATGAGTAGTTCTACCTGTTCATAATCCCAGTCTTCCATGGGGCTTTTCTCGCGGAAAGCAAGAAGCGCCGCCTGGCGGCGTTGAAGCGCATTCGTTCCCGCTCGGTGCTCATAGCTGACGGCAGACGGGTGACGTTACATCCTTGACGTAACCCTAATTGAGTGACTTAACAATTTTATTCTTCGGTTCTTTCAAACTGCGCGCCAATTGCAGCATCCGTCACTCGCGGAATCCTGCTATCATCCTTACGGTAGACAAGCGGAATTATGAAGAGCGTTTCAGGACCTGTGACGTGGCGCAGTGGTAAGGCACTCGGTTGAAGGTTTAAGGGATGGAGGTTCGATTCCTGTATGAACTGTTTTTAACGAGGAGTTGCACGCCTATTCATCATCATCATCATCAGCTTGACTGCAGGGCGAAGACCTCTCCCATATTTCTCCAATTAACCTGGTTCTGTGCTAGCAACATCCACTTGACCCCTACGAACTTCTTAACCTCATCCGCTTACCTAACTTTCTGCCGCCCCCTGCTACACTTTCCTTCCCTTGGAATTCAGTTTGTTACCCTAAGCGACCATCGGTTATCCTGTCTTCGCACTACATGCCCTGGCCATGCCTATTTCTTCTTAAGTTTCACTAGAATGTCAGTAACTTGAGTTATTTCTATGACCCACTCTGCACGCTTCCTATCTCTTAATGTTACTCCTACCATTTTTCGTTCCATAGCCCTCTGAGTTGTCCTCAACTTAAGTAGAACCCTCTTGGTTAGTCTCCACGTTTCAGCCCCACAGGTGAGTACAGGTAAGATGCAACTGTTGTATACTTTCCTCTTGAGCGATACCGGTAAGCTGCTAGTCATAATCTGCGAGTGCTTGCCAAATGCGCTCCATCCCAATGTTATTCTTCTTGTTATTTCCTTTTCATGGTCCAGATCTGCGGTTACTACCTGTCCTAAATAGACGTATTCGCCTACTACTTCCAGTGCTTCGCTACCTAACGTAAACTACTGTTCCTTCTCGAGGCTGTTGAACATTACCTTAGTCTTCTGCATATTAATTTTTAAGCCTACATTTCTACTTTTACTGTCTAGGTCATCAATCATTATTTGCAGTTCATCCTTCGAGTTACTTAGCAAGAATGTCATCAGCAAATCGCCGATTACTGAGGTATTCTCCATCTACCCATATCCCTAACTGCTTCCATTCCAAATCTCTGAATACTTCATCTAAGCAAGCTGTGCACACCTATTAAGCTTTGCTAGACAACGCCGGCAGAGCATGGCGAGGGGGCTGCCCAGCTGGCCTTGGCTTTGATGTCACGGCATACGCGAAGCTCGGCTCTGACCCTCGCCGTGAAGCTTTTCGCTCAAAAGGTCAAAGCGTGCAGCAGTAGTGGCGGCGCACATGCGCAGTAGCGCGCGGCTGCGGCGAAAGATCAGGTGACGGAGTCGGCGGCGGCGACGGCTGGGGCGACGGCGGCCACCTGCGCTGTGCGTGACGTCACTCGGTTTCGCGTATGTGTAGAATATGGCTTGGCTCCGACTCTCCTAGTGAAGCTTTTCGCTTCAAAATCAGGGAAACCATAAAAACATTTCGGCAAGTCAGGGAAAATGGCTCGATAAATCTGCATTGTATTTTCAATTTAAGGTGACGCACTGTAAGTATGACATTCATGCAGATTTTTTTTTTTGTGCTGAGCGTGCGACCACCCCAGCGGCCGCGCTTAACACTTCCATGTCCACAATCACGAACTCGGTAGTGGCGTCGCATTCCGCGCTGACGGCCAGGTGAAACTCACGTTGGGTCCCTGACTTCCCTGACAGAACGGATTTTGTGCCGATCATTCAACACAGTGTGCCGGCTCCGCCGTAGAGTAGTACGCGGCGGCGGCGTCAACTGGAAGTGTACCGTGATCCGGGATGCGATGCACGCTGTAATTTCAACCCGCAGTGTTGTCATCTGGCAGCGTGGTTGATGTTCCCTGCTCATCTAACAAGTCTGGCATCGGCTGTAACGCAGCTCCGGACGGCACGCTTGTGGCCGGCGTCTTGTGGTTTTTGTTCTACGCCCGTTTCTTACGGCTTCCAAAGGCTCGTTGCGCGCACGGTTACAATCCACTGTTTTCCACCATCTCGATCATAAGGAAAAAATTAGTTGTGGTTCAACTCTGGTTAACCCTAGTTGAATTGCGATAGCAACGGCGGAAGCTTCTTTTGCCTGCTGCATTATTCCCCTATCACGCCCTATTAGTGTAAGGTGCTACATTATTGGGGACACTTAAGCTCATCCTTTAAGAGTATGACGCGAGAGCGTAAGTTACCAGTCTTCTTCTTCTCCTCTTCCTCGGCTGTTCAAGGTCGTGTGGCCTCCGCCGGGACCACGTGGCGGCTCGAGAGAGAGAAAGCACTTTATTTGCACCCGTCAGAGAGTATGGATGATCGGGTGAGACGCAGCTCCCTATTTCACCATTTATCTCCCCCCTAGACGTCGACCGGAATCAGTTGGCTTCCGGCGGCGGCCTGGGCTTGACGGATGACTTGTTTTTGGGATTGTTCTTCCTGGCTATGAAGGGAGGACTCCCATGACTCTCTATTTCCATGTATCCCATTTGGCGCTGTGCAAGCCCAGAGAATGTTGCTTAGGGTCGCTATGCCTTCACAGTTTTTGCCTTTGGAAGAGCGCACCTCAGGATGTCATTTGTAAGATATACGGGTTTGGGAAAGTGTCCGTCTGGAGTTTTCGCCAGATTACTTCTTCCTTCTTTGTGAAAAATCTATGGGGGGAGGGAGGGCTCTCCTGGCCATATTGTAGTGATATAGAATTTCTCTCAATAATCAAGAATTTCTCGCAATAAAATTACGCACAAAGCGGTCTATCGAGAAGCACGAACGTAAACGCAGACGCGCGCGAAGCGGAAGCGACTGCAGCGAATGCAAAAAAAAAAATGTCGCGCCGATCATGCCAGCCAATGGGAGACTCGGAACGGTACTCTTTGAAGCGGGCCGTGTGAAATGTAATCAGAGACCATAAACGATCTTCGGAAAACTGGCGCGCGCAGCCAGTCCGCTGAAGCGAAGCCATTTTGAAATGGCGCAAATTCCGCACAAAGGAAACAGTTTCAAACCAAGCCTAAGATGGCGGCGATCGGCCGGCTGCATGGAGGAAGGAAAGCTTAGGAGAGGCCCGGACGTCATTTTTTTGAAGCCGGCGCGGCCGTGCCGCGACCGGACGCTGCAACGTCTCCTCCTCCTTTACCCTTTCTCCGCGACGCTCACGTACCTAGGGCCCTTAGCAACGCTGTTGCTAGTGGCCCGAGCTTTCATAGCAACAGCGTCGCTGTTGCTAATGGCCCGACTTGGCTAACCCTACATTTTGATGTCACTTCCGCCACACTTTCTCCAACGCATTGGGAATGGCAAGGGCCTCTCCTAAGTTGTTTCCTTCCACCATGGCCGGCTGCAACGCTTACGGCGCGCGGGAATTTCGAACAAATTTCAGTGGCATTTCGTGGCTGCCGTGACGTTTGGAAAGTATTTTATCGCATTTGCTGATCAAATTCATCGTTAGAAATTTGATCAAATAGCTGTTTGGGCCAGTTGGGTAATACTTAGCACATAAAAAGACCAGCGCAAAAATCGGGGACAAAGGAACAAAACGACAGGACTGGCGCTGAGACTGTCTTGTCATTTTTTGTTCCTTTGTTCCCGTTTTTTGCGCTGGTCTTTTTGTGAGTTAATAATTTTAGTGCAGGTGCCTGAAAAGATAAATGTTTCAAAAATGAGTTTCTGAAAATAAATTTTTGACCCTTTTCGACTGTTCTAAGACTCCCGTCTCCCCTTAACTCTGTGGCTGACATATTTAAGAATTTTCACTACTGCAAGTTTTCAAATTTTATATTCCAGGTGATTGCGCTTTTATCAACAATCTCAAAGTTTGCAACTTAGACACAGTTTCCTTTAATGGCCGTTGGTGCTGCCACTATTATTCACCTAGGGTGCCTCTCACCGAGGCACCCTATATACGCCCGCATTTTGACCAGTCAAAATCGCCGTTCTTTGATACATGGGGACTATAGGAAGTTTCACAACTGGTAGTATCAAAGAGCTCTGCTAAGGCTGGCATCAGTGCGCGTTTAAGTTTCAGTAAACGTTTGACGTTTTCACCGGCCAAAACACTAATAGCAACCTTTCACTGTTGTAAATTGCAGAATATGACTAATAAATAGCTTTTTGTTGGAAAGTATTCGTCTATGCTCATTATTATCAGCAGCTACATTTTCAGCCTCTTCACTGGTCAGGGAATGTGAACTGAAGTAGTCAAGGAAAGCCTGAAAAGTCAGGGGTTTTGAAAATAGCGGATCTCTAGACAACCGGGCCCGTTTATATGTCCTGAATTTAGCTAATTTGAAATGACCAAACATAGTTTTAGCATTCACACTAAAGAGCTGTAGTATACCACACATACTGAGGACATACTGTGCAATCTTAATAGCTGGCGTTAAAACCCGCAAAATAATATAAAATTATTGTGTAGGAGATTGGCTGCTGTATCATCTCCTCGAAAATATAATGCTTTAAAGAAACGGCGAAAACTTTAAATTTCCATATTACTGCTGCATCTCATCATGGAAGTGATTTCGGTTTCGCTTTCTGTGAGGGCTCATGTGTGAAATTATGTATCTTGGGCATTAGAAAAGGCAGATAATATTGGCTAAAACTGTAATATCGTGCGAAAGCAGTGCTCCACAAGTTTTACACTAATATCGCCGAGCTTTAAAAAGCTGGCTGTAATGAGACGCACATTAGTCATCAATTAAATTTGTTTTTTAGTGATTGCGACTGCGACAGCAGGGGCCATACGGCAGGACATGCCGTTTCCTCGATGCCGATGCCAATAGCGGAGGCGATCGTTCTGAGAATGTCAAGATCAAATGGCACCGTCATGGCCGAGTCATGACTCAACCTGGACGTGCCCATCGTATATAGGCAGGATGTCAGCAGATTGCTTGGCTAAGTGGTAAACCGTTGCTATGCAGCTGCTTCGTAAGCAAGCAAGATTAAATTTTGCTCGAGGTAGTAGCCTCAGGATGAGTGCTTTCGCACTGGAAGAGGCCAATCGACTATTGTATTTGCATTTATGGGGTGCATGCCTAACATATACGGAGAAATGCTGGAAAGTTCAGCACTTCGATTTTCATTCTCTGGGCACTGCATTGCTGAAAGCAGCCCAAATTCTTTTTTCCTTATGGCGATCTCTTGGGATGTGCTTATAATAAGCAGTCTCCGCTGCTTTCGTGGCGTGCACCGCAGCCTGTGGAAAATGAGGGCCAAGTGTAATTGGATTATCTGGCCATGTGTGATAGCGAGATTGAGGTAAAAAATCTTATTCTTCCCTAAAGCTTGTTTCTCAAAAATTGTTGGAACCACTGAGAGATCGGACAGGGAGAAAAGCTTTTTGATCGATCGTCATACCAATAAAGCATTGCCTTGCACGCGATATTTTAGTTGCAACCACTTTTGGAAAGACGTTTTTCTCCACAGTGTGATGGCTAAATTTCCTGTGCCGAAACTTGGGATACGGGTTGCGCGGGGATCCGGGAACCACGGAACCACCGACTTCTCCACAATTTTGCCTGCTCGTGTTGCCTTTTGTCCGAAACCGGATACGAAGAAGGGTCGCTGAACAACACACTGGAATACCGGGACGACGTTCTAATCACGGCTACACGTCCGCTGTTTCGAGGATGGCGAGGGTTCCGGGAACGGGAAGAAAGGACCCGAGGTGACAAGGAAAGCAGCAGAAGGACGGTGGCGCAGAGAGGAACGAGAGATGCGCTAGAGCAGGTCGACCCAGCCTCGTGTCTTAAGGGACGACTGCCTGAAAATACGAAGACGGCTCGCTTGTCCTGGCGGCGCATATACTGAGCTCGCTGTGTAAACTGTGATCATCAGCGCTGCCTGTAGTAATGGCCATCATCTCCGAACTCAAGCACAGGATCACCACAGTGGCGTCCAGATGCAGCCTCAAGACCATCGGGTGAGCGGAGGCATCTAGCTATGATTAAATCTTACTGGCCCTATTTCGTGCGCGATTCCTACTCTCCAACCCAAAAAAAGCTTCATAACCGGAATATCACAATGATGGCAGCAGTATTTTCGGGTCTGGCATTGCTCTTACAGAAACCGAACTTCTACTCAAACCGAACCTTTCGGCGATCTTAAACTTGACGATAAGTAGCCATTTTCAAGCTATCTTAGGAGCTATCTTAACGCGTCCCTTACGAGATCCAAGATGGCTACCTACTCTGAAAGTTTCTCGGCGTTCGTCGACTTTGTAGCCCTCGCAAGAGAAATCGAAAGCCGCAAAGATCGCCCTTATGTGACAGCATCACGGCGCATACTGAGGGACCGCACCAACCCAATGGAAGAGTACGACAACGGCGAGTTTCTCTCTCGGTACCGATTCTCAAAAGAGGCCATTGTGCAGCTGCTGGCAATGCTGCCGCTCCAAGCAAACACAGATGACCGTGGCTGCCCCGCGCTGCCGCTCCTGCAAGTGCTGGTGACTGCGCTTTTACGGCGCCGGAACCTTCCAGGTAGTTAGTCCTGGTGAAAATTTTCCAATGGGGTGTCCAACTGGTTCCTGTTCAAATGGCTTATGGGACAATTCCCAGTTGGTCCCCATTGCAGCTGGTCCCAGTTGGTCCCTATTGCGAGCAGTCCCCATTGGTCCCCATTGCCTTATGGGATTCTTTATGGCCCCAGTTCTCATGGTTTATTGGCCCATTCCCTGTAGCTGCTGGTACCACAAAGCTTGTGGGACCATAAAGCTTATGGGACCATAAAGCTTATGAGATTATAAGGCTTCAGGGACCAGTAGCTTCTGGGACCAGTAGCTTCCGGTCCCAGAAAGGAGGATGTGGGACTCAAAGGGCAATGAAACATGTTTTCTTTACATTTTCTGATGTTTATTCACATTCCAACTTCCGTTTTGCCTAAGGGTACCATGCATCTTTTCGCTCAGCACTCTGTTGTTTTTGAATGTGGGGGTGACATCCTCGGCTTTCAATTTGCCCGTTTTTCAAGGTCTCTGCAAGAGAAAATGCGGGTGATAGCACAAATTAAAAAGAACGCAATTTGCCATGGCTACCCTGATTTGACATACCTGCAACATATGTCCTCACTTAAATTTTTTCATGAGACATAAGAAAATATAGCACTTGTTGGTGTGGTGCAGTGTTTAGGGCCATCGACCACTGTGCCCAAGGATGTGGGATCGAATCCCGGCCTCGGCAGGCACTTTTCGATGGCACCGAAAAGCTAGGCGCCCATGTGCTGTGTGATGTCAGGGCACATTAAACCCCAGGTGGTCAAAATTTTTAGAGCCCTCCACTTGGTGTCTCTCATATCCTGAGCCGCTTTGAGATGTTAAATCCCTAAACAAAACCATAATTAAGTTTCTTACATAAGTTAAAACTGAGGCAACTGCGGTTTAAAACTTAGTAAGGTGCCTTAATATAGCCTTGGCAGAAAAAATTGGTCAAGGATAGCACTGCATAACATCCCTAAATGTGCCAACCTGCAAAATGGAATGGTTGCAAGAGTGTGTGCCAGGCCACCTGTCACATTGCTCATTAGGATTAGGTGATTGCTTGACTTTACCCACCGTGTAGCTATTGACATGAATGAAAGCTCCTTGAAAGATCATACCATAGCAAAAATGTAAGTAATGAAAAGGTCTTCATTGTGACTCTAGCACTGAAAAATGTTCTAGGAATATGCCGTATCTGAAAATTCTACCTTTTTTTTTTTGCAAAATTCACTGAAAGTGGCCATGTACTATATTATGCAGGAAAGGAAGAGATAGCACATTCAGACATTGTAGCTTCAACTCCATTACAAAAAAAGTCAACATTTCAATGATGTAAGCTGTACAGGCCAGAATAACAACCGTGCATCACTGAGAAAAGGCCCATGAAACAGTGACGGTCATAGCTCTAGCACTGTGGAATATCTAATACTTAGAATCTAATCCAAATTGAATGTGTGAACGGGTGGTTCACCACAGCTTTTGTGTTTTGGGGCTAGCACATCACAAACGCTCCTTGTGGCAAGGATTTCATCCCCCCATATTTCCCGTGCAGTGACCTTCACAAGTGTGAGCTGCTTGTTCTGCAGTATTTTAGCTGCCTGCATACCTTTCGCCTTTACATCATTCACAAGGTGAAATTGCAGAAATCTCTTGTTAATATGCATAAACTTCTTTCAAATGACTAACTAGGTCAAGATAAATATAGCAGTAGGTAATCAATGTGTGTGCATGATGTGCGACATTTGCTATAAGCACTAACCGCATGGGGCGGTGGGCTGAGGGCTGCCAAAGCATTGCCGCTAGTCGCAGTCGCTCAGGTTCTGGGTTTGTAGAAAATTTTGCATGTCGCCCGGAAGCAGCTCCCGAGGCAGCCAATCGCAGAAGGCTTTGGGGTACGCAAATTTCATTGTTTTTTTTTTTTGCGAGAGAAGTTTTTTCTAGTTCGGTTTGAGCAAGGAGGGTTTGAGTGAAGAACCTGCAGACGCTACTTCGTCTGATCCGTGCATATATAAGCGCATCGAGACAATTCAGTAAAAACTTGGCAGGGTAGTAAACGAAAAAAAAAGCTAGTATGGCTAGCTATTTCTAATATTCAAAAGGAGCAGGAGAAAGTCACTGCTTGCAATGCAGATCTGCATTGCAGTGTAGTAGTGCACCGCTGTGCTGTAACAATTTTTTTGAACACGATGCGTTACAAAAACATTCATCAGTGTTTTATTGTACTTCATGCTGTTTACTGTTAGAAATGGGATATAGCGTAACTGTACTCCCTCTGACCAAACGGCGAGGCGGCGGTAACAAAGCAACGCTGAAAACGCACCTCTCTGTTGCCAAATCCTGTCTCCGTGATCACCGGCATGCATGACCAATCCGAGGCAGCAATAATCAGGCAACGGAGATCAGCTTTTACGAGCAGCATATAAAGCCAAACATACCTAACAATAATGAGGCCCATTTCAAACTTCGGGACAACAACGTGACCAGATTTAGATATTTCGCTAATTTTGATCGGCGGCGGTCATCACTGCCGATTTGCACTGGCAGCCGTTGTGCCCGCTTGCCTAACGGTTCGTCTTTGTATGTGCTGTTGGATTTCAGCCTAACATTACCACACCTTCCACAACTGAAGGAGCACAAAAGAAGCGAAAAAACATTTTTTTTTACTTACACAACAATCACTGGTATTAGGCCTTGTAGAAATCTCTTCACATTTTTTAGTCTTGCCAGAAGTTGTCAGACCGCCAGGTCCGTTCAGATTTCTCTAGACGCTTCGGAAGTAATGCCCTGAAATCATTCATACTAACGACGATGCTGAAATCGTGTTAAAACCACAAAATAAGGGCCGCGTACCGCGTTCACAAAAACATGCCGCCGCCATGAACCGCCGCCATGCCTCAGGTCTACACTTCGGAACGCCTACTTTTGGCTCGTAGAGGCTCGAGCCGAGGGAAAGAAAACTGCGGAAACGATGAGGTCGTAGCGCTAAAAACCTACATTTGTCAAATTTCAGAGTAAGGCACACGCGAAGTAATCCAAATTACTGATATTATTTTATACTTCTTACGCACAACTGTATTCGTCCCGCTTCGAGCGTTGTAGCCGATCGAATGAAGACGCGTCATTGGCGTCATCTGCTTCGCGCTAGCAGACAGCAGATGAAGGAATCTTGGACCCAATGCTATGACAAAACAAACGTTTCTACGCGTCCGTGATGCTTCCAATACCTCATAGCAGCAGTTAGCTCACTGTGGCCACTACTTGAAAAATACCTAGCTTGTTTAAAACTATTTTGATGAAATGACTAAACCAAATTAGAGTAAAAATTGATAATCTAAATGAAAAAAAATTATGAGGGACTTTAGCGACTAAAGTAGTGAAAGGCGAGAGCCGGAGTGCCGCATTCTGCTACGCAACTGGCACTAATTAGTTTTAATTAAGTAATCAGGTAGATAATTATCTATCTATTGAATTACCTAATTAGTCCTTGATTAGTGATTAATTATTCCGTTATTAGTCATTTATTAGCAATTCACCGTTGATTAACCTATGGCCATAAAGGCGCGCATTCCACATACTGTGGTGGTGCTCTGTAATTGGACGAGACCTCTATGACGCCTGTATATGCACATAACCATACATTATCCAACCGGGACCAGTAGCGCTACTCGTTCCTTTAAACAACACGCTGAAAACATGTAGCTACTACTGGTTTTCTCTTGGAAACAGTATCACCAGGAGAAAACCATTAGGCTGTCTGCTGGGACCAGCACCCTAGTTATTGGTCCCAGTAGCTACTGGGACCGATCGCTACTGGTCCCAGGACAAAACGATTAGGCACCCTGCTGGAACCAGTAAGGCGAGCAGAATACCATTAAGAATTCTTAATGGTTCCAGTAGATGACCAGTAGGCTTCCCAATGGTTCCAGTGGAAACCAGTAAATTCCAGCAGGTTTCTTTACGGTCCCAGTACAAACCATAGATTCCCAGTAACAAATTTTCACCAGTCCCCGTTGCTCCCCCATTTCGTACTTGTAGTTTACATTTTGCCTGCAGATCACCTTGCAGTGTTTCCAGCAGGGACAATTGATCTCATTGTGCTTCAAAGGGGTCATTTTGTTCACAGTGCTACTCCCTAAGTGGGACCAGTTGATTCCCATTTGGTATCCAAAGAAACAATTTGCTTGCTCAATGGGGCAAGTTAATACCAATAGGCCTCCAGCTAGCATCCCATTGGGTCCAGTTGGTTCCCATTGAGGCCCCTACTGGGACAATTTACTGAGTCAATGGGGCCAGTTGATTTCCCATTGGAAACCAATGGGGACCCATTGATTTCCAATGGGGACTCATGAAGACCAATTGAAACCAGTTGACCCCCGTTAATCCCAGTTGCATTCCCCATTGAAGATTTTCACCAGGGAGTGGAGACCTGGTCAACATTTCGCAGCCCACGGTATCTCGAATTGTTGAGCGCGTCACAACAATGATAGCGGCCAGACTGTTTCCGGCACTTGTAAAGCTCCCAGACTGCACGGAAGCCCCGCAAGTTATGCAGGAATTTTACAGGATGGGAGGTTTTCCTAGAGTTGCAGGGTGTCTGGATTGCACCCACGTCCGCAACAGGAGTCCCAGAGATGACGATGCCGAAGTGTTAAGGAACAGAAAACGATACTTTTCTTTCAATGTTCAGGTATGTGCTCAATTCCTACGTGTTCGTGAAGGGGTGAACTTGAACAATATTGCGTTTGTTTTTCATTTTCAATTTCAGTTGAGTTTACATTACTTGGAAAAACTCAAACGCTTGTTCTTTTAACTCAAGATGCAGTGAAATGTAATTTGAAAACAGTAACATTTATAATACAAATTTCAGTTGCTATATTTATTATTCAGCCTTCTCATTGGTGTTAAGTGATGTAATTATTAGTACTTTGAAACTGGTGTTATGCATTGTGACCGGTTTGTTATCAAGTCATATCAAAGTGTCCCAGTTATATAAAAGCTAGCAAATTGGCTGTATAGAATACAATCTCTTTTCTCTACCATCAGTAGCCGCAGAGTCCCTGGCCTACAATTTTTATGCACACTTGTAACATTTATCACAGCTAGACAATGAATACAACTGACGAGAACAATGGCTTAGGGTCATGTGTTAATTGAAATAGGCTTGTTGCCCTAAAATTAGGCTGCAAATCGGCCGACAGCAAGCGCACCTTTGTTTCACAAGCAACCACTCGACGCCAACAGCAGTATGATCACTTTGTTTTTGGAAAACCTAGCACCAGACATTTGTATAAGTTTAAAAATTATAGCTCGACGTGGGTTAACCAGGTTACAAACAAGTGTTCACATCATGCAGTACTATTGTGAATGCCATTGATAAAGATGTTGTCATATATTGTCTGTGTTGAGAGTGTCTTGTTGCTTTTAGCCGTGTCGAGATCTGTCTCTTAACCTAAATAAAGGCTAGAAACAAGGCCAACAGCAAGGGCATCTTTGTTTCACAAGCAGCCACTGGGCATCAACAACAGTTCCTTCATTTTGTTTTTGGCAAACCAAGCATCAGACATTTGTATAACTTCAGAAATTATAACTCGACAGGGGTTAGCCAGCTTGCAAACAAGTGTTCGCATCACGCAGTACTATTTTGAATGCTATTGATAAAGATGTTGTCATATATTGTCTGTGTTGAGAGTGTCTTGTTGCTTTTAGCCGTGTCGAGATGTGTCTCTTAACCTAAATAAAGGCTAGAAACAGGCCAACAGCAACGGCATCTTTGTTTCAGAAGCAGCCACTGGGCGTCGACAACAGTTCCCTTTACTTTGTTTTAGCAAACCAAGCGTCAGACATTTGTATAACTTTAGAAATTATAACTCAACGGGGGTTAGCCAGCTTGCAAACAAGTGTTCAGATCACACAGTACTATTGTGAATGCTATTGATAAAGATGTCATATATTGTCTGTGTTAAGAGTGTCTTGTTGCTTTTAGCCGTGTCGAGATGTGTCTCCTAACCTAAATAAAGGCTAGAAACAGGCCAGCAGGAAGGGCATCTTTTTTTCACAAGCAGCCACTGGGCATCGACAACAGTTCCTTCACTTTGTTTTTGGCAAACCATGCGTCAGACATTTGTATAACTTTAGAAATTATAACTCGATGGGGATTAGCCACCTTGTAAACAAGTGTTCAGATCACGCAGTACTATTGTGAATGCTATTGATAAAGATGTTGTCATATATTATCTGTGTTGAGTGTCTTGTTGCTCTTAGCCATGTCGAGATGTGTCTCTTAACCTAAATAAAGGTTATAAACAGGCCTGCAGCAAGGGCACCTTTGTTTCACAAGCAGCCACTGGCCATCGACAACAGTTCTTTGACTTTGTTTTTGGCAAATCATGTGTCAGACGTTTGTATAACTTTATAAATTATAACTCGATGGGGATTAGTCACTTGCAAACAAGTGTTCAGATCATGCAGTACTATTGTGAATGCTATTGATAAAGATGTTGTCATATATTGTCTGTGTTGGGAGTGTCTTGTTGCTTTTAGCCGTGTCGAGATGTGTCTCCTAACCTAAATAAAGGCTAGAAACAGGCCAGCAGGAAGGGCATCTTTTTTTCACAAGCAGCCACTGGGCATTGACAACAGTTCCTTCACTTTGGTTTTGGCAAACCAAGCATCAGACATTTGTATAACTTTAGAAAGTATAGCTCAACTTGGGTTAACTAGCTTGCAAACAAGTGTTCAGATCACGCAGTACTGTTGCGAATGTTATTGATAAAGATGTCATATATTGTCTGTGTTAAGAGTGGCTTGTTGTTTGTAGCAGCGTTGAGGTGGGCCACTTGCTCTTGTTCTAGGCTAGAAAAAGACTGACCACATTGGCACTTTCCATGTTACAGGCAATCACAGAGCCTCGGTTAAATTTTCTGGACGTTGTCACCAGCTGGCCTGGCTCAGCCCACGACAGTCGCATTTTTGACAACAGCCATGCTAGAGCCCTGTTTGAAGATGGTACTGTGCCAGGAATTTTGCTAGGAGACTCCGGATATGCGTGTCGCCACTATCTCATGACTCCATTTAAGGAAACTAAGAACAGTGCAGAGCGAAGGTAAGCTGCAACTAAATAGCATTGTGTGGAACATTGATGCTATATTGACCACTGTAGTATTTCAGACAATGCATTTTTTTTAGGTACAACATCTCTCAGAAGAGGATCCGAAACTGTGTAGAGAGAGTTTTCGGCATTTGGAAAAGGCACTTTCCATGCCTTGATATGAAATTGCAGATCAAAACACCCACTTCTGCTCTGGTAATGACAGCATTTGCTGCTCTCCACAACTTGAGCCTGCACCTAAAGGATCCAATCCCTCCCAATGTCCAGCCATCAACCATCACACTGCCCTCTCCTGCTCTGCATCCTGCTAGACCAACTGTGGGGACAGCTACACAGCCACAGCCGCAGGACACACAAAATGGATTAAGAGTTCGTAACCGGATTGTTCGGCAGCACTTTTCATCCCCGTAATGGTCATCTGAAGTTTGTGCCCCTATTCATAGAGGGCCAGGGTATATGCACCGCAAGGAATATTGCTTGCTACATACTGTCTATATTCACTTATTAGTCAAACACTTTATGGGAAGACATCCTCACAAAAACTCAGAATATATATTGTAACCCTTCCAATACAACTTGTAAAGGACGGTAATTTGGTTTTCAATATCATCGATCGAGGATGAGACAAGCTTACTGTAAACTTTTTCATTTAGTGATTCTTTTGGTATGTTTGATCCTTGATTGATAAAAAATTACCATACCCAACGTCTTGAAGCATCACAGGGTTTCATTGTATAATGTATGTTATTGCAAGTTTCTCGTGACGAAGGCTCCTGCAAAGGATGAGGTTGGATTTATACAGACGGATCTCGCTTGCTGCCGCAAAATCAAGGTGTACTCAGATCAAATAGCCTGAACTTGACTTTTTGCTGAACCAGTCATTTATTCCATTTGTTTTGCTGCAACTGCAACTGGAGCTGCAAAAGGGCAGCTTTTGTTTGTGCATTAACCAACTTTCGTTTGTTGATTTTTCTTTATTTTCCTTCCTTTCGGCACGCATCATCCGCATGGGAAGAAGGTGCTCTTTTTGCCTTTGCTGCTTTTCATCCAAAACAGCTTGCAGCCATGCTTCAAGCTCTTCTTCGAGAGCTGTTCGGCGTCATTTGGCTTTGCTGTGTGGGGCTGCGCCAGCGCTCTGGATGCTGGAGCCAGCGTTGTGTTGTAACCACGTGGTAGGAGCAATAGGTTGTAGAGAGGAATGCCGTGTTGGTTGCAGTGCCAGTCCGTCTGTTGGATCCTCGTTGCTGAGGCATATCTCTGTATCTCCCTCAAAGAGGAAGTCTGCTTCTTCAGCATCTGGAAAAGAATATCTTGCTATGAGGACATAATTGTTCTTGCTCCTTGCTGTGGATAGTGCATAATAAAGCATGGTGCCATGAGCAGTCTTTCTTTTAGGGATAATTTTACGTGATATAGAACAAAAAAACACCAGAGTATAATGTCCTGACAGAATGATAGCTATGCAGCAACTTGCACAGGCAGCATTTGTCATTTCTATTTTTTTTCAATACTGGAGCTGCATATGTGTTTCAAAGGCCAGTCACATGCTCATCTTTCATGCAGATAACAGCTGTATAAAGGTATTTTAATGCAAATGTACTGTTTACTTCAGCCTAATACACTTTCATTTGTTACCTTTTGGCTAACGAGCACGAGGCCATGCCTGTGAAATTTCTGAAACATGAGTTACATTTTCTTAGAAACTATGTATTAGCAGCTATATGCAACAGCATCCCATTAAAAATCTGTTTATGCTGATATGCAGAACGACAAAGATAGAGAACAAGTTGGTGTGGTGTGTGGTAGCCTTTTCGGGTATTTCTGGTTTTAACACTTTAGGAAACTGCCGAGAAATTTGTTCTCAGTCAAATAGTGCAGGGTTTTGGCTCTAGTATAGAACACCCACACGATGTCAGTAGATGCATTGCCATTGCATATGCAAATATTGCCACAGTGTGGTATTTTGTTTGCTCATTTTGATGCTCAAGTCAATGTATATGAAACTGAACATTTAGAATTGATCCTCAATTACAACTGGATGCCGTTGCTATGTTCCCTGCACAACTGATGAATCAAAACCGACTCTTCGCGCACTGCCTGAAATAATTTTGTTGCTCTGCAGTGCCTGCTTGGTGTGCGTTACACATGGTATCCTTAAATAAAAATGTGTTTATGCTACCTGAAGTCTTTTCATTCAGAAGCTGTACTCTCTGCATTCTTGGAATTTCGCCTGGATGGTTCCTTCAAGAAAAAAAATTAAAACAACTCCAGTTGGTTTTGAAGCTAGGCCAAAAGAGCGAGACCAGCTTTGCCAGCAACTGTTATCACTACACTAAATTAGGAGCCACTTCTCGCCTCACTCGCACGCTCTGCAACAGTGGTGCAGAATTTACAAAAGGCTAGACGTTATTTATTTATTTTATTTATTTGAAAATACTGCAGTCTCAGAAGACAAGCAGGTGGGAATATAGAAAACAATGCAAGGTTTTATCCTGCCCTGGTTTATTATAATTTTGTCAGCCAGACGTACCCAATGCAGAACATATATGGCTAAGTGCGCATAATACACAGTGCACGAGCAAACCCTCACCTTTGCTTCCATTGAATGCAGCGATTGCTGCGGTTTGCATTGGTGGTTTATTGATCCAAAAGGGGTGATTGTATGCATCGGCCGGATCTATGAACATCCAGCCCTTACAGATACTGGGTGGGATCCCTAGTACGGGACCCCAGTGGCGTCGGCCGCTGCCTGGGCGCGCTCGGCCAAGGCCTTTTGGGCCTGCAGGTCATAGCAGCCGAGCAGGGTCGCCTCCCAGTCCTCCCGAGTGGGGTTGGGGTGAGGAGGAACAGCTGGGTTGGATGGGCAAGCCCACATCATGTGGTAGATGTCCGAAGACTTCTCCGCACAGTGCGGACAACTGCCCGTGAAGGAGGGATTAAAATGTTTTAGTGCTGCCGGGCACAGCAGAGTGTTGGTATAAAGACGGGGTAGAAGCCGCTCCTCCGTCTTAGATAAACCTTTACTCGGGCGAGGGTAAAGGCTATGACAAGATTGATAATAAAGAACAATGTCTTTAAAAGAATACGCGGGTTCGAATTCGAGATCCTGATCTAGGGGGTCGAGATGAGAAGCCCGGAAAGAGAGCGCGCGGGCGGCGGCGTCGGCTGCCTCATTCCCCTCGGGACCCATATGAGCAGGAGCCCATACTATATTCCGGTAAGCGGGGTCCCCGGTGTAGGTGCAATTTTGAAGTTGTCGGTAGGCTAAGTATGGCGCCCAGCCTTGCTCGACGTTCCGACAGGCCCCTCTTGAGTCGGAGATAATTGTTTTAGAATCAGTGTGGGTAGCTGCCAGCGCAATGGCGACCTCCTCCGCGTGGGTTATGTCACGGGCGCGAAATGTAAGCCCGTTAACAGTTTTGGACTGGTGGACCACTGCGGCCATGTACCATCCCCCATGGTGGGGGCCGGAGACGTCTACGTAGTAAATGCCGGGTTTCGACCCATAATGGCGGCCCAGGGCTTCCGCCCGCGCCAGGCGCCGGCCATTGTGGTCTTCACGTGTCATGTTTTTAGGAAGAGGGCGTACGTGGAGGGCGCATCTCCACTCGAAAGGGAGGCGTACACGATCTTCCATAAGGGTGGTATGTTGGATGTGTAGCCGGGCAAGGAGGCGGCGACCCGACAGTGTCTTAGAAAGACGTGTGTATTGGTTGGTTAAGTGAGCCTCTCGGATCTCCCGGAACGTATTCACCATGCCCAGGCCCAGTAGACGCTGGTTGGAGGTGTTCACGGGGAGATCGAGGGCTCTCTTAAAAATTTTGCGCAGGATGACTTCGAGTGCATCCTCGTGTTGTTTCCGAAGGTGGAGGTAAGGAGTCGAATACAAGATTCGACTGGTCAGGAATGCATGCGCCAGCTGCAAGGCGTCTTTGCACCGCAACCCCCCACGTTTGTTAGAAACTCGGCGGACCATGCGGCCCACCTGGTCCCCCACCTTACGGAGTTTCGCCAAGGTAGTGTCCGACCGTCTATGTTGATGAATGAAGAGCCCCAGTACCCGGACTTCTGTGCGTTCAGGAATTGATCCTGTCTCTAAAAAGAGCTCAATTTTGGCCATACACTTTGGTGAGGGCCGTATGTGTACAAATTCAGATTTTTGAGGGGAGCATTGAAGGCCGCAGCGGTGAGCATAACGGTCCACTATGATTGCCGCTTGCTGCAGGTTGGCCTCAATATCTCCAAGAGAACCTTGCGTGGCCCACAGGGTGATGTCATCGGCATACAGCGCATGCTGCACACCAGCGACAGCACCCAACTGGGCCGGCAGGTGCATCATAGCCAGATTGAATAAGACAGGAGACAGCACTGCACCCTGTGGTGTTCCTCTGGTTCCAAGTTGGAACGGGCCATGTTCGGTGTCCTGGATTTTAATGTAGGATTGGCGATCTGTCAAAAATTGCCGAATGTATCTGAACGCGTTGCGTCCGCAACCGGTTTGTGAAAGATGAGTGAGTATTACCTCATGAGTAACATTGTTGAAGGCTCCTTTCAAGTCTAAGGCGAGTATGACCTTGTTGTTGTGAGGGCATTTGACCGGGTCAAGAACGTCCCGATTAAGTTGTAGCAAAACATCCTGTGCGGACCTGTACGGGCGAAATCCGAACAGCCAACAGCCTTGCCACAGCTGCCGCACAATCGTCCGCGGAGGCTGCTTCGGCTCCGTCGGTACCGCGGGCACCGGCGTGTCGAGCGCGGTCGCTGTCAAAAGGATTTTCCATCCTCTCAGACATATGCGACGCCACCGCTCCAACCCTTTCTAACTCCTCCGTCAGCGATGACGGTACTGCTGAGCCACCACCTGAAAAATCAAGAGCAAATTTCATTAACGTCAGGTCAGCTGTATACATTTTTTCTGACAACTGCACTCGACAGTAACTCTGCGCTCAACGAATGCGTAGCCGTTATTATATATGGACACACTAGAGAAACGCAAATTAACTGTGGCGTTATTAGCATGCGATGAGAAGGCAGCTTATCTGTACGGAACAACTCCTTTGTGTCCTTGGCCTTAGTTCAACGCCACTTTTCTTTGAGGTTCTCCCAGCATTTCCGGAGCTGCTGGCTGCTGCCAGGCCGCGCACCGTGCCGACTGTTGAAGTGAACAGCGATCTCCTCGCACACTTTTTTTTTCTGGTGCACAGAAACTGCGTCCGTGCGCTTGTTCTCAATTATGTCTTTCTTCTGTGTCGCCAGATCGATTAATAGCGCTCGCTCTTCTTCAGTAAAGTTAATCATTCTCCTTTCTAATGCCATTGCAGAAAAAAAAGCAAATACTCAGCGAAATCAGCTGACTTCGAGGAGGAAGAAAAACAAAAGGAGAACAGCAAAAATACGCGCTAAATCAAAAAGCAAGAACGGGAACGGGAAAGAACAGCAGCAGCAAAAGAACCACAACAAATGTGGCCAGACTGAAAATGATGATTGGCTAAAAATAGCAATCATGCTTCCAAATTTTGCGTTAAACTTCCATAAACGCGAGCTTCAAAACTTCGTTTATGTTTACAGTTGCTAGAAGTTGTTTATTTATCAAAAAACTTGCAATGGTAGCGTGAAAATTTGTTGTACCTTCGTTCCCAGGCCTATTTTCCACCACGATAAGTGGAACTTTCATAAGGTTTTCTTTTGGTACGTAAAGACGGGTTTTCGAAACGCACTTCATCTTTGCCTAAATCTTATACTTACCGTACACTTATGAAAGTGCCACTTTTTGCATAAGTATAAGGCCTGTTTGTAAATACGGCGGTAATAATGACAGTTGCCTAGCGAAGACGTCCGATCCTTCGCAACGCGAGTACAAAAGCTAGCGCAAGCAACAATGGCCGATGAACTTGAGGTAAAGGAAGAGAAAAGCAAAGTCAAGAAAGAATTGCTGCAGGTTCAATGAGATTGCAGTTTGTGAATGGGCTGAGGGACAGTGAGTGGCGGTTTGTCATGTCACGTAATCCGTCGGCGTTTGACGATGCGGTCGCCTGCGCTGTCAACGAGGAAGCGGACGAGCTCCTCAGCGGTGGCATGCCTGAGATACGAGTCGTCGACAGGGAAGAAAGCTCGTCTCGCAAAGAGATAGAGGAAATCAAACAACGATTAGAGAAAATTGAAAAGTTGCTCACTGCACCACCCATATGAGCGGCTTTGTGAGTGGGCTGAGGGACAGTGTGCGGCGGTTTGTCATGTCACGTAATCCGTCGACGTTTGATGATGCGGTCGCCTGCGCTGTCAACGAGGAAGCGAACGAACCCCTCACAGGCGGCATGTCTGAGATACGAGTCGTCGACAGGGAAGAAAGCTCGTCTCGCAAAGAGATAGAGGAAACCAAGCAATGATTAGAGAACATTCAGAAGTTGCTCACTGCACCACAGTCATCGAGTCTTCATATGAGCTGCTTTGTGAATGGACTGAGCGTCAGTGTGCGGCGGTTTGTCATGTCACGTAATCCGTCGACGTTTGACGATGCGGTCGCCTGCGCTGTCAACAAGGAAGCGAACGATAGAGGAAAGCGATAGAGGAAATCAAACAATGATTAGAGAACAATGAGAAGTTGCTCACCGCACCGCAGTCATCGAGTCTCCATATGAGCGGTGTTATTCACGTAGGGCATGCTACGTGTGCGGCCGACCTGTAACTTTGCTCGTAACGGCGCTGAGCGTGTACACTCCAAGAAACAGTCCATTCCAGAAAACAAGTAGGTCGCCCCTCTGACTTCGGGTTGGAAGGGGCTGAAGAAAAGCAACGGGGGGTTCCGGTGAGTAGATCCGCTGTAGACGGGAAGATAGAGAGTGTACAAAAAAGGGGTACAGCGATCTTTGGAGATTCGTGCGCTTAGGCTAGGTCGGCGTCGTAGATGTTCATGCTGTTTTGGCACATTGATTAATAGGGTCCGTGACTCAAGTGAAGGAAAGATGCCGTGTTCCCGTCCGCCTTGTTAGCTTCACTAAAGAGAAAACAATTCTGTCCCGAAATAAGAATTTTATTACATATCTGTACGCTATGGCAGAACCAAAAGACGAAAAAGTGCTTGACTACAGTTGACTACAGGAAGCTAAACTGCGTCACCAGAGTGCACCCGTATCCGCTGCCAGATATCCAAGAGACGTTATCACAGTTGGGATCGGCGAAGTACTTTTCGGTTGTGGACTTGGCCTCTGGTTTCGGCCAAATCGAATTGGATCCTTCTGATAAGGAAAAAAAGGAGTTTAACATGACGAGTGGTCATTATCAATAGACGAGAAGGCCCATGGAATTAAAACAGTCCTGCTGTCTGGCAACGAACCGCCGACGTTGCGATCGAGGAGTTGACTGGCCACATATGTCACGTGTACATGGATGACATACTATAGCTCTACGATCGAGCAGCACATGCTAGATATTGCCGCGAAACCTTCAAAACTGTATTTGTTGTTTTTTAACAGCCGCCGGCATACAGCCTTATCACTCTGATTCTGGATCGCGTATCAGTTCCGTAATCTTTGTTAATGCTCGATGTCGCGAGTCACAGCTTTATTTATTTCATTGTAGTGCAAGATGCTCCGAGATCTGTCTCGAAGATTCCGGGCACCCGTATGCCTTTCCACAACGTTCAAGCCTGTGCTGGTAGCTGTTTGCGACGTTATCTAGATTATTCTGAGCAGTCTTTAAATTGAGCGTTGACGAGTGCGACGGGCATTCTTTGTTCGACGATCGACGAGCACGTTTGTTGCTATCACCGCCGCCGAGTTGCTTAGTTCTTTTGCGGGCGCAAGTCAGCCCAATAAAGTTAATTTCAGTACCATCAAGCCTGTATCTACTTTTGGTGTTAACGGCCTTATCACCACTACGTGACATCTGGTGGAGGTGCTGCCTTTGATCCTTCAAGCGAAGACCCCAGCCTTGTTCCTGTTACCCTGGAGGAACAGCCAACAGGCAACCGAATCAGTCGCCGGCTTCAAGGGCTCCAACCTGAACATGGTCTGCTGCCGGACCCCATTCGGTCTCGGAAGGCATCGACGCTGACAATGGCCCAGCCTACAGCACCGGTTGTTTTCGTTCAACCCTGTGAGTCCCCCTGCTTCCATGGACGACCGGATGAAGATGCAGAAGACTGGATGGACCTTTTCGACCGTGTGGCAGAATTCAACGGCTAGAACTACGCCGCGAAACTCAGGCAAGTCTACTTTGTTCTTCAAATACATGCCCGAGTTTGGTTCAAAACTCATGAGGCAGCTATGAATGATTGGGAGATTTTCAAGGAAGCATTTTTGACTGCCTTTTCAAGCGTCGTCCGAAAGGAAAGAGCCCAGGCCCTCCTTCAGTCAAGACTTCAACTTCCTAATGAGCCTGTCCTGGCGTACGTTGAGGAGATGAAGCGCCTCTTTCGCTTCGCCGATCCTAACATGACCGAAGGTGAGAGAGTCAAATTTTTAATGCGAGGCATTAAAGAATCGCTTTTTGCAAGTCTTGTCAGAAATCCGCCAAAAACCGTGGCGGAATTTGAAACGGAAGTGTCTACCATCGTGAAGACGTTGGACACCCTGATGCGCCACTACGAGCGACCACTTCAACCGGACTACTCAAGCCACTGCCCCAGCGCATCTGCAAGCGGAGAGAACCTTCGGGACATCATCCGGGAGATCGTGCGAGAGGAGCTCCGCCAATTAATGCCATCATCGCAACAACCCGAGGTGGCGACGCTCGCGGACGTCGTCCGTGAAGAAGTCCAGCAGGCGCTGGGCGTTCTTCAAGCAACGGCTGCGACTGTTCCAGCACAAGAGGCAACAGCGATGAACTACGCTGCTGCATTACGTCCCCCTGCGCCCCGACGTGATGACTTTCCGAGCCCTCGCCGCTACCGTCCTGTTCCTAAAAACCGCCCCTTGGCCCCCGCCTGCCAAGCCTACCAACGAACCCCAAGCCCCAGGAAGTGCGATGCCTGGAGGACAGCAAACAACCGGTCATTATGCTTCCACTGCGGTGAGGCCGGCCACTTTCTGCGCCACTGCCCGTACCGACGAAACGGTATCCGCGGATTTACAGTCGACGCTCCACGACCACGCCGAGGTGAACGACCGCAAGAAATCGACAACTATCTGCGTAGCGGTGAGATTGCGCCACCAAACCGTCAGTTCAGGTCTCCATCGCCGTACAGGGCCCGCTTTGCGTCGCCAGGCCGCAACTACGACGAAAGTGTGCGCGGAAGGTCTTCAAGCCCTCGCAGGGGAAACTAAATAGAGCAGCCTTTGGAAGTGAGGTTGCTCAACGGCGAAAAGACGAACATCCTCCGCCGCCGACGACCACTAGCGACGACACAGCCATTTCACTGCCGCTCCACACGACGACATCGACCAGAGTGCAAGCCGAGAACGCCATCCAGCGAAGTAACAACGGTATGCCCCGGCCATGGCCTGAAGAAACGACGTAGCCGAGATCGAACACCAAGGCCCACGTGCAATTTGAGGACGCGAACAAGTGACCTTGAAGTTGATGTCGACGGTGGCAGAGTCACTGCCCTAGTAGACACCGGAGCTGACTATTCAGTCATCACTGGACAGTTAGCGTCGAATCTCGGCAAAGTTACAAACGCTTGGGATGTCCCGCTGATTCGCACCGCAGGTGGCAACCTGATTACTCCATTGGGATGATGTACTGCAAGAATAACCGTAATTGGGCGTACGTACCCCACCAGCTTTGTGGCCTTGCAGCAGTGCTCCCGCGACATGATTTTAGGCATGGACTTCCTGAATGTACATAGGGCTATCATCGGCCTGCGATCCAAGCTCATCAAGCTTTCTGCAGACAAAGCCATTCCTGCTTCGACGACTTCGACGCAACACATCGCACTAAACATCCTCGATGGAGAATCGACCGTGCCGCCCCGATCAAGCGTCGCAGTCTGCGTAGGTAGCATCGCAAGAGGCATCGCGAAATTCCGGAGAGGTCAAGCTCAGGTGCTGGGAACAAACTTCACCGAAGAATACCGGCATCTCAACAAGGGCACGACGATAGCTTTTATCGACGAATTAGCGGACCTCAAAGATGTATTCACCCTTTACGACCAAACGCTGGAAGACGCACCGGACCAATTCCGTCAGCCCACATTTGACATCAACCCGGCATTGACCCACAGCAGGAAAGACCAGATTTAGTCTTCTTCGAAGCTACGGGGAGTGCTTCTCGTCATCATAGAAGGTACGACAAACACCATTGGACAAGCACCGCATTATAACGGACGAACACGCCCGACCTCTGCGCCAAAGCCCCTATCGTGTATCGCGGCGAGAACACCAGGCTATACGCGATCAAGTTGAGGAAATGCTGCGTGATGACGTAATCCAGCCATCGAAGAGTCCCTGGGCGGCACCAGTCATTTTGGTGAAAAAGAAAGACGGCACTCTTCGCTTCTGCGTTGATTACCCCCGCTTGAATAGCATTACTAAAAAGGATGTCTACCCGCTTCCCCGCATCGACGACACTCTCGACCGGCTCTGCAATGCAAGGTACTTCTCACCGATGAACCTGAAGAGCGGATATTGGCAAATTGAAGTCGACCAGAGAGATTGCGAGAAGACCGCATTCATCACACTGGACGGTCTTTTTGCGTTCAAGGTGATGCCATTTGGTCTCTGCTCCGCACCAGCCACATTTCAACGAGCAATGGACACAGTCCCGGCAGGCTTGAAGTGGCACATTTGTTTGGTATATTTGGACGACGTTGTTGTCTTCCCGTCAAACTTTGAAGACCACCTAAAACGACTGCAGACAGTGCTGGAAGCAATGAAGTCGTCGGGACTAACGCTAAAAGCAGAGAAGTCTCACTTCGCCTACGAACAACTGCGTTTCCTAGGTCACATCGTTAGCAAGGATGGTATTCGCCTAGACCCGGAGAAAACAGCTGCGATCGCACAATTCCCAGCACCTACGGCCAAAAAAGCTGAGCGCTGATTCCTTGGGCTGTGCGCTTATTATCGACGATTGGTCAGAAACTTTTCGCCCATCGCCGAACCGTTGACGCAGCTTACAAAGGCTGACGTACCTTTTAAATGGGAAGCGTCGCACGGAGAAGCCTTTGACGAACTAAAGCGCCGCCGGCAGTGGCCTCCTGTACTTGGCCACTTTGATGAAAACGCCGAGACCGAAATTCACACCGACGTGAGCAGTGTGGGCCTAGGAGCCGTTCTCGTCCAGAAGAGTGCCGGACAGGAGAAAGTAATCGCCTACACTAGCAGATCCCTCACAAAAGCCGAAGTCAATTACTAGACGACCGAGGAGTGCCTCGCGATCATCTGGGCCACTTCAAAGTTTCGTCCATACTTATACGGCCGACCATTCAAGGGGGTAAGCGACCATCACGTGCTCTGCTGGCTGGCTAATTTGAAAGATCTCTCCGGCCGCCTTGCCAGATGGAGCCTACGACTTCAAGAATTCGACTTGATTGCAGTCTATTAGTCGGGCCGGAAGCATTCCGACGCAGACTGCTTATCATGCGCTCCCGTCGACGCTCCCCCGAAGGACGATGACGACGACGCCTTTTTGGGACCGGTAAGCGCCAACAGCTTCGCAGAACAACAGCGATGAGACCCTGAGCTGAAAGCGCTAGCCGATTACTTAGAAGGAAAGACCGCTTCCCCTCCTGGTGTGTTCAGGCGGCATTTATCTTCGTTCGAGTTAAGCAACGGCCTCCTCGTGAAGAAGAACTTCGCACCCAACAGGACTGCGCAACTTCTTGCACTGCCTAAGAACCTACGGCAGGAAATTCTACAGGCGTTGCATGACGAGCCCACAGCAGGCCACCTCGGATTGGCGCGCACGTTGCGTCGAATCCAGGTGAAGTACTACTGGCCGCGACTGCCTGCCGAAGTTGCCCACTACGTGAAGACGTGTCGTGAGTGCCAACGACGCAAGACGCCGCCGGTCAGACCAGCAGGACTACTAAACCCGATTCCGCCCCCAATCTTGCCCTTTTAACAAATTGCGATGGATCTCCTCGGCCCCTTTCTATCTTCGTCTACGGGTAACAAGTGGATCATCATGGCCACTGAATACTTTACCCGTTACGCCGAAGCAAGAGCACTACTAAATGGTACCGCGGCAGAAGTCGGCAAATTTTTTGTCGAACAAATTCTCTTGCGACATGGTGCCCCAGAAGTGCTCATCACGGACAGGGGAACGGCGTTTACGGCAGAGTTGACGCAAGCCATCCTAGAATACAGTCATACAAGCCATCGACGAACAACTGCGTACCATCCCCAGAGCAATGGCCTTACGGAGCGCCTGAACAAAACGATCGCGGACATGATCGCTATGTACGCCGACGCTGAACACAAGACCTGGGACGCCATCTTGCCGTACGTGATCTTCGCGTATAACACGGCAGTCCAGGAGACGACCAGAGCGACCCCGTTCAAGCTTGTCTATGGCAGGGAGCCCACGACGACGCTCGACGCAATGCTGCCGCACGTAACCAACGAGGACAACCTTGAAGTCGCCGCCTACCTGCAGCGTGTAGAGGAAGCCCGACGACTTGCACGGCTGCCTATTAAAGACCAACAGCGCACCGACAGCCGACAATGCAACTTACGACGACGCCACGCAGAGTAGAAACAGGAGACCAAGTGTGGGTTTGGACACCAATTCGCCGTCGCGGACTAAGTGAAAAGTTGTTGCGTCGATACTTTGGGCCGTGCAAAATCATTCGCCGCGTCGGGCCTCTGCACTATGAAGTCATTCCCGACGGAACGTCAGCATCACAACGGCGAGGCGCACGCCCAGAAATTGTACATGTGCGACTGAAGCCATATTACGCGCGTTAAAGAATCTGTGGTGTTTAAACTTTGCGGTGTTTATGTTTAAGTTGCTTTGTTTTAGAACATTGAGGCGATGTTTTTTTAGGGGGGAGTAATGCCGCGAAACTTTCAAAACTGTATTTGTTGTTTTTTAACAGCCGTCGGCATACAGCCTTATCACTCTGATTCTGGATCGCGTATCAGTTCCGTAATCATTGTTTGGTAATGCTCGATGTCGCGAGTCACAGCTTCATTTATTTCGTTGTAGCGGAAGATGCACCGAGATCTGTCTCGAATATTCTAATCACTCGTATGTCTTTCCACAATGTTCAAGCCTGTGCTGGTAGCTGTTTGCGACGTTATCTAGATTATTCTGAGCAGTCTTTAAATTGAGCGTTGACGAGTGCGACGGGCATTCTTCGACGATCGACGAGCACGTTTGTTGCTATCGCCGCCGCCGAGTTGCTTAGTTCTTTTGCGGGCGCAAGTCAGCCCTTAAAGAGTTAATTTCAGTACCATCAAGCCTGTGTCTCCTTTTGGTGTCAACGGCCTTGTCACCACTACGTGATAATATTGAGGCAGTGCTGAGGAGACTGAAAGGCGCCGGGATGAAATTTAAGCCGTGAAAGTGCCAATTTTTGAAGGCGAAAGTAAAGTACCTTAGGCATGTGGTGTCTGCCAATGGAGTGCAACCAATGAGAAGAAAGTTGAGGCGGTTCTTTGCTTTCCCAACCGAAGCGGTGTCAGACAGGTGCGAGAGTTTCTGGGCTTAGTAGGGTATTATCGGCGTCACATCGCAAACTGCTCAAATGGCTAAGCTACTGACATTTCTAACAGCAAAGCACACACATTTCGAATGGACGACAGAGGCACAGGCTGCTTTCGAGAATCTGAAAAGAAAGTTCGTTGAAGCGCCAATGCTCAAATACCCTGACTTTAGAAAGGAGGTTATCTTTCAAACCGATGCGTCAGAGAGCACGGTTCGAGCAGTCCTGTCACAAAGATTAGAACAAAATGGTCATCCGGTGGCTTTCGCCAGTCGTCATCTAAATAGGGCGGAACAAAGTTATAGCGCGACTGAAAAAGAATGCTTGGGTGTTGTATGGGCGGTCCGCCACATTCGCTGTTACTTGTATGGTCACAAGTTTTAAATATTGACAGACTGCCAACCGCTAAAGTGACTTATGAACATCAGGGATCCTAGCTCGCGACTAGCATGCGGGAACCTTCAGCTTCAAGGCTATGACTTTGAAATAAAGCATAGAGCGGGAAAAGTGCACGCAAACGCGGATGCATTGAGTCAGGTGCGCTATGAACCAGTCTCTGAAGTAAGGACCTGAGCTTTTATTCGATGAAGAAAAGCTGAAACAAGAGCAGCAGCAGGACGAGGAACTTCAAGAAATGAAGGATAAACTAGCTGACGTCCCGGAGTCTTCAAGGGGATACGCATTGACCGCATCAGGCGTGCTCTTAAAGGTGTGTCCGTACCCGACGCAAAGAGCAGGCGCGGCTACCAGAGAAAGATATAGTGTGCCACGCAGCCTGGTTAGAGATGTGTAACGTGCATACCTTGATGCACCATACTCGGGTCATTTCGGGGCCAAGAAAATAAGACAGAAAGTTGAAGTATTTATGGCCAGAAATGAGAAAGTCGATTGCCAAGTACTGCGCTCAGGGCGGACCCTGCCAGTTACGAAAAACACTGAAAAACAGAAGTTTGGAGGGTTCAGAAGTTTGCAGAGTTGAGCGCACCTTTTTAGAGAACAGCCATGAAAGTTACTTGACCATTACCGACAACCAGTAATGGGAGAAAGTATGTGCTAGTGTTTTCCGATTATCTGTCCAAGTTCGCGGGAGCCACACAAATGATTAACCAGAAGGCGCCAACAGTGGCGAGGAGCTTTGTTGAAAGAGTCGTTTTGCGCCATGGTGTGTCAAAACAGCTGCTTACTGACCACGGGAGCAATTTCACTTCCAAGGTTATGACAGAAGTGTGTCAGCTTCTAAAGGTCAAAAACCTGAAAACAACAGCTTACCACTCAGAATGTAATTAGGCAGTAGAGCGGCTGAATCAGCCTTTTAAGCAGCTGCTGTCGCATGTTGTGGCACACGACCAGAGAGACTGGGGTGTGGATCCCGTATGTAATTTTCGCATACAACACCGTCGTCCACGAGAGTACTTATGAACGCTGTTTTTCCTAATGTATGGCCGGGAACCAGACAAGCCGCAAGATTGATTGATTGAATGTCCTTTATTGAATGGGAAGGCTCATGGCCATGGATGGGGATAAAGAGGAGTAGACAGAATCTTCATTGTTTAGGTTGTCACTCAAATCACATTACTCTAACCAGGCCACAAAGCGAGCCATACTTGGCAAATATCATCTGTGTGTTACTATCAGTTTCTAGGAGGGAACGGTAGTTCAGGCGGTAGGGTTTGATCTCGGAGCGTCCAGTAGAAAAAACAGGGCAATCTCAGAGTAGATTAGATATGCCGCCGCGAGTTAGAGTCGTACAGTGGGGGCACGTAATCATTTTCTCTGTATACTGACGTCGGTGACAGCTCGAAATTTTTTGAGTGAGGTCACAAAATTGGACCTCAACCTCACGCGTGAGTTTCAGGTTGAGTGAGGTCGTCATTGTGTGAGGTCGAAATTGTGAGGTCCAGGCTTTTTGCTGTTGCCGCGGCTTTCTTCGAAGAGCGCCCTTTTTGACGCGGAGCTCGAGCGTACTGCCGCGGTGTGCCCGCCGACTCTCGGTGTTTGTTTACCCCCCAATCGGACGACCGGATGCCGCAAGCCCCTGCCCAGCTTTCGGCATTCCACCTAATGTCCGCAGCCCGAGGACGCTTCCCTCTGGTCTACTTGGAAGGAGATATTTTTTTTTTTTACTTCACGAACTCCTCATGCCCCCCGGCCGCCACCCCCGTTCCCTCAGACTTGTTTGTGTCGATGCTTGCCGCAGGCTCAAACACCCAGGAGCGCGCAAAGCACATAACTGACGTTGACCTGCGCCACTTTTGTCGGATGCCGCAAAGAAACCAGCAAACTAAAAGGCGAAGCAAATTGTCTTTGCGCAGACGGCGCGGAGCAGAACTGTGTCTTGTGCATGCCCGTTTCCATGCGCTAACGTCACGGCTGCTGCCTTACATTCGATAAAGGTCCCCGCTGTACACAACACGGAAACTTAACAGAAAATGGTGCAGCAAAATTGTTAGGGGACGTGATACTGACAGATAAAAAAAAAACATGAACAAACCAGAAAAACCGGCACAATATCATCTGGGCATTTTATCGAAGTCCTCCCTTTCGAATTGTACGTCATCGTTCTATATTCCGGTCCTGTAAATTTATATTCTTGTATTCTCCAGAACAACCTCTCTTTGGCCTTGTGTTGCTTGTTTCTTCTAACAGATTCACAGGTGGCCTCGAACAACTGCAATGGGATGAAGGTGCTAGTGTAGCGGTAAAACATGCAACAGGATTAAACGGACAGCACAGCTTATAAGACGCAACTGGTATACAGGAAAGAAGCCTGCGCATGTTAACCATTTGCCGAGATAGAAGAGACAAAAAAATATATGGGGCTTGTATGCAGTAAAGCGCAACGAAAAAAAAATGATTTCGCTCCGCTAAGGCCCTTTATTTCTCTCTCAAATTCTAGTGAAATCAAGCAATGCAGGAGGAAGGAGGAGAGTAAGGGATCCTTAACTTCATAATATCAGGTTTCTCTTGAAATCTCTTATTCAAGCGCAGAAAAGAGAAAGGGAAAAGCGTTCTCCTACATGTTTTTATGAGCTAGAAAGTATTGAGATGGTTTCCGGCTAGACATTTTGCCGTCTAGACGGACAAATTGGTGTGGCGAACTGGACGTGTCTCTTTTGTGCTCCCGTCTGCTCGAGACGGACAAATCAATCGGATGAAACGTTTTGGCCAGACGTCGGAATATTGTTTTCAGATGTTTGTTTTTTTCTTTAAAAATCAATTTAGATGTACGTGATATGAAGCCAATTACATGCTAGCACTGAGGAATGCAGTATTAAGTCGATGTCTCAAACCTTCTATACGCTCTGGGAAGCACAGTTCTCTTCTGTTTTTAGTGTGCCATATCTGTTATTACTTTCGTCAACATGGTATTTATTTATATATAATTTCTTGTATGTCAATTAGGTTCGTACACTGCCGAAAAAAGAACAGGCTTCTTCCCTCACATTAGGCTCTTTCTTTGGCATCTTTTCAGAGGCCCATAGCACAACCCTCCTTTGCATTTACCCGCGCGGCCATTTAGTTTTTTTCTTTTTTTTTGCAAGTATTGGAAAGCGCGATCTAGTCTCTTGAAGCGGAGCTGGCACACATACGCCACTGCCTTTTGGTGTGTATTGGTGACAGTTCGGCATTCATCGCATGAGCAAAACCAGATGCCTACAGACGGACGGCAAAGGGAGGAGCGCGTGCACATCGGGGGGCGCGGTCCCTCCGGGCTGCTTGCTCGCCTCCTTTCTGTTGTTCTTGTCTTTATTTTACGTTTATGCGCTGTACCTATACGACACTAACAGGGAAACGGTTTCTCTAGATTCACCTACGGTGCATGCGGCGAAGCAGCTTCGGAGACACCACCGTGGAATTTATTAGTTCAGTCTTCAAAGGAAAACAAGTGAATACCACAAAAAAGCTCGTCTCAGAATTGTTGGCGAAATGGCATCCAGTATTCGGTTCGGACGTACAAGTATTTATATCGTGAGTGTTTTTTTTTTTGTTTAGGTGGGTGGGAGTTGGACATTTTGCTCCGGCGAAGTTTGACGGGCGAGCCGGTGTTCGCGACAGCAAAGTGGTTCACGTTTAACCCTTTTTTCTTAGCATTTTCGACCCTTGTAATTTTTTAATTTAAGCGTGGTGTTCGAAGAAGCAATTTCGCCAATTCTTGCAGTACGCCACGGGATCACAAAATTATAAACTAACGCCCAGGAGTGGCCGGTTGGGACCCCATAAGATAAACAGCATTCCTCTTCGAAATTTTCTGAAGGGTTACTCGGCGTTGCCCGAGTTTTATGAATAATTGGTGTTTTGCTGTCTTTTCCTCTTTTGTTTGTTATGTTGGGGATTTAGTCTTCACAAGTCGTTTCATGAGTGGCTATTATGGAAAATTTGTGCCCCGTTAATATGACATCCGTTAATATGGAGGACCCAAATTATGGACTGTTTTTCTAAGGGCAAACATTTTTCAATGTATTTATGTCTCGTTAATATAGAAACTTGCTCTCTGAACAATGGAGATGGGATAAATGGACACAGTCTATTCAGCCCAGGTGTTTTTGTCTCGTTAATATGGACATCGTTTGAAAAAAGCAGGGGAGTCCGAAAGCAAGTTAAAGAAGGGTGCGCAGGCCGGGAACCTATGCGACAGCCGATACGGTCGGATGCCTGAACGAGTCCTGTGGAGTTGGAAAGAACCAAAGCGGGCGTGTCGTCGTTTTAGGAGGGAAGGGGGGGGGGGGCGCAAGAGCGGAAAGGAAGGAAGGAGGAGGAGAAAAGGAGGGTGGATGACAGGGATCGTACGCAGCAAACCGAGGGTCAGCTAAGAAAAACCCCAAAAGGAGGGAACCGGGAGATTTCTGGGGGCAGCGGCAGCGCCGCAACTAGAGGCCGCAGTCGGGAAAACAGCAACATGTGGTCGCAATAAATTCTGCTGAACGTGAACAGAACAGAGGCCGGTAAAAGCGTAAGAAAGAAACTATAAAAAGAAAGACAAGCGCCAAAATTGGGGCTGGGAACTGAAGTTTTACTATCCCAGAATACAAAGTGTGTTCCATGAAGCCGTTAACGCTTTTCGGTCAGGGTTAAGACAAACTCAAGAAGTAGGTTGCGCTGCCGAACTACCACCTCTTGCATCACAGCGCTCAGCATGTCGGCTTCGCCTTGAGTCAACTATGCGGCCTTGACAAGGTCTGAGCTCTTCGTAGTCGCCTAGCCGTCGTTCTAAACTGTACTTCAGCTTGCAGTGTTTGTTTCATAGGAACACATACAAACGGCACAGGAAATGGCTGTTTGATAGCCCTCTGTATAGTAGCCTGCCAACTTGACTCCCTCGCTTCCTTACGGAATCGCTTCCTTACAAGGCAAGAAAGAGAATCAGAAGAACGAAAAGTCAGGGAGGTTAACCACGGAAAAAGAGTGCAAAGAAGCAGGAGCCTGTAACTCTGAACTTTAGTCTGACTTCTGGCATGTTCGGAGTTAAACGCAAAAGAATGGAGCTGAACTTAGGCGAGAAGCGGGAAATCTGTGAATGCAAGCGGCAAAAGCCATCTCAGTCAATCCAAGCCGTGAAAGACTGGACCCAAGTTCAACTAGGTCTCAGCCTCGCCAGATCGACGGTATACCATCTATATATACTACCGGACTCCGATAAATGGCTCAACGTCGGCATCACAGCGTAAGCTACAGCCCGACAGCGCCCAGCACAGTTCGATTAAATGGAGTCAGCCTTGTTAATGTGGTTCGGGAATGTGCACGCGAATGGTGCTGTCGTGAGCGACGAAATGCTTCAAGAGAAGGCTCGCTGCCTCGGCAACATTATGGCTGCTTCTTCTCTTCCGTCTTGATAGGTTTTACCTGTGACGACTTACGGAATTTTTGTTCAGTAAAACAGGGGGATGTTTATTGAGAAATATTATTCTACGCTCTGTCTAGGCGTTATTGACTTCAGCTACTCAAAAGGATGGCTGACAAGGTTCAAGAACAGACATGACGTTTCGGGTCGACGGATTTACGGGGAAGAGGGTAGCATCGACATCTCGGCTGTGTTTATATACCCAAATGAATTAAAACAGCAGCCATTTATTATAATTTTTTTCTCAATTATATACTTTTCGTTTTTATTCATGACTCGACATTATGGATGACTCGCTTTATGGACAGTTTTGGTCGGAAACCAAAGCGTCCATACTAACGAGGCACGACTGTATTCCTATTTTTTCTTAATTTAATGTATTCGGTCGCAAAACAATGTACAGTGTATTAAAAAAAACCTCGGCAATCATCAATTTTTTTTTTTCGAATTAAGAAAAAGAGCAAGGATAAAAGCTTGAGCGCGTTGGTGTCGGTTTTCTTGCCTCACAGCGCTAAACAGACAGGGACACAGCCAGACATACGGGACGGCCGATAAAAAAAAAAGCGCCGGTCCCGTGTGTCTCGCTGTGTCCCTGTTTGGTTAGCGCTATGTGGCAAGAAAAGAAAAAGAGCATATTGTCATTGTTGTCGTCGTCACTAGGGTCAACAGCATTTGTCTTTTCAGTTTATAGTAAGAACTGGCTTGTTTTATTTCTAATACGAATCTTATTCACGTGGGTCAGATGGGATAAACGCTTTGTATTGCATTATGGGCCTATGCGTAGTAACGTGGTACCCATGTAGGCCTTAGATTGAAACCGACCACAAAAGGGTAGGCGAGGAGGGGGAGAGGATTGCCACTTTAGTGCAGAGTTGGACATGTATTGTCCAGAGTTTCTCTGCTTTTATCCAGGATATAATTGTAGTATAAAATTAGGAGTAAAATACAGCCTTCATACGACAAAATACTGGCTAGCCTATACATACCCCAGGATTGCCGAGAAATGTATATTTGCTTTAAGTTACGGTTTAATTTAATGAATCTTTTTTTTTTTTTTTTTGAGGTCGAGCGCCCGACCTCAACCTCGCATTTTGAGTTTGAGGTGAGGTTGAGTGAGGTCGCTAATGGTCACCTGAAAAGTGAGGTGAGGTCGCCTGGGGAACCTCAACCTCAATTGCTGAGGTTGAGTGAGGTCGGCAAATATGTTTTGAGTTTGAGGTGAGGTCGAGGTTTTTGAGGTCAAATGCCCACCTCTGGCTCCCACCCTTCTGTTAAAATGAATGCCATCTCGCTGAAAAGCCCTACCAAAACCTGCTTTATGTACCTCCCCGTTTAGATTCTAAAACAGCGCAAAAGAACAGGGACGAGAGAACGAAATGTACAACACGAACACACGTACACCACACACCCTGTTTACCTCAACCACTTCGAAACGCTTCTCCAGGCTTAACTTTCTTATGTCCTGATTAACTGTCACTATGTCCTTTTCCATCTTTCCGTTCAATCCTAGCACCTCTGGTACTGTGCATACAACTATCTGCGTCTGCTGTGATATCTCCCTGATCTCGTCAACTCCCTTAGCTAAACTTTCCACCAATCCTGCAGCGTCACCATTAAGGACACCGTTTAGCCCCGCGGCTACTATTACCATACTGCGCTCTGCGGAATTCTTCAACAGCCTATTTATCTCTTTTAGCACTGCCCTCATTGTTCTCCCTGGGAAGGCTCCAACCAACACTCTCTTATCACCCCTTACATGTTCCAAGATATCTCGCTTGCACCTGTTCATGTTAGAATCTCCGGCGATAAGCACCTGGGCCTTCTCTCTCCCTTATCTCTGGGATTTTCATTCTTCCTTACTTCTTCCTTTTTTTCCGGCGTCTTAGCTGCTTCTAAATAACTCTGACGGTTCGGATCCGCCTGACCTACTTTGCTTATGCCTTCCATGCCAGTGCTGGCCCCAGCCACGTGGCCCGCATTAGAATGTTAGTCCTCGTTGGTTCCAACGATAAAGTCGGCCCTTTTTTTTTCAATTTGAGTAAGCTGTCCAAGCAGTTTCTGATTTTCCGCTCTTAACAAACGTACTTCATTTTCTAAATCATCCACACGAGACACTAAACTGCTCCTTTCTTGATCAAATCTATCTAGACGCGCACTCAGTACGCAACACCGACACAAAAAGTCGCTGCCTTCCGCTTCACCTACAGAGTCAAAACGCGTTTCCTTGAGATTAACCTGCGCCTCACACTGAGTACCCTTTACCTTCTCTTGATTGCACATCTTAAGCGCTCATCGCCTGAACTATATCTATTACGAATTCTCAGAATATACAAATTGCCAAAAGAAGACACAAGAAACGACTAGCAAACACGCGTTAAAAACCAATTCTGCGAATGCCAAAAGCCTAGAAAAAAAAATATTTATCTAAACAAGATAGCTAAATAATCAACGCCAAGAAAACCTAGCTGACGTCACGAAAAAACCAGGCCGCTAGGACCAAGAGCTAAAATCTACTCTTGAGGCTGCACCTAACCTAACTAGCTGAAAACGAAATAAAGTTAATAAAAGTAAGAACTCATCTATTTGACGCTTCGGGAGCTCCCGCTGTCGCCAGTCCGTCCGTTTCCGGTAGCCACGTGCAATCGGAGAAGCGATCGAACACGCGTCCGCACCACACGGCTGTCAACTGCCTGGGCCCGAGATCAGGCAGCGCCATCTGGTTTGAGGGCGGGGAAGTGATTGGCATCGTCTCCGTTGGGGGGCGGTGGTGGCGTCTGCTTCTTTTTCTTGTTTTTCGTCTTCCTCTTCCCCTTCGTCCCAGTTGACCACTGTAAGGAAGAGGAGGAGGCTGTGTTCACGTCACTCAGGTGTGAGCCGGTAGTATAGGGACCGGGCGCCCGTTGTATGGCGCCACCGTCGCCTCGGTGGAACAGCGCCGCCCGCGGCGGAGTGCCGAAACAGCGGAATGGCGAGGCAGCTTAGCGGCGCAGTCGTTTCCGTTCTGCGAGGCGTTTTTGAGCTTGTCCCTACCCGTCGTTTTGCGGTGTGGCTTTGAGAGCTTTGAGCTGCTTTGAGTAATCGCAAGGAGTATTTTTTGAGGGGGAAATCTTGAAAAAGAAAAGGGCCGTTCACGGCAGGGCGTGCGTTTTTTTTTCTTTTTTTTTTGAAACCGCCCGGCGCATGGTATTTCTGTTATATACTCGAAAATGCCGCGCGCGTGATTTCACTATGCGCTAGGAACACCTTCGTTAGACACTTGTTAAGGCGACTTCGAAGACTGGAATTGCGCCTGCACTGCGCGTCTATCTTATGTTAATTGTCTAGTCGGAATCTGCCTGAAGATCAAATACCGCCAAGCCGTGTAGCCGTGTAGTAGTGGTAGTTGTAATGGTCAGCGTTCATGTAAAATGAAAAAGATGCTGCACCTGTCTTTTTTGGTAATAGCTAGGCTCAAACGATTCAGAGCAGAATAATAGCAAATGACATTCCAGTTTCAACCTTGCAACGAGAGCTGTAAAAGGAGAAAAATAAACAAGCCAGACAAAAATAGGATCCTATTTATGGTTGGAATAGCAAACACACATATACTTCCAGGACTTCCTGCACAATTACGCTACAATAGCTCACTGAACCCGGCCTTGAGACCATCAAACTTAATCATAATATAAGCCAAATGAGTAATACCACCTCAGCATCATTTTTACATATACGGCAATGCTCTTGTTGAACACGTCGGAGCTGCTACATATAATTGACTTAGAAAATATGCATGCCTTTCTCCCGACATGCTGCGGAGGTTGTGAAAAGAAAAAAAAATTAAATTTCCTGCTAGCGTTCTCTCAGCGCAGGAAGTTCAATGCGATTGACAGCACCTGCCTTGAACATCTGAAGGCAATAGTCCAATACTGTCAAACTGTTAAATACAATCGAAAAAAACAAACACAGTGTGATGTGTTGTAAGATAAGCCACCGACAACTAAGAGAGCGTTCTATTGTTAAATGAATCCCTCTGATGGCTCGTTCGCTAAGGTGGTCTACTTTCTCAGCCTACCACGAACGTGCGGGCCGATACCTAGCTGACCTCGATACCTGATGAGTGTGAGGGGACACGACCATGTATGTAGTTTTCTATTTGCACGTAAAGGAATCCGGATAACTGAAAGCCATTCCTTTTACAACTTTGTCACTGCAGCTTGCCGGACTGCTGCTAAATCTGTTTACATTGGCCATACCTAGAAGCAATTTCTGAGAGAGGTAAAACGGTCTTGTCATCATCATCATCATCAGCCTGAGTATACCCACTGCAGGGCGAAGGCCTCTCCCATATTTCTCCACTTAACCCGGTTCTGTGCTAGCTGCATCCATTTGACCCCTGCGAACTTCTTAATCTCATCCGCCCACCTAACTTTCTGCCGCCCCCTGCTACGCTTTCCTTCCCTTGGAATCCAGTTTGTTACCCTAAGCGACCATCGGTTATCCTCTCTTCGCACTACATGTCCTGCCCATGTCCATTTCTTCTTCTTAATGTCCACTAGAATGTCGGTAACTTGAGTTATTTCTCTGACCCACTCTGCACGCTTCCTATCTCTTAATGTTACTCCTACCATTTTTCGTTCCATAGCCCTCTGGGTTGTCCTCAACTTAAGTAGAACTCTCTTGGTTAGCCTCCACGTTTCAGCGCCATAGGTGAGTACAGGTAAGATGCAATTGTTATATACTTTCCTCTTTAGCGATACCGGTAAGCTGCTAGACATAATCTGCGAGTGCTTGCCAAATGCGCTCCATCCCAATCTTATTCTTCTTGTTATTTCCTTTTCATGGTCCGGATCTGCGGTTACTACCTGTCCTAAGTAGACATATTCGCCTACTACTTCCAGTACTTCGCTACCTAATGTAAATTGCTGTTCCTTCCCGAGGCTGTTGAACATTACCTTAGTCTTCTGCATATTGATTTTCAAGCCTACCTTTCTACTTTTCCTGTCTAGGTCATCAATCATTATTTGTAGTTCATCTCCCGAGTTGCTTAGCAAGGCAATGTCATCAGCAAATCGCATATTACTGAGGTATTCTCCATCTACCCTTATCCCTAACTGCTCCCATTCCAAGTCTCTGAATACTTCCTCTAAGCAAGCTGTGAATAGTACTGGGGAGATTGTGTCTCCTTGCCTAACACCTTTCATTATGGGAATTTTGTTACTTTCTTTCATTATGGGAATTTTGTTACTTTCTTTATGCAGAACTATGGTTGCTGTGCAGCCACTATATATATCTTCCAGCACTTTCACGTACGGCTCGTCTACCCCCTGATTTCGCAATGCCTGTATCACCGCCGAGGTTTCAACTGAGTCAAATGCTTTTTCGTAGTCAATGAATGCTATGTATAAGGGCTGGTTATATTCCGAGCATCATACTACGCCACAATCAGGAAATCTCACGTTCACTAAAACGCCGATGAGAAACACATATATTTAGGCGGGCCAGGAAATGGACACTGCTGAGAAAATACGTAAAGCCGTGTCAGGTGCAACGTGAATGCGAAAAAAAAAACTGCTACACGACCTTCGAAATTAAAAAAAAAAAAATGCTACGTTTATGCTCGTTTCCACAAATTAAATTGTATTTTTGTTTTCTTGTTCGACTTTTATATGAAGCTGATAGCAGATTTTGTGACCATGCGGTATTGATTGAGCTGTGAAATGAGTGATTTTATTAGGCGAAATGGACATGCCACAAACAAATGTTAACAAATTCTAAGAGTATCAACGCAGAGCTCTCAGCGCATTTTCATTGGCTGACAAACGAAAAGAGGAAAAATGACAAGATCATGGCAGTAGGAATTGTTCATATCTCCTATCTGCTCTTTCTGTTAAGAGAAAAAAGTAAATTATCTTTGTCTATGTCAGCGAAAGTATCCGCACAAACATTGTCTCTGCCCATCACTGAAGATCGTAACGCTGCCCGAACGACGATGGTGGAGCTGCCTTTTCTTTTTCCGTGCTGGGGTTTTCTTATACACAGGCGGGGAAATGCTAGCGTTGTAACTTACGCTGTTGGGTTACTTCGATTTCCAATTGTCAATAATGTGACTACAGAAGAAGGAGTGCGGCTTCGGCTCCGAGACTCTCGTGCCGTCACTCCTGGGGAACAGAAGGCACAGAGCATCCGGTAGCAAGCGGAATTTTAAAAATTCGGCGCTTTCCATGACCACACAGTAACACAGATTTGTGCCTTTGCCTTTCAAAGAACCATGCTTAGGTCACCCGCCACTCATGCTTCTGTGGAAACCCGTAGAAATGAATCGACTTAAAAACGTCCGACGAGTTTGCGTAGCTGCCAGTGGAGCCAACAACGCACCACGTTTCGCCAGCCTTGTTCGACCAGACTTCAGTTCACTGGACATATTCACACAATTAACTAGCCCAACTTTCTGTTCTCTTGAGGATATATTCAGGCACAACGTCATCTAAACCTTAGGATTTCTAATTTCCACACAAACCAACGACAAACAGTACCCTCCAATGCGCTGGCAATGCGCCGTGCAATTCCGGCGATTGAGCGATGCGCCGAGAGGCGGCGCCACCCGTTCAGCTGTCCGGTCCCTCCGCCGGTGGAGGGACCTTACTTGCTTTCAGACGCTGGCGTCTCAGGGCCTTCAGGTTGTGAAGGTCTGGCTCCAGCAAGATGGAGTCGGCGAAATTTGGCCGTGCAATCTCTCGATCCCGTGGGGTGGGCTAGTTCACAGATTGCACAGGTCGGGTTGCATTCGTGTGGCGCAGGACCGTCCTGCGTCCCAGTCACAGTTTAGCCGCAAAGGCCGCACCTCGGCGAGTTCGGCGTGGGGCAAATGTCCGAGCGATGTCCCACAGCACCACACTTTACACTTGCCGGCACAGTTCGCTTTATTCTCGGACGGGGGTAAGTTCCCCGTTGTAGTGGACGTATCGCGGGACCATATTTCCCACAAATGTGATGAGCACGATGGTTGATTTTCCGAGCCGGCAGGTGCTGGCAATCTGGCCTCTTCGCCAGACAAATTGGGCAGTGAGCGTCGCGCTTATTTCATCGTCGGCGATGCCCCCGATGATACCGCGGCACACGTCTCCGGTAAGCTTTAAATTCCCGTGCACTGGTAGGGGGCCTTTACCAGTTGGCAAATTAAAATCGCCAATAAGGCGATCGGCGAGGTCTGCGTGTCCTTACAACAAGCAGATTCTGTTCCCATGCGGGTACAATGTCGAGAACGTTGTCGGCAGCAGAAATGTCTAGGTGCGAGTTCTGTGCCTTGCCCAGCTCACCGCGTCGGAAGGTGTTCCTCAGGTTCGCGGTGACCCTGGGCTTGATGATGACAACATAGTCTTCCACAGACACGGTTAGCTTGGTTTCGAAGCGATGAGGCAGATTCGTGCGCTGGCGCTAGCTGCTTGGTTTGGGACGCCGCCGATGTGGCAGCCGCTATGTTGGAGCCGGCTCTGGCACGCCGGCTGACAAGTTGAAAGAGCTCCTCGTGCTTGAACGGGCAGATTCCGCCACAGCTTGAGGTTGGACAGTAAAAACAGTCTTCCAGATCATTTCGGTAGGGTCATAGTCCCTCAGAGAAACTTGAGAAGCCATCTTGATAGGTGAAAGAGGTGAGTCACTGCCCCCGAGAGCGACGCAGCCATTAGGCCGAGCGCCAACTCTTCTTGGCAAAGTGAAAATCTCCACTCGCTAAATGAAAATTGGGCCACCTGGCTATATTTGGCGTTCACGGTATCCTGACAATGTTAAAATACAGTAGCACAAATTTCAAGAGGGCCTGAGTTGATGCGCTGCAATAATTAGCGAAACGTGACGGAGCCGATGTGGCATGCGTCCGCTCGCAGTCACAGCGCATAGCAGAATCCTCAGGTGACTTGACAGCTCGATTTAAAATGTTATTTTTATTCGAACTATGTAAAACGCCTTGGACACTTACCATACGCGTTCGAGCAACCAGCTGTTACAAAAAGCGGCTCTACGAAGGAGATGTCGAGTACGTCGACAGCAACAGCGAAGTCAGCACCATTGCGCGAGTGGGAAATCGGCCCTAAATGCGGAAAGCGCACAAGCTGGGCCGCTTTAAAAACTGCTCTTTGCACAGTGAATCACGTATTACTAGCAAAAAATGTAATAATCCTTGCATGGCATGCAATCCTAGTCCTCAGCGTATTTATACAACCTTCCAGTATCCCCCGACGGCGCAACGACAAACGCACGCGTACTGTAACTGCCCGTCCCGTCTTTGCAGCTTAGTTAGTGCGGGGCACACTTCAAGGCAACGCTGACAATGATCCACCTTAAGCCGCATCATGAAATAAGACTCTGGCGAAGCGCAATCCCGGGTCGTCGCTAGGCCTATTTTATTTCTCATCGGTCAAACAGTCGACGACGCTTGGGGGTGGAGCAGCGCTGTAGTAAACTTGCTACTCATAGAACATGGCACTGTAAATCACGTTGTCCCCCAATGAAACGAGGATATCATTTTATTACTGCGCCGCCCAAACAGAGCAACTAATAAGATCGGATGAGTCGCGATGCACAAGCGACTGCCGCGCTGCACAGTTGTGAAGAGAAAGTTTCTTGTGTCGCAGTTATCATTCCTACCAGCATTTCGGTACGGGTCAGCGACACAGTAAGGGCTATTTTTGACATTCCGTTATCCCTGGGCCGGCGCGGAATGTGGAGGCAGTGCTGCGATCAGATGGGGCTTGAGCGTGCTTTTGCCGCGTGAGCAGCACGGCATTGCAAACATTTCTACAGATCATGTATTTTATTTGCTGTACCTAATTGGTAATTGTTGACGCAGTAATGAACTGCGGCGAGCTTTTCATTTCTCAGATATAACAAAAAATAACAACACTACATTTTTTACTACATTTACAGTAGCACGAATGAGTCGAGCTGATGTGTATTCCCGTCTACAGAGCTATCTATACCAGAAAAAGAGAAGGCGAGCCAACACGGAGCGAACCCACTATTCGTAGTTCACGCTTTGCAGGTTAGGTGGAGCACGGATTTGCTCCTTGTCGCTTCGTGTTTTCATGAGCTCGACAAGAATACTCGTAATCTCAGCTCATTCATGCTGCTCCCATAAAGAAATACAAAACTCCACCCAAACTATGACGCTGTAAAGCGCTTTGCGTATGATTGTAGTTTTGTGCACTCTCGAAAACTGGTCTTCAAAATTATGAAATTGCTAATTTTTTACATAACCATTGAATGCGCCATTGCAGCTCTCAATAAAAAATATATACAGTATGTAGAAAAGTGCAAACTGTCACTGTCGTTCTTCCATAAACTGACAGAAATCGCAAACTTATGAAGGCGAAATCCTTTAATGGCTCATACTGTCGTCGACGAAATCTGCCCGCGCGAGCGGCGAACCTGATAGGTAATCTAAGGAGTGACGTCACCAGCCGCCTAATTCGAAGCGACAAACCTGAAGTATCATCTTGTCTAGAGTTCCTGTCATCTGCAATTCCACACTTGAACTCGCGCCAAGGAACGCCATGCGACAGGAGCGATGGTGTATCGCCAAAGCACATACTTGTAGGAGAACGTGTGACAAATACTGCGCCTTTCCTTTCCTCGTAAACCAATTATAATTATATGTCGCACTGGAGCGAACGCCGATAAAAAGCAAACTATGAGAGGCAAATGATAGCAGTGGAAGGGCAGGCTTTCGTCATTCGCCTCCAAAGAGACATCTAAGAGACTCTAATTTTTCCATTTTAAGCTATCATCAACCCTGTCAACAAGCAGATAAAGGCCTTATAAGCATTGATATTTATTTCAGTACTGCATAAGAGGAAACGTAACACAATTCTGCAAATATTAAGTCCAAACTTCGACGCCCACTCCTTAAGCGGAAGACCTAATCACTTCCATAAAATGAAAATGCGTTCACTTTTATATTTAGTTTTATTTTTTAATTGACGTAACACAATACTTTTTAGTAAATGATATTTATAAAGTACTTAGGATTGTTTTTAGTTGATTTCGATAAATATCGAAGTCGGGGTAGATTTATAAATTCGAATCAAAGTTGCCTAATTTTTTATTTAAAAATAGTATTGAGAAAGAATGGACAGTTGTAGAGCTCATTTTTTTTTTCAGAAATACAGAAGAGGGCATGGAAAATATTCAAAAAACGTTTCAGTGGCAACACTTTATTGTGACGTGCCAGAACGTTGGGCTGAATACTGACAAATTTCACGACAAGCGCTCGGTTTAATTTTTATTTTTAGGCGTTTAAACTGAAAAATGCAGCTTAATTTTTCAGTCCTTAATATTTATTAGGCACAGAGGATTCTTGAGAGGGATTTTAATAAAAAACGAACATGTTATTGTTTTTTACCCTGGAATCAAATTTGCTCCTTTTATGTTTTCAAATTTCGGGCGATCTTGATGCCTTGTAGGCAGGAAGAGGAGGAAATATTTATGTATAATGAAATGGGGATTTGCGAAGGGAGGTGCGTATGGTTGTGGAGCTTAGTGGCAGACCGTATTCCGGTACGCCAATGGCCGCCGCCCGAGCTCTCTGGACACAATGGGCCTACAGGTCCGAGCTGGACAAGGCTACCTCCCAGCCCTCCCTAGTTGGCTGTTTTATAACTTTTATTTTTGTGTTTTGCTGGCAGGTTCACACAATGTGGTATAGGTCAGCATACTGCCCGCAGAAATTGCAACTACCCGTGAATGTCGGGTCCACGTGTTTTAGTATGGCGGGATTTAGAAAAGACCCGGTTTGGAGCCGTCTAAGGTGACAATCCTCAGACCTGTCGAGGCCTTTGGCGGGTCCCGGGAGTGACCTCCTGCAGAGGGGTAAATAATTTGTAATGTCCGCATAAGTTATGAGCGGGATTGACATGGTTGTCACACACCTAACAATCTAATGCTTTACACGTTACTTGAAATTAAGAACGTAACCCGAATGATAAAACCAAACTGTTTTTGTGTAAAACACATGTCGTGATGCCAGTATGTAAGGTTGAAAATGAACATTTTGCACCACGTTTCTCCTGAGGCCATGTTTAGGACTTTTTAATAAATCAACTGAAACACCAAAACGGGTTTCAAAATTTTTTGTTCTGTAAAATAAAAGGTTGCATAGATGTAATGAGTAAAAGTAATAGACGACAAGATCCTAGCACGGAAGCAGCAGGTCTTCATGCTTGCAACCCTTTGAAATGGAGAAAACAGCGTTTTCCTCGTCTAGTGGTATACGACTTGTTTCTGAGAAAACTGCGCCATATTTTGAAAAAATGAGGTTGATCGCTTAGGATGACTGCCTCCTCCCGACTAAGTGCCGCGTGAGGCGAATGCAAACCGGGTCACTCCTAGCCCCGGCAGGGCTTACACATCCTCCACCAGACATCTACACGAGTGATATGTGCAGTGTATGTCAAGTGGGTCCGGCGGACCAATGGCACATCATGTGGGACTGTTCCAGGTTCCCGACGGAAGTTGCTTCCAGGACATTCCCGCCGGAACTTCAAAGTGCTGTGCAAAGTACAGACAAGAACATTCAACTATGGGCCGTCCAGCAGGCCCGGGCTGCGCTCGAAATGTACAAGCCTCACAACCCACCACAGACGGAGCAAATGACGTAGTGCAGTGTAGGGCATAACCCCGGGTCGATGCTTGGCCAGCGTCACGATGCTTAAACCCGTCGTTTGCCGGCTCATAATAAAGGTATACATATATACATACAAGGTTGATTCCATTGTTTCGAGATATTTGCCCATCAAGTATAGAAATCTCCTTGCGAACAAAAAATGGTCATGGGACCTCTTTAGCCGTTCGCATCTGAACACACCCGTATATATAAGCCTCTCTTAGACGACCAAGTGGCGCCACGAGCGTTCGCCGACGCAGCCGCGTAGAGCTGCTGTCTTCTGTCCGGCACCGAAGAAGCCGCTCTCCTGCCTTGTCAACTGTAGCGGGGTCTCGATTTACCTATGGGACTGCCGCGAACTGAACTTCCCGTCCTTGGAGGGGGCAGCAACACCGTGACTACCTTGTTTACATGGAAATATAGGAATAAAGTTGTTGTTTTTATTACGTCTTTATTTCTGCTTACGGTAGGCGTTTACCTTGCGGCAGAACTAAGTTGCTTCATGTATGTAGGGTTGGGGGAGCGGTTAAGGGTGGGGGTGAGGGTGAGGGTATGGGTGGGGGTGGGGGTGAAGGTTGGGATAGATCGTCCCGAGGTAGGCTCCGCGAAGTAATGGCCTGGTCCTTCTTCTTCCTTGAAGTAAGAAAGAAAAGTTCGCCACAGCCGGGTTGCGTCTGATGGCCCGATGTGCGATGGGGGATCGACCCATGCCTGCAGGGTTGCAGGTCGAAGCCCGCCCAGGGACTTGAGTGCTCTCTCCCGTACTGCGTCAAAAGCAGGGCAGCTCCACAGGAGATGTTCGGCCGTGCCTCTGGCCGGGCATGTCGGGCACTGAGGAGAAGGGTATACCTGCGGGTTTATGAGGTGCAGCTTCGCGGGTGACAGAAGCTGACCAGTCTGGGCTCGGCGAAGGAGTACTGCCTCCACTCTCCGGAATGAGCTACCTGGGCGGCGATATAGTTGCTCAGGGTTGGCAAATGCTGGAGTATGCTTCGACGATAGCGTTGTGCTCGATGCCATGTCTCCGCCCTATCCATATGAGGCGACGACGGATGCGTAACGTCCTCAGGGGGCCACGAAGCGGAAACGAATGTGGATCCCGGCAAAGGTGCGAAAAGAGCTGCTGCGCGCGCTGCCTGGTGTGCCTTTTCGTTTCCAGTGATTCCTTCGTGTGCAGGAATCCATTTGATAATAAGGTGTAGCCCTCCTCTCTCAGGCGACGGGCTTGTGTTCGAATAGTGTTCAGAATGGCATAGTCTGCTCCCCCTGCGCGGCATGCAGTGTACGCTGCTTGTGAATCCGTGTAAACATGGTAGGTGCACGGAGCCCGATCTTGTCTTGCTACTATTCGAGTAATGGCAAGTCGTATGGCAATGAGTTCGAGATTGGTAACAGTGTGTTCCTCAGAAAGCCGTTGAACTACCGAGGTATCTGACACAGAGTCGTGACAAGCTATAGCTGCGCAGTGTTGAAACTGAGCGGAGTCTGTGTATAGTTGATAGCTCCTTCCTGGGCTAGCTTGTGTGACATCTTCCTATGACGTTTGGCGGCAGCTTTGCGCCTTTGAGGATTAGCCGAACTCATATTCTTTGGTAATGGTATACCATCTACTAAGTCAATCAACTCCCATGGTGGGGCGGCGGACGAAAGTGGCTCTAAATTGTCAACGTTGTAGCCTAATGCCTGCAGGATCTGTCGGCCAGCCGCCGTTGTGGAGAGACGGACCCGCTGGGCTTGCAATTGCGGCTCTGCCAGATCCCGAAGGGCATTAATAATGCTGCATGCGTGTAGGTTCACTACTGGGCAGTACTGTGGCAGACCAGTAACTAGGCGCATCGCCTTGCGATTGATTCGCTCAAGCTGAAGGCGTTGGGTCGCGTTAAGTCGCATGTACGGATATGCTTACAGGATTTTCGATGTTATGAGTGCTAATGCCATCTGACGGAGCCCCACCTCCTTGATTTCCCATCCACGCGCAGAGATGCGGCGCATTAGGTGTAAAGCCAGATGACAGCTTTGTGTGTGTTAATTTACTAGTTTTTTTCTTTACAACTGACTTCGTTGTCTTGCAACCGAACATACCCCCACATGTTTGCTGTTCAGCCTACAGTTTTCAAGTAACATTGTGCTTGTTTTGTATTTGGAAACATCACTGCCGTAAAGGCTATGGATCCAAACTGTGTGCGAACTGATTGTTAGAACAAATTAAAAAAAAAGAGCGCAGCTTTCATGAGCTTTAGTGTACGTGCTCTTTGCACTCCTTCCCCTTTCTTGAATCTTCTCTCGTGGTTATTTGAGTGCGCGACAAGCGGCTATCACCAGTTCCCGGTGATGCTACAGCAGTACTAGCGGCAAGCCCAAGTTCGTGAAACAGAGTTGTGAGCTAATAGACAGTTTTAGTTTCACGTACGTGGAAGCCTAACGTACGTGAAGCGCCTACGTGTGATCAGGGCGCATGCGCAGAACGTGAAGGAGCCGCGTGAGTTTCACGGAGGTACGTGAGATTCGGATTTTCACGTTGAGGTCCTCGCGTTGCTGGCGTATGGTGGCGCCCAGAGCGCGTTTCACCGTAATAACAGTTTCTTTGCTAATCCCTCGACGCGATATCGTGTTCTAAACTTTTGTGTTCGCCTTCAATTTTCCCACTATTTTTCTCGCATATAGGTTCAAGCGATAAAACGCTTTTGTTTTGCAGATAGAAGGGCGATTTAACAGCTGTTGAGCCTGACGAAGTAGCATTTGCCGTTGCATAGCATTGGTCTCGCGAGAATGGCTTAGCTCAGACTCATTTTGAAATAGAATGGCTATACTGAGGCTAGACCAATGGCTTGCTTTTGACTAGTTTTGTATCAGAGTGGTTGCAACAGTGTCTGTTTTTGTTAATTGATGGCGCTAGGAACGACGTACGGCGTGCATTGCGAACGTGTAACTATAAGGGTTTCAATAAACATGCGCGTCGGCTCGTAGACTTCTCACGTTCGCATACGTGAACGCTTCACGTATGTGAAACTAAAACTTTAATGTTTCACTTAGCGCGGATGCTCGCAGAGGTGAGCATAGCGTGAGTCAATCTCAGTGGTCGAGCGTAGTGGGCTTTCTGTCGCAAAAAACGTTCTGTACAACGTGTTTTTATTGCTATGTAACGTTAGGTTTCGTTGTGCTGCTTCAAGTTCGTTCTCCTTCGTCACTCCATTTGTGAACTACACGTCACCTGCCAAATCGACGAGCCCCTTGAAGGGGTGCTGAAGTCAAGAAGAAAGAATACAACGAACCTGATTTTATTATTGCTATTTCTTTTGCTGCGACCCAAAAACCTGCTTCGGTCATCAGATTCCTCCTTCAAGGTAAGGAATCCCATTTCCGCTCCGTTCAGCACAAACAGACAACAAAACTGGGCATGCTGGCACACAGGAAACATTTCAGAATATTTTTACTGACGACATGGAAACAGCGCCAAGGCTCCTTATCGTCTTCTACTACACGTTTACGCCTTTCTTATAGCCGAGGAAAAAGTGTGACTTTGCTGCTGCTGGAAATAATTCATCCTGAGTGTAGAAAAGGCATTTGCAATTAAGAGTGCGGAAGTGAAAGAACATCGAAGGAATTTGCTGCTTTCGTTGACGGAGAGTATGCAACTGCTCACATGGGGCCGAATTCCTCACAGGTCAGCTATGAAACTTAATATACTTTTGGTAATATCGGCAATAATTTCAGTCATCTCCCGCTCTTGTTAGAGCATCAAACTGCGGACGTTGGCGCGGCAGCGTCAGGTTTCTCATGGAAACAGCCGGCCATCGCATTGTGCTCACAGTGCCGCCGATCGGGAGAATGGCACACAACACACCGCGTTTAGAGCACTGCCTCTGCCTTGAAAAAGACGCTGGCCATAGAAGTAGCTTACTGCCTCATGTTATGGCAGAAATTACGATACTACGTTCCGAGAAGCCTCCTGGGTGCGTATATGGGTTTGCTTGGGACGGTGGCTCCGCAAGGTACAAAACGACAGAAGAGACGAAGAAAGCGGGCTGTTCCGACTAGCATCTACCGCCCCCAGGAGCCGAGCAGCCTGGCGATTAGCGGCGCATGCTTTTTCAATGGGCGTCATGTTGGACGCGGCATTAGCTTGAGAAAGCCTATAAAACTACTACTACTACTACTACTATTACTACTACTACTATTGTTATTAATATTATCATTATCATTATATTATTAATATTGTCAGGCATGCGAACAGAAGAGAACAAGGAAGTGCAAAAAGAGACTCTCCGGAAGAGAAGTGGAAGAAGAGGAAGCTCACTATATCTTGGTTAGCACATTAGGCTAAGGGGCAGAACCACTTTGTAAATAAACCTTAACAGTGTGGTGGAAGGTGCTGCAAAGATCACCACGGATTCCTCTCTACCTCGTTCGAGCCGACGACTCGCTGAACTCCCCCCTTTGACACCCACAATGATCCAAGACGGCGATGCACGGCAGCCAGGTCCAGCGGCACCCGCATGGCAGCATTACCGTGAGCCGCGGAGCTTTTCTGGCAAGGCTGGCGAAGACGTGGACGACTGGCTCACCAATTACCAGCGGGGGAGCAAGTACAATCGCTGGGATGCCACTGTAATGCTGGCAAATGTTTTTTTTTCTTGGACTCCCCAGCCCTGACATGGTTTGAGAACCATGAAGCGTCCTTAACGAGCTGGGATCGTTTGGAAGAGGAGATTCGAAATTGTTTCGGGGATACCACGGCAAAACGGAAATGCGCTGAGCAGGCTTTTACAATACAATAATAAGTTTATTTCGAGGTTCAACTGGAGGGTTTCCCGGATAAAAGCTGCCTTCGCAGCTTGACAGTGTCCAGGATACCCTTACAAGCAGCAGCAGACGAGTGGTGAAGGAAATCTCCAAATCTGTCATATATACAGTAGTCACATTCAATAACAAAACATTAAATACACACGGAAATTCACAATAAGCTTTAAAGTAAATGGCACAAAGAGAAAAACAGTTGAAATGCGCAGTTTTTAAGGGAAAAATGTAAACTGGGCAAACATTCAGCAATCTACAAACAGAAGCATAAAATCACATTTGAACAAAATATTTGCGCAGCTCGGCTTTTGTGTATCCTATTTTATTTTGATAAGTGTAAGTGTAAGTGAGGTTGTAAGACAGCATTTGTAATTTATAATCAGTGCGAAAAAGTGGTACATTCCATGCATTAGTACTTCTTGTGTGCATGTTAGCACGATGCGTCTCCAAAGATGCTAAGGAAGAATAATATTCGGCAACGGATGCCTTCAAAAAATACATGATTTGTAGTAACCTATAATTATACAATTGATCAACACGGATAATATTATGAGCTTGGAATGCATATTTGGAGGTGGTCGCATAATCAACATTAGCTATTATTCTAACAATTTTCTTTTGCAATACGAGAAGCTTATTTATGTTTGCCTTGGTCATTGTGGCCCACACTAAACCACAGTAGTTAAGGTGAGAAAAAAATAATGCGTAATAAACTTGTAGTTTACACTTCATAGGTAGAGTTGCACGACATCGCGAGAGGGCCCCACAGGCAGAAGAGAGTTTTTTGCAGATATGTTCAACGTGAGCATTGCAGTTTAAATGAGATGAAAAATATACACCAAGGGATTTATGTTCCTCAACAATTTCTATTTGTTGGTTTTCAAACTTCAGTACACAGTTTGGTGTTGTCGGCTTATTTCTTGCGCGAAATATTACAGCCTTCGATTTTGTAGGATTTATCTTTAATTTATTCATCATTGACCACCTAGATAATCTATCCAGTAGGTCGTTACCTTTCGCTATTGCATCATTGAGATTATGGCCTGAAAGAAGTAATGTGCTATCATCGGCGTAAATTACAAAATGAATAGAAGGATCTATAGTTACAATGTCATTTATATAGGTATTAAACAAAAGGGGTCCAAGTACGCTCCCTTGCGGGACACCACAGCTAATAGGTAAAGGGGATGAAAGTTCATTATCTACAGATACTGACTGGCTTCTGTTTTGGAGGTAATCTTCAAGCAGTCTGAGTGGTTTACCACGGATTCCGTACATTTGAAGTTTATAAGCAAGGATCGCATGATTTAAGCAGTCAAATGCCTTACTAAAATCAAGGAAAAGGCCCACCGTATACAAGTTCTCATTAATATTGTTCAAGATAATTTCTTTCATTGCTAATAAGGCTGTTTCTGTTGATTTGCCTGTTCTGAAACCAAACTGCGACTCAGATATTACCTTATGTTTATCAAAAAACTTCGTTGTTCTTGAAGAGATAACCTTTTCCAGTCCCTTAGAAAACACGGGGAGCACCGAAATCGGCCTATAGTTTCCTGGTAAGTTTCGGTCGCCCCCTTTATAAATTACTGACACTTTTGCAGTTTTCATTCCGTTGGGAAAAACCCCGGATTCAAGTGCCAGATTATAGATATGAGAAAGCAGGGGACAAATTATAGATATGACATATTTCAACGGTATCATCTGCATGGCGTTTATATCGAAGGCTTTGCTATTACTAATTCCCATATACACGTTGTAAACTTCACTTGCATCAGTTGGCTCGAAGAATATAGTTTCGCTAACCTGACTAGGATAACCGGCGATAAGGGTGCCTGTAGGATCTTGAGATGAAGTAACACTATTAAGAAAATGTTTGTTGAAGTGTTGTGCGAGTGCTCTTCCCCTTACTTCGTTTCCACTGACAAGCATCGTTTTCGTAGCATGGTTATTTACACGGCGACCAAGGACATCATTTAAAGCTTTCCAGGTAATATCAGGTCTACTTGAACTGACGTTAGAAAAGAGCCGCTGATAATAGATATTTTTAGCTTTCCGTAGCTCCGCGTTCAATCGGTTCCTTAACTTTTTGAAAGAAAGCAGCGCATCTTCTGTGCGTGTTCGAAGGAACATTTGATACCGACAATTTTTGTCCTTTATCATTTTGAACAATTTTTTTGTAACCCATGGTTTTCTTATCTTTTTGGGAGGGGTGTGTACTTCCAGCGGAAAGTGCTTCGAATAAAAACGAAGGAAATGGTGAAAAAATAGGTCGTACGCATCATTGACGCTCGTTTTCTGCAACACACAAGACCAGTCAAAGTTCATAATATCGTGCTTAAAAGCTTCCAATGAGCTATCGTTGATGCGCTGCACACGTATGGACTGTTTCACAATGTTTCGCTTAACATGCTTATTCCGAAAAACGACAAATACTGGACAGTGATCACTTACATCAGAAGCAATTGTACCGCAAGAGAGTACACTGGTTTCAATATCCGTAATTAATAAATCAAGTGCAGTCGCACTAGTGCACGTGACACGTGTTGGTGTTTCGATTAAGTTTACAAAACCGCAGGACATAAGTTTCATGTTAAAATCACGTACAGTAGCATTCTGGTCAAGCATATTGATATTAAAATCACCACTGCACAAAAGCGAGCATTTGTTCAGTGACGCATATTCTAGAATCTGGTCAAAATAATCTGTAAAAGCCTTCATGTTGCCATTTGGGGGGCGATATACAACAGAGATCACTTGGTTTCAATTTTGCAGTGTGAAAAATTCATAATCTTCTGTAACCTCACTAAGATTAGGCAGAATATGGCATCTTTTGCACGCGAGAGTATAGATAGCGACACCGCCGCCTCGTTTATTTGGTCTGTTAAGGAAGAAGGTTTCGTAACCGGGTAATTCCAACATCTTGCAGCCAGATTGATACCATGTTTCAGTGAGCATCAAAACCGTAAATTCAAAAGTGAACTGTCTTAACAAGAACGTGATTTCTTCTTCCTTATTTCCTACTGAGCGGGCATTAAAGTGCAGAGCAGTTTCACACCTTCGGTCCTTTAGTTTCACCTGTTGTGGTAGTGCAAGTTCGTGATAGGCCATTTTGTTTTTAATTGTTACGGATTACCAAGCAGAAGGACGCCCCATTTCAATTGCTAGGTGAGCTATGAATATCGCCTGTTTCTAACTCAGCACGACTGCTTTCCGACGAGAAGATCTTGATAAGGTCTTTCTCGCTGGTTATCGGCATAACCGCCGAGCCATCAGATTGCCTCATGAAAATTTTTCCATTTTGCGACCAGACAGACTTCCAATGATGCTCATACTTTTTTTTAACAGCGTATGCAAGCAGTTTCTTTTGTGCCGGGCAGAGGTGTTCGTTTACGTATATAGGGTCCGAAGTTTCTATCCCAACATCAGTGTTTGTCAGCCTAATTTTTTTGGCTTTCTGAAGTACCTTGTCGCGTTTGGCTTGAGACCGGAACTTAACCACAATATTCGACTTGTCTGCCTTACGTGTCGGCACTCTATGACAGGCTTCAATATCCCGTTGTTCAATAGGCTCACTAATTGCAGTTCCTATTTTTGAGACTATGTCAAACACATACTCGCTGTCACTTTTGTTGACTCCTTGAATTTCTAGGTTGGCTCTTCTCGAGTATTGCTCAGAAAGAGTAAGTCGCTTCTCCAAGTCAAACATTTACCTTCCAGACTCGTGTGCAATGACTGAAGGGTCTCATTTTCTTCAGCAAGGTTCTTGTTTTTAGCGATCTATACATTTAGCTTTTCCTCAAGCTCTCTGATAGAGTCATGTGCGAACTCGATGCTTTTAATTAAGCCTTGTTTTTCACTCTTCAGTTCTCTAATTTCATTACGCATTTCTCGCTCCATCGATTCGCGAAATGTCTTGATTTCAGCTTTAATTTCTTCTCGTAGCTTTGCGATATCAGCTTTAAACTCATCTTTCACTTTTACCGCCTCTTTCCCAGTCATTTTTGAAAATATGTCTCTCTGCAGAACACTCGATAGGCCTCAGCAAACAGACGGAGAACAGCACAAGTTCACAAAGCACTTTCCCTTAAAAACCACTTTCACTTGAAAGCAAATAAAATGAACTGAAATGAAAACGCTTGGCAGCAGCGACGAGGGGCCAACAATAATGCTTAACATCAATGTGTTGTTTTCACTAACCTGCGATGAATGCAGAAGTAGATTAGGACGTTTCCAACGCACTCGTCGCTACTGCCAAGTGCCGCGAACGTCGATGAAGGTGTTCCTTTTGTAGTGGCTGAGGTCACGTGGAAGCAAACGTAGCAAGTCACAACGCAGCCGACAACGACGCCTCCTTCCAGCGAGCCCAAGGGCCTGGTGAAACATGCACCATGTACATAGAAGAGGTCCTAAAACTCTGCAAAGCGGTGAATCCGAGCATGTCTGATGAAGACAGAGTTGGCCACCTCTTAATGGGCATCGCGGTGGACGTATATAACTTTATAATTACAAAAGAAAACTTAGATTTTCCCACGGCCGTGATCAAGCACTGTCGTACGTTCGAAACTTTAAAGCTGCGTCGCATAACCCCGAAATTCGGCCGTCTGCCTAACGTGACCACTGTTGCAAGCGTGGATTCTCACGAGCATTCACATGAGCCTCCGCATTTGGCCTACCTGATTCGCCAAATTGTCCGTGATGAGCTCTCCCGCCATCAAGATGTGAACCGCAGTGCAATCCCCTGTGATAGCTGCTCCCTGCAGGCAGCTCCCATCCAGCGCTCTTCTTCGCGTTCTGCCGCTCCTCCTCCCGGCCGTGACCACCGAAACGACTCATATGGCCCTGCTTACCCAGCTCGTACCCACTACAGGGCGCCACCTCCTCCGCAACAACCCCAGCGGCTGGACTTTGCTGATCGCTTCGATCCTGTTACCGAGGACTATTATTTGGACCGTGCTCGTGAACCACCCGTCTGTTACCGCTGTGGTATGCTTGGCCACATATCCAATTCTGCCGCCGCCGGAACACGGCGCCACGCTACCAGCGCCAATGGTGGAATCGCCGTTCTACCGTGAGTCCAGAAGTCCGTGACCCGACCTATCCCCCTCCTTCGGCCTCCTACCGCTACGTACCACCACGAAACGACTCACCAGTTTCTGATCGCAGCCTGACTCCTCCTGCCCGTCGCTCCCGATAATCGCCGTCTCCCCGCCGTTCTTCTCCGCCACCGGGAAACTAGCGTGTGCGGCCGATGGAGGTGCAGTCGCCAGGTCATCGATATTGCCAATTCCTCTACCGGTCGTTATGCTGAAAAACCGCTTGGAAGTGTTAGTGGATGGTGTTTGTGTTATGGCCTTAGTGGATACGGGTGCTACAGTTTTCGTGATGAGCTTAGATTTTAAGAACCGTCTCGGCCGCAAAATTATGTGTGGCTGGGATAGAACTGTCATATTTCGAGGTGTAGGGGGAGAATCGTTGCTTCCGCTTGGTATTTGTTATATAAATGTAGCGATGGCTGGACACGAGTTTAGAACTGAATTTACGGCGCTCCCTCGCTCTACGCACGACGTTATTCTAGGAGTTGACTTTTTACAGCAGTGTGGCGCAACTCTCGACTTCAACAGTGGCGAGATATCAATAAGCCCCAGCCTTCGATTGGCCCTCATAGAAGAATCTCCGCGGGCGGTCCAAGTGTTTTCTGTCTTCGAAGCTACCGTCGTTTCGGCGATGTCCGCCATCTTCGTCCCAGTTGTGTCTTCGGGCGCGGTTCCCAATGCCTTCGACGCTCTGGTGGAACCCGCTTCCCTTTCCGGTGCCAAAAAGAGTGTGTTGGTGCCCCGCAGCGTTGTTCGAGTGAACGAGGGCCGTGCCACGCTTTGGACTGTCAACCATACCAATGAACCTGCCGTATTGCCGCGTGGTTTGAAACTCGCCGACTTTGAAGAATGCCTTTCTATGCACATCGCCGCGTTCAGTGACGGCGTTGCTCGTACAACTAGACGTCTCGATCATGCTGATTCCCAGTTTCAGTCTATGATAAATGAATCGCTACCCACCAACGACCGCCGTATATTGATGGAGGTTCTTACGAAACATGCGTACGTGTTCGACTTTGCTCGAGATCAGCCACCACCGATTCCGCCTTCCCGCACCCATCACATGCTCGACACTGGATCTGCACACCCGATTAGGCAGACACCATACCGTGTTTCGCCTTCAGAACGTCAGATAATTGACGAACAGGTCCGTGATATGATGCAAAGAGGAATCATTCAGGAATCATCTAGCCCATGGGTCGCCCCTGTGATTCTCGTGAAAAAGAAAGATGGCACCTGGCGATTTTGTGTCGACTATCGCCGCCTCAATACTGTCACCAAGAAGGATGTTTACCCGCTCCCGCGTGTTGATGATGCCATTGACTGCCTCCATTCAGCTTCCTACTTTTCATCTGTTGATTTACGGTCCGGATACTGGCAGATACCGATGCATTCGAAAGACAAGGAGAAGACGGCAATCGTGACTCCCGATGGGTTATATGAATTTAACGTGATGCATTTCGGCCTATGAGACGCTCCGGCTACCTTTGAAAGATTTATGGACACTCTTTTGTGTGGACTGAAGTGGCAAATTTGCATGTGTTACCTAGATGACGTAGTGATTTTCGGGAGGACCTTCGCCTCGCATAACAGCCGTTTAGCTGTGGTCCTTAACTGCATGGAGAAAGCGGGTCTCGTGCTGAACTCTAAGAGGTGCCGCTTCGGTGAACGCCAGATTGTTGTGCTTGGGCATTTGGTTGACAAAGACGGTGTTACGCCTCACCCACAGAAGATTGAAGCTGTCAGCTGCGTCAAAGAGCCCAAGTCTGTGAAAGAACTCAGGAGCTTCCTGGGACTTTGCTCTTACTTTCGACGCTTCATCCCTAAGTTTGCTGACGTAGCCTACCCCCTCACATGCCTCTTGCAGAAAGATATTCCTTTCAAATGGACTCCTGAATGTGATTCTGCGTTTCGCCAGCTCAAGTTTCTTCTTACCTCGCGGCCCATACTGCGTCATTTCAGCCCGACAGCTCCCACTGAACTCCACACTGACGCAAGTGGCATCGGCGTGGGTGCTGTGCTCATACAACGGCATGACGGAAACCAACACGTTGTCGCTTACGCAAGTCGCACCCTTAGCAAGTCTGAACGCAACTATACCGTGACGGAGCAAGAGTGCCTTGCCGTCGTTTTTGGCGTATACAGCGGTTTCGCTCGTACCTTTATGGACGTTCCTTTACAGTCATCACCGATCATCATTCGCTTTGCTGGCTGGTGAATCTACGCGACCCCTGCGGTTGGTTGGCCTGCTGGGCATTACGCCTTCAGGAGTTCAACTTTACAGTGTCGTACAAAAGTGGCTGCCAAGACGCTGACGCTGACTGCCTCTCGCGGCTGCCTCTCGCAACTACCCTCTGCGATGACAACTTTGACGACTATCTTGCCGCCGTTTCCGTACAATTTCCGGATCTTGCCACTTTCCAGCGAGGACAACGAAAAGATCAAGACTTGGTATCACTTTTTGAAAAACCTCGTGATCCGGCATCTGCGAACCCTTTCTGCATTCGCGATGGTTTGCTGTATCGAAAAAATTACTCGTCTGGCGGGGCACGCTTTCTGCTAGTCGTTCCGGCTAGCCTCTACTCCTCTGTTCTACACTCTATGCACGATGACGTTACAGCTGGGTACTTGGGGTTTGCCAGGACTCTTACGCGCATTAAGGAACGTTTCTACTGGCCAAATATGCGTCGAACGACTCAGCGTTACGTGAACTCCTGCGTGCAGTGCCAGCGGTTCAAGCTCCCCACGACTTCTCCGCCGGGCCACTTACATCCGGTGACATCACCGACCACACCTTATGAGCAAGTGGGTGTTGACCTCATAGGCCCGTTTCCCCGCTCGTCCAAAGGCAATCGCTGGGTCATCGTGTGCGTTGATCATCTCACGCGTTACTGTGAAACTGCCGCCATCCCTTCCGCCACCGCCGCTGACGTCTCGTTCTTTCTTCTTCACGCTGTCGTCCTCCGTCATGGGCCTCCTCGTGTAATTATCAGTGACCGAGGCCGCCAGTTTACGGCAGATGTTGTGGAGCAGCTTCTGCGCTATTGTACTTGCCAGTTGCGTCACTCTACGCCGTACCATCCCCAGACAAATGGCCTCGTCGAACGTACAAACCGGACACTGACGAACATGCTTGCGATGTATGTTGACTCGCGGCACAAGAACTGGGATGACGTGCTTGCTTTCATTACTTACGCCTATAACACCTTGAAGCATAAGACAACTTCCTATAGTCCATTTTTCCTCCTCTACGCCCGTCCGCCTCGACGTTCTCTTGACACCATTTTGCCGTTCTCTCTCGACACCGAGCCGTCTGTTTCGAGCACCCTCTGCCGCGCTGAAGAGGCTTGTCGGGTCGCCCGATTACGCACTCTGGCCTCGCAGGACCGCTCTAGGCAGCGCTACGATCGTCGGCATCAGGATGTCTCCTACCTTCCCGGCGACTTAGTGTGGCTCTGGACACCTCTCCGCAAACGTGGTTTGTCCCAGAAGCTGTTGTCGCACTACACAGGCCCATTTATTGTGCTCAAACGCATCAATGAGTTGAACTACGTCGTCTCTCGCCAATGTTCCCAAGGTCGCCCCTCTCGGAAAACACAGGTAGTTCATGTCGCAAGAATGAAGCGCTGCCACTCTCGCTCGGGACTCTGACTGACAGCCCAGGGGCTTCGTCTGCGAAGGGGGAAATGTCAGGCATGCGAACAGAAGAGAACAAGGAAGTGCTAAAAGAGACTCTCCGGAATAGAAGTGGAAGAAGAGGAAGCTCACTATATCTTGGTTAGCACATTAGGCTAAGGGACAGAACCACTTTGTAAATAAACCTTAACAATATTATCGTTATTATTATTATTAGTAGTAGTAGTAGTCGCAGTAGTAGTAATAGTAGTAGTAGTAGTAGTATAGGCTTATTTGAGTAAAAGAATTCAATGCATGTTGAAATGGCTCAGCAGAGTGAGCGTAATGTTCGCAGCAAGCTGGTGGACAATGTTTCCATACGCGATCATGCATCTGTCCTATAAAGCCTAGATAACAAAATGAAAGCATTATTGCAGACCGCCATGTATGCTACCCGTAAAGGGCCCTGACTAGTGACGCAAACGTCTCTTTCATCATGCAGAATAAAACAGGTTGGCATTGCACAAAGCGAATGTACAAAATTATTTAAATGTAGAAATATTCATATACACAAAATCTGCATATCTTAGGCTGCCGGCAATAATCTATGTCCTCTACAATAAAAGTGCTTGGCGAAGCAGAAACGTTATCAAAAGGTTCGTCATATGGAAAAGCGGTTTCCAGTCGACCATGAGGGCATCTTTCATATTGCGTGCGCTAGCAATAGGCCCAGAAATTGAAGAGTGTAAATGAGTAGTATTTCTTATAACTTCCGCTTCCTTGTTTTTATTTATTTTAATCAGTCACTGCCACAGCCGCCCTCCGCAGCTGCGCTGTTGTTTCTACAGAGAATAAAGTTGATACAGCACTCGGCATGGAAATTGCATACAGCGAATAAGCTGAAAAATAGGATTACTGCTCTCAAAGCATGAACAAACATTTTCTAACACAAACATCGCACACTGCAAAATATTCGCACGCGCGAGTTGGTTTCGTAGTCAGACTCGCTTTGCGCAGTGTTCGCTGCGTTTTATGCCTACACCCCTGTCGCTGCCAATCGCTGCGCCACCTTTGTTGATAAGCATGACGTATGGCTATATGCAATTTATTCTCGAATATCACGAGTTCTAGTTACAATGCAGCAGGACCCCACTGGATCAAAATATGAACTTTCCTCTAGTAAACTGTATTTATTATTCCTTGAGAAAGAATTACAGAAAGTAACATCTCAAAATTAGCGGTGCAAAATTGGCTATAATTTACAGCTCATCTTTCCAGCTATTGATGTTACCGCGGAACTCACTTTGCGAGGAGTCTTCGCGTTTGTACAAAAAGCTTCGCATAATAATCCGCTGTTCAGAGGCCTTTATTCTCTACCTTGCAAAAACTAATATAAAAATAAATTTCCGCGGTCAATTCGCAACGCTGCCAGCGCACTGCTGAGTGGAATACGCCACATTGAGATAGCTTGCCGATTTATTTCCAGCCACATCTGCTCAATCGCACATAAAACCGACACCGAAAACCCAGATGAAATCTCCTACCACATGGAAAACAAAGTAGATGATGCCTTTTTTTCATCGTTTGCGTTATTGCAGTTACCAGACCACCGCAGAGAGCCCACGCCGCAAGCTTTGCTCGCTGCACGCGACTGTCAGATGGGACGAACATGGCTCCGCATCTGAGCGCGTGTTAGTACAGAGGCTGTCCTCACCTCAAACAGGAGGAGGAGATATCGAGAACCCTATGCAGCACTATATTCCTGCTGGCTCGCGAGCATCGGCACCCACGTTCTCGCTGCCTTTAATTTACTCGGCATGTAAGATAAACCCATGCTTGTAAACACTCCAGCCGAGAACGCGACTTTTGGGGATGTTATTTGTGTTACCAATTATGAAGGCGTTTGTTGCGTTTGAAGAAGAAAGCCAAGCACCCAGCACTAGTTCCTCCCGCCGAGGTCTCTCTTCCAAGCGCTTCAAGGAACCGGCTAGCACATTTCCATTTTTTTCACACGCATATACTAGCCACACCAATAATATATGGTCCCCAGTCTCGGGGATACCACAAGCTGAGCATTCCGGGGAGTCCAGCTGTCCTATCAAATGCGATTACCTGCGCATGAAAGCCACGTTTACGCGCAGTTTATACAGCAAGAATGCATGACGGAGGGGAATTTCATGCAGTATATAAAATATTCTTACATTAGGCGGTGCATGAACTGATATTCACATAAGGAAGGAAGAAGAAGAATCTCGTGAGTTTTCGAGAAGACGACGTTCGAACAGTGTCGGCTGGTGCCTGCAGAAAATGGCTGTTTCTTTAAAGGCTTGTCTTCCGTGTCCGCTCTGTGCAATCCCAAGCTGAACTACCCCGTAACACTTTGGTGGAGGGGCTTTCGATTTCCCTTGCCACAGCTCTTTGTATTTAAGTGCCAGAAACCTGGATTTGCGCAGTGGACGCCATCTCCCCGAGCTCACCCCACCGACTGCCATAGTAAGCATGGTATCCCAAGACGCACTTACCGCGGCGGAAACTACAGCTGCCCCCATAGTCTTAACCAAAATCCGCCTATTTTTAACAGCGAAGACAAGAAGAAGGATGTTGAAGATTGGCTCGATGAATACGAAAGGTACAGCAAGAATAACCGATGGGTTGCCAGCATTAGTGCGTGCAAACATTATCTTCTATCTAGCGGGAGAAGCGAAGACCTGGTTTACCAACCACGAACAGGAGATGCCTACCTGGGATATCTGCAAAAAAAAAAACTTCAGGACTTGTTCGGCAAGCTAATTGGGCGAGCACTAGCAGCCAAAAAGACCTGACTACTCATGCTCAATCTTCAGCCGAATCACACCTCGCCTTCATACAGGACGTCCTCGCCCTGCGTCGAAAGGTATACACCTCCATAACCGAAAATGATAACGTGGGCCAAATACTGAAGGGTATCGCTGATGACGCACACAATATACTTCTCTGCAAAGACTGCTCTACGGTGAACTCAGTCCTGCAAGTGAGTCGCCGTTTCGAACAGGCCAAGCAGTGCCGCATCGTCCATAGGTTTGAGCGCCTTCCCAACACGGCGACTACATCCTCATGTGACGATCTGTCCAGTTTTCAGCAGCCTTCAAGTCAGAATAACCTGACTACCATCGTCCGTAGCGAAATCGAGGCATTAACTTCTGTCACACTTATATCCCCTCCTGCAGAGACAACAAAGCTATGATACAGGCTGTTGTCCGCCAAGAATTCGCTAATGTGGGCCTCATTCCCAATCCTTTCACGCCACCCCTGCACCATAGGAAATAACAGGGGTTGCTGCTGCTACCACAACCACACCCTACACTCCCCGCTACCCTTCCCGCAATCCTGCGGAGTGGCGCACATCTGACTACAGGCCTATTTGCTTCGTCTGCTGTCGGGCTGGCCATGCGTCCCGCTATTTCCGCAGCCGTCCGGCTCCCCACTCTCACCCCTATTACAGCCCTGCCCGCCATGACTATTATGCACTACGGCGCGTTTCCGTCACCCCAACACAGCCTCATACCGAGAACATTTTGCAAGCCCGTAGTGCTAGCCATTCGGCATCGCCACAAGCCTATCGTTCCCGATCACCATCCTCGCCGCAGCTTCCCCCAATGTACCAAGTCCCCAATTCCGGAAACTAGGCAACGTGCCCGGACGGGACGCTGCGCTGCCAACCCAGAAAGCCAACTGTGTTTCGACCATCGCAACCGGCCGCAACATGATCAATATCCTTGTAGATAGGTACCTGTGCCCACTCTCTTTGACACTGGAGCCTATATTTCAGTCCTTAGTTCATCGTTCCGCCAGCGTCTCAAAAGCGTTCTTACCCCCGCTAATACTTATACAGTTCGTGTTGGTGATGGAAACACTGCTGCCATCATCGGAATGAGCACTGCGCGCGTCAGCATTGCCAGCCACCCCGTCGCTGTGCTCTTCACCGTCCTTAATGTGCTCAAGATGTCATTTCAGGACTCGAGTTTTTAACAGCCCATTCCGCTCTCATTGACTGTTCCTCCGGGCTTCTGCGTCTAGCCTTGCCCCATTGTGTTCACGACCCTAGTGCTGCCCAATCACTGACTCTCCTCCGCTCCAGTACAATTACTCGCCTACCTCCCGAGGCGGCAGTATACGTGCCCATGTCACCGTTTCCCTCTCTTCCTGACGGCAACTACGTTGTCAACCCCATCACCGACGCCACTCTTCAGCGCAACATCGTCCTACCTCATAACATTGTACACGTCCAGAATAACCTCACCTACATTCCCGTACTCAACTTCAGTGTGTCTTCGCAAGTTCTCCTGGAGGGCATTTTCCTTGCCGAGCTGTCACCTTTGTCCTGATTTACTATTTCTGCAGGGCTGCCCTACCATCACGTTGAGGTACCTGCACAACCTGTTTTTTCAGATAGTCCGGAGGACCGCATCTCAGTCATGGTTGCCTCTGGCCTGCGTCCCGAATATGCCAGTGCCCTTGCCGGCCTTTTGCGGTCATATTGCGACATTTGTGATTTCGGTCACGGATCTCTGGGTCAAACGTCTATCGTCACGCATCGCATCGATAGTGCAGATGCCCGCCCTGTTCACCGGCGGCCTTAGAGAGTAGCTGTTTCCAAACGCCGGATCATTCAGGAATAAGTGGATAATATGTTGGCCAGCAACATTACTTAGCCGTCGAGCAGCGCCTGGGCATCTTCGGTGCTACTTTTCAAAAAGAAAGAAAACAGCTGGAGGTTTCGCCTACATATCGACACGTAACCAAGATAACAAAGAAAGACGTGTACCCTCTTCCTAGGATCGATGACGCCCTCGACTGCCTGCATGGTGCCAAGTACTTCGCCATCAACCTCCGTTCTGGATATTGGCAGATCTCTGCTCAGGAAAGAGATCGTGCGAATACGGCTTCTGTCACCGCGGATGGCCTCTAACAATTAAAGGCGATGCCTATCGGCTTATGTAATGCCCCTGTGGCCTTCGAGCGCACGATGGACTCCTTAATACGCGGGTTCAAATGGACCACATGGCTGTGCTACCTCGATGACGTCATCGTAATTTCATCAACATTTGAAAGCCACCTCCATCATGTTTCGGTTATTCTTGGCATCTTCCGACGAGCTGGCCTTCAGTTGAACTCCAAGACGTGTAGCTGCGGCCGCCGGGATCGAGGTCCTAGGACATTTGGTCAACACCCATGGCATCCAGCCGGACCCCGATAAAATTCGAGCCGTAAGTCGTTTTCCTATACCGAAATCCAGCAGCGCCGTGTGCACCTTCCTCGGACTTTGCTCATATTTCCGGCGATTTGTACCAAACTTCGCGGAAATCGGCCGTCCACTCACGCAGCTTCTAAAAGAGGTCTCCTTTTCCTGGGGCCACGAACAATCGGCCGCCTTCGTTCTTCTTATTGCCAACCTCACCGGTCCACCAGTGTTCGCTAACTTCAATCCGTCATCGCCCACAGAAGTACGCACCGACGCAAGTGGTAATGGAATTGTGCAGTTCTCGCACGTCAGCTTGGTTTCCCTCGCGTCATCGCCAATGCCTGACGACTTCTCTCTGCGGCCGAACAGAATTATTCCATCACTGATTGTGAGTGCTTAGCCCTAGTCTGGGCCATTACGAAGCTCCGCCCGGCCATTCAGAGAAGTCGCTGACCACCACGCATTGTGTTGGCTTTCTACACTCAAAGACCCTACTGGCCGCCTTGGATGTTGGGCTGCGCCTTCAGGAAAACAATTTCACGGTAGTACATAAGTCTGGCCAGTTGCATCAAGCCTTCACATTCGCAAAATTATCAATCGCCTTAGCGCCGATCGCCATGTCCCTTCCCTGTGTTTGTGCTAGACGACAGCACCTTATACCGGTACAATATACGACCTGATGGGCCCGATCTTCAACTAGTAGTTCCTCAGCACCTACGCAAAGCAGTTCTTGAACAGTTTCACAACGTTCCCACAGCGTGTCATCTAGGCGTCTCTCGCACATACGACAGTGTGCGCCGTCGGTTCTTTTGGCCAGGAATGAATGCACGATGCAGCCACGTAGCTGCGGACCCCGCAGTGCGCCGCTACGTGGATGCTTGTCACCGCTGTCAAAGCCGGAAAAAGCCACCAGTTTTACCAGCTGGACTTCTGCAGCCGAACGACATTCCCATAAACCCATTTTCTCGAGTGGGTCTAGATATTCTAGGGCCTTTCCCACTGTCCGCATCGGAGATCAAATGGATTGCGGTGGCCACTGATTACACCACACGCCACGCTGTCACACGGGCAATACCAACCAGTTGTGCAAGTAATGTCGCTGTTTTACGCCTCAACGACGTTATACTAGTCCATGGAGCTCCCCGCCAACTGCTCACCGACCGTGGCCGTTGCTTTCTTGAGCGTATAGTCGACGAGATCCTACGGTTGTGCAACGTTCGTCATTCTTTCACGACTGCCTACCATCCACAGATGAACGGACTTACCGAACGCCTTAAGCAGACTCTGATGGGCATGCTGTCTATGTACGTTTCTGATGACCACCACGACTGGGACATAACGCTGACATTTGTGATATTTGCATACAATTCGTCGCATCGCAACACTACCGGCTACTCCCTCTTCTATCTTTTATACGGCCGGGAACCTCTGCTTCCTTTTGACAGCCTGCTCCCTTCTGTCCCTACTACGAGCTCATATGCTCGTGACGCCATAGCCCTAGCTGATGCTGCCCACGTTGTTGCTCGCAGCCGACTCGCAGCCTCCAAGCACACCCAAAAACGTTGCTATGATTCCTGTCACCGCAACACCCAGCATTCTTGCAGCTATCTCGTGCTGCTTGGACCCCAGCTCGCCGCGTTGGCCTCTCAGAAAAGCATTTGCCCCGTTATACAGGACCGTACCGTATTTTACAAAGCTCATTGATTCATCATCAATGCACCAGATGGCAGCACCGTAGATGATGTCATCGATGCACTCAAAACAGTCACCGGCCCAGCCGGAGTTAAGTCCCTCCAACATATGGGAGGAGTAAAGTTTGGTGTCGCTGCTGCCTCAAACAGCGCTGCCATGAAGCTCGAGACTCGAGGCGCTATTTTGCTTAATGGCGTTTCAGTGCCAGCATTCTTGCAGCTATCTCGTGCTGCTTGGACCCCAGCTCGCCGCGTTGGCCTCTCAGAAAAGCATTTGCCCCGTTATACAGGACCGTACCGTATTTTACAAGTGTCTCCAGTGAGATACAAAATTGCGCCCTTGCATCCCGCACGCCATACCTCTACACCCCGCACCGAGAAGGTCCATGGTGCACGCCTCAAAGCGTTCTACACGGACCCTCGTTTGGACGCTAGTGCGCAGAGGGACGGTGCTTTTCAGCCGGCGAGGTAGTGTTACATTAGGCGGTGCATGCACTGATATGCGCATAAGGAAGGAAGAAGAAGAATCTCTTGAGATTTGGGGAAGACACCGTTCAAGCAATGTCGGCTGGTGCCTGCAGAAAACGCCTGTTTCTTGAAAGCCTTTTTTTCCGTTTTCGCTCTGTGCAACCTGAAGCTTAACTACCCCGTAATAATAACAATGTTCGATGGAGCCTTCTTAGACGAATGTGTCGGTCGTCTGGCTGGGCCCAGTAGGCTGCCGTAGCACTCTTCATTCAGTGCATTAGAAGGCACCTCGACACCCATCATAATCCTTTTTCTTCTCCCATTCCCCTTCCCCATTGCAGAGTTGCAGAGCAGATTTTAATCATTCCGGCCAACCTCTCTGCATTTCCTTTCAATAAATTCATTTATCTATCTATCCACTTACATACAGTGCCAAGCAGTTGAGGACTACAGCCAATTAAGGAACACAAAAGCTCTGTATAAGACAATCAAAGATATCAAAGGAAGCTTCTGTGCTAAGCTGGGCATGATAAAGGACAAACGAGGCAAGGACCTCACTGAAGCCTCAGAGATAAAAAAGAGGTGGCAGGAATACACAGAAGAACTGTACAAGAAGGACCCGAATGTACAAACCCAATATAAGACGGCTGTGATTATTGATCTCGAGCCGGGCATCCTAAAGAGTGAAGTTGAATGGGCCTTAGCCAGCCTTGCTAAGAACAAAGCTAGCGGAATTGATGGCATTCCAGCTGAGTTGCTTCAAAACCTAAACCATGACGCTGTTAACATTCTGCATACATTATGTCAGAAGATTTGGACAACCCTGCAGTGGCCACAGGATTGGAGGAGGTCAGTTTACATCCCCATTCCAAAGAAAGGCAGTGCCAAAGATTGTTCCAACTACCGCACGATTGCGCTTATTTCGCATGCTAGCAAGGTGATGTTGAAAATCCTCCAAGGTAGGCTACAGCAGTATGTGGATCGGGAGCTTCCGGACGTGCAAGCTGGGTTTCGCAAGGGCAGAGGAACTAGAGACCAAAATGCCAACCTTCGCTAGATCATGGAAAAAGCAAGAGAGTTCCAGAAACCCATCTACTTCTGCTTTATTGATTACGCGAAAGCGTTTGACTGCGTAGATCACAGCAGATTGTGGCAAGCTCTTCAAGAGATGGGAGTTCCAATTCACCTCATCTGTCTCCTCAGAAACCTGTATGAAGGACAAGAGGCGACAGTCAGAACTGGGCATGGTCTTACTGATTGGTTTCCGATTGTGAAAGGAGTGAGGCAAGGTTGCATACTGTCGCCCTGCCTGTTTAACCTATATGCAGAGTGCATCATGAGGAAGGCCGGTCTGGACGAGTCTTCAGCTGGAGTGAAGATTGCTGGAAAACGTATCAACAAGCTTAGATATACGGATGATACCACTTAAATGGCAGAAAGTGAAGTGGAACTCAAGAGACTTCTGATGCGCGTACAAGAAGAGAGTGAGAAGTTTGGGCTTAAACTGAACATTAAAAAGACAAAGATCATGGCATCTTGCCCTATCAAGTCCTGGAGCATCAATGGACAAGAAGTGGAAGCTGTGACAGATTTTCTCTTCTTGGGCTCCAAGATTACCTCGGAAGGAGACTGCAGCCATGAAATTAGGATAGCCTGCTTCTGGGAAAGAGAGAAATGGTTAGCCTTGACCGCCTAGTAAAGAGCAGAGACGTTAGTCTGCCAACCAAGATCCGTATAACTCGTGCTATGATTTTTCCAATTGTGATGTAGGGATGCGACAGTTGGACTGTGAAAAAGGCTGACCGCCGAAGAATTCACGCGTTTGAATTGTGGTCCTGGCGAAGACTCTTGAGAGTTCCTTGGACTGCCAGAAAATCAAATCAGTCGATATTGTCGACCATAAACCCTGACTGCTCATTGGAGGGCCAAATTCTAAAGTTAAAGCTCAGCTACTTTGGTCATCTTATGAGAAGAGAGGAGTCGCTGGAGAAAGATTTGATGTTGGGAAAGGTTGAGGGTCGCCGGAGAAGGGGTAGGCAGTGAACGCGATGGTTAGATGGCATCCTCGAGGTACTGCAGATGAAGTTATGTGATGTTAGGAAGATAGAGACCGGAAAGCGTGGCGTGACATGGTCCATAGGGTCACGAAGAGTCGGACACGACTGAACGACTGAACTGAGAACTGATCTATCCACTTGCAAGAAAAATTCCCCCTCAAACTAGATCAGCGTATCAGCTAGATTTTGTCGCAAGTTGCTGAAACCCCGTTCCCGCTCGGAGCCACAACTCTCGTATGAGATTTGCCCCTTTGGGTTGAATAGGACAGGGCAGGACAGTGTAGCAGAGTTCTAAGCAAACTAACAGTAGCAACTTGTCAGTTCCAGAAGAATCTGGCCTGCCTCTTTCTTGTCGGGCAGGAAGCTCTTGTCTTTTGTATGGTCGAGGTTAGGGGAGACATTAATCATGGCTAAATTTGGCGCCACAGGAATACGACATTTTTCGTTCCGATCACACATTTCAGTTGGTTGACAGTGACAACAGAATCGTTATTTCGGGCAAAAGCCTTGTATAATGCTTTGCAATAATTTCACCTTGCCGCAAGTGCAATCATTACTCCGAAAACGTAGTACGACACGTCGAGAACTCTTGCCAAGATGATCCGGATCAACCTCATAAATAACTTGGCGTATAGATGCATTGAAATTGCTCGTGCTAGCATCGCCTTTTATTCTGGCGAAAGCGGTACCTACCAGTACCTCTTCGATAAATATAGATTTCATTTTTTTCTTCTTGTGACCTACCGAGGCGAAAAGTTTTTCCGCATTGGTGTATGGGGTCCGGGTCGTCTGCGTTGACTTTGTCAGTTGCCTAAACTCAAAGTATAGCAAATGCGTCCAGTCAGGCTTGTGTTGCCCCGATGGCTCAGTATAGAATATTCGGAACAAATAATTTACTTCTGGTTCAATCGCCTGCCATGCAATGGTAGCGGATAGTTTTACTTTTATTGCCTGCCGGCTTGTTATTGAAGTTGGTCCTCAATCAGCGTGGTCCCTCCTGGAAACTTCGAAAATATGCCTTAGGAGTATTGTTTCAAATGTTCCTGGCTCGTTCTACTATATGCCGCTCGGCCTCGGAGATGTGCACCGGTGCTGACAAAAGTAATCGGCGCACGCTATTTGCTTGTGAAATGTTTCACGTGTTGCTTAATTTAAACTGGTAGTCGTGGTGTGCGCAAAATGGTAGCAGATGTCGTTGCCTGTTCGCATGGACAAATATCGTTTTCCTGTCTCCAGTGCAGAAAGAGTCATGTTAACGTGAAAGGAAAAGCATGCTCCGGTTATGTATGTCCGCACCTATACGTCGTTGAGAAATCAGGCCGAGTTTCTGAAAGCAGCAAGATGCTTCCCGAGCCAATATATAGCCTGGCTAAAAACAGATGTAGGACCTTATATTTATCCATTGGGAAGGCCGGCAAACATGCGATGATGTTTTTCCTGTTTTGAACGAATAATTATATATATTCCTATTGACTGGCAGTTCTATATTGGCAACCCAGCCTTATCTGTCGGGTATCGTAATATTTGTCATCGGGTGTTCTTCGCTGCTTTTGAATGGGTTTGAATATTTTCATGCTCTGAAATTCATTGGTACCGCAATATTTCTGAACCAAGCACACTTACTGGCGTGCATAATATTTGGAATTTATATGTTGGTTTCATGTTTTCTTGCCAATCCGTTGCTTTGAGTCATCACATGCTTGCAGCTGTTTGTGCAATCTCATTGGAAAATGCACTCAAGCCAAACTAGAAATATGTATCGTGAATTCGATTTTTTATTTACTAATGGAAGAACGCGCACATGGCCCAGAGGTTTAAGTAAGATTGTTTGCGGAAGTTGTGACCGGTGCCATGCTCAATGGAAGACACAGTGGCTATATAAGGGAAGCAGCAGCTGTACTTAGGTCGCTGTTGAATCTGGTGTTTCCCAAAGGCGGCGCCGGCATCGTCCAAGAGCCGGTCAAGGGGTTAAATGGTGGTCAGTTGCAGATGACGTCTGAGAAACGTCAACATGCTGTCTCCTTCAGTCACTCCTGCGTTCAATTGCTATGGGAATCCATCTGATGATGAACACTATATTTCAGTGATGCCGATGTCGTCCTTGCAATAGATATGGCATCTGCAGAAACAGAGATAATTAAAAGAAATATATTCTTTGCCCGGCTCTCCACGCGCATTTATCGTGTGTCTTATCTCCGTCAGGGAAGATCTCAGCAGCAGTCTATCTTTAGGAACCTTGCAGGATGGGTAATATATGTTTTGTAATGTTTCCCTGTGCGACCAGCCTGTGCGCCCTGCTAAACTCCTTGTAGCTGAAGACATCGACATTCCTCCTTGTGTTCTCGTTCCCCTTCTTTCAACCTCTGCCCTCCCTAGCCCCGCCATCTTTGCACCCAGGCTCACCTTCGCCCCACCGTAACCACCTCTTTCCCTGTTCTAATGATTTCTGATGGCGGCTGTACGATCTATGTTTCCAACCCCTTTTCCTGCCCGACGGCTGCTCTTCGTGGCGAGTGCCTCGGCTACATTGAGGAATCTAGACCTTGATCACAATTACCTGCTCTCTGAATCTAGCGTTTTTCCCTACGTCGCTGCCCTGACGACTTGTGCGGCTACGAGTGGTAAGCCTACTTTCGACGCCTTTCATCGAACCATCCCTATCGACCTTCCATCAGCTCAACGTGACAAAATATTTGCTCGCCTTTAGCGCTTCTGTGCACCATTTGACGTGTCCCAGCTTTCCTTAGGCCACGCCTTAACTGTCTCTCACGAAACTAACAGTGGTACGTACGCCCCCTTCCGGCAGCGAACATACGCGTGTCGCCCACGGAGTGCCGCGTAATCCGTGACAATGCCGCCGATACGCTTCGACGGGGCATCATATGACCATCTCACAGCCATTGGGCCTCCCCCGTTGTCTTGGCGAGAAAAAAGATTTCACGATCCGTTTCTGCGTGGACTAACGGCGTCTGAATACGATAACCCGCAAGGATGTTTATCTACTAACACGAATAGATGAGTGGCTTGACTTTTTTGAAGGAGCGGAGCATTTTTCGTCGCTTAATTTAACCTCCGACTATTGGCAAGCACTGATAGGGTGATGTTCCTCGGCACCAGGGGTGCGCCGTCAGAGACGGTATACATGTTGAAGCGGAGGTCCCTTGCGCCAGAGGTGCCCCGTCGGAGACGGTATGAACGAAGTCTTGAAGAGAGGAGTTCACGAGAATAATAACTGAACATTTATGTACAGAGTATTTACAACAGAGATGCAAGCTGGAACTGGCTAACTGGGAAATATTCCCACCTCGACATAGCCGACGATGCAGAGCATCTAAACCTAGCCCTGAACGCCGGACTGGGCACTCGGGCTCGGTTTTACCACTTCAGGTCCAGCCCAAACTTGCACAACGTCCAACCACCACAAACATCAACCTGATTGGTTGGTTCCGACGTCCAGCTCCCCCTTCTACTTTAAGAGAACTAAAAACTCTCTCTCATTGAACAAAAGGAAAAACAAAACTCCTAGGATCACGTCTTTCGTAAATTCCGCGGTTCGCGTGGCCGTTCACTTGGCCGTTGCAACGTTCAAGTCAATGGGTACCGTTGCTCCAAAAAAAAAAAGAAAAGAGTCGTCCGTGGTTCTGTCACCGCTCGGCAGTCCTCACGAGTGAACCGCTCTTGTTAGAGCTCTCCAAGACATTAAATCGGACACTCGCGTGGACGAGCGTCCCACCTGCCACCGCGAGGTCGAGGGAGTGCGCTCATCCCGGTGTACAAAAAAGGGGGGGGGGGAGAAAAGAGCGGTCAGCGATCCTGCCATGCCTCGCCTGTCGTCACGAGTACAGTGCTACTGTTAGGCACTCGCCACCTCATTCCATTTGGTGCCCGTGTGAATATGTGTATCGCCTGCGACTGCGGGGTTAGGACGGCTCGTGCAAGCTGGTGTTCACCACATCACTCACTGTAACTCAGCTCATAACGCTCGTCATCCTAAATGGCTTTGCGTGCTTCAGCAGGTGCTTTGCGGCGCCCTCCTGTCTGCACACCACCTGCGGCCACTCCTGCTACGAGAAAAAGGAGGAGCTGTGATGGTCGCCATCTACTTTCCGCAATTTCCCGCACTGATCTGTTGTGCCCGTCGGTCCCTTACACGCCCCTTCTAAGATTTTACATGGGGCCCAAAGGCGCCGTTTAGAAGTAGTTTAATCAAGGGACCGATACAGCCCAGCGCCCCTTCAGGGGTATGCTCAGTTCAGTTCAGTCGTTCAGTCGGATCCGACTCTTCGTGACCCTATGGACCATGTCAAGCCACGCTTTCCGGTCTCTCACAGTCTTCCTAACATCACATAACTTCATCTGCAGTGCCTCGAGGATGCCATCTAACCATCGCGTTCGCTGCCTACCCCTTCTCCGGCGACCCTCAACCTTTCCCATCATCAAATCTTTCTCCAGCGACTCCTCTCTTCTCATCAGATGACCAAAGTAGCTGAGCTTTAACTTTAGAATTTGACCCTCCAATGAGCAGTCAGGGTTTATGGTCGAGAATATCGACTGATTTGATCTTCTGGCAGTCCAAGGAACTCTCAAGAGTCTTCGCCAGCACCACAATTCAAACGCGTCAATTCTTCGGTGGTCAGCCTTTTTCACAGTCCAACTCTCGCATCCATACATCACAAGTGGAAAGACCATAGCACGAGTTATACGGATCTTGGTTGGCAGACTAATGTCTCTGCTCTTTACTAGGCGGTCAAGACTAACCATTGCTCTCTTTCCCAGAAGCAGGCGTCTCCTAATTTCATGGCTGCTGTCTCCTTCCGAGGTAATCTTGGAGCCCAAGAAGAGAAAATCTGTCACAGCTTCCACTTCTTGTCCATTGATGCTCCAGGACTTGATAGGGCAAGACGCCATAATCTTTGTCTTTTTAATGTTCAGTTTAAGCCCAAACTTCTCACTCTCTTCTTGTACGCGCATCAGAAGTCTATTGAGTTTCACTTCACTTTGTGCCATTAAAATGGTATCATCCGCATATCGAAGGTTGTTGATACGTTTTCCAGCAATCTTCACTCCAGCTGAAGACTCGTCCAGACCGGCCTTCCTCATGATGTACTCTGCATATAGGTTAAATAGGCAGGGCGACAGTATGCAGCCTTGCCTCACTCCTTTCTCAATCGGAAACCAATCAGTAAGACCATGCCCATTTCTCACTGTGGCCTCTTGTCCTTCGTACAGGTTCCTGAGGAGACAGATGAGGTGAATCGGAACTCCCATCTCTTGGAGAGCTTGCCACAATCTGCTGTGATCTACGCAGTCAAACGCTTTCGCGTAATCAATAAAGCAGAAGTAGATGGGTTTCTGGAACTCTCTTGCTTTTTCCATGATCTAGCGAAGGTTGGCATTTTGGTCTCTAGTTCCTCTGCCCTTGAGAAACCCAGCTTGCACGTCCGGAAGCTCCCGATCCACATACTGCTGCAGCCTACCTTGGAGGATTTTCAACATCACCTTGCTAGCATGCGAAATAAGCGCGATCGTGCGGTAGTTGGAATAATCTTTGGCACTGCCTTTCTTTGGAATGGGGATGTAAACTGACCTCCTCCAATCCTGTGGCCACTGCAGGGTTGTCCAAGTCTTCTGACATAATGTATGCATAATGTTAACAGCGTATGCACAACTGCCCAATTGCGACCCCAACACCCTCAACACAACATACGGACAAACAATACTGAAATAATGCGGGGGCACAACAACAACAACAAATAAACAGCATATGATCCGGCACAAAAACCAACACAGAAAGCAAAAATTAGGAGTGGTCACTTCACACAAACACAAAGTTTTCGTGCACACCTTGTGCCTCACACAAAGTTCAAATTCATGCGCAGGCATAAGTTCTCGGGCTCGCGCACACCCTTTTTGTCCTCGCGAACACCCACACCTACACGCACACTTGCAAGGCTTCACCACTCATATGCGCCAGTGTATAGTCCATGGACGCAAACCTGAGTCTCCCCGGTCGCACCTTTTGTCGCTATGTGCGCTCGAGCCGGCTTGCGAATGCCTTGGATCGTAGTCGCAACATAGTGAAAACTCACCCGCTGGTGTCCCCCGGGATCGACGACCTCCTAGCTATCACTAGTGCCTAAACACTCTATCTGTGATGCTCTCGAGGGCACGCTCTGAATTTTGTGCCGCGAGAATCCGACTTGCGCTTTGCCCTGTTCACCAACTTTGCGTGGGCGAAAGAAACCCGTGCGCCGCGTGACCTGACGTGATGACAGTAGATAGCATGGTAGCTCAGGCGTGCTTGCAATATATGGGCTACGCACCAGTCTACGTGCCCTTTACCAAGATGGGCGCCTTTCGCCCCATTCCCTTCGTCCCTAGCATTCCGAATGCCGTGCCCTGCTTGACAGGAATTTTTCGCCTCCGTGGCATCATCTAACACTCCATGTGGAGGAACTGCTTTGCTGTCACTTGACACAAATTTGTTTGGTGGCGCTCTTTGTCCTCGGGCAACGCGATCCGAGTTTAGTCTAGTGCATATTTTGAAACCTGCCTAGCCCTGTCTGAATCTTTCCCCGCTGGCCCGTCTCCATCCTCAGCCTCAAGTGCAACTCCCTTGCTGTGGACGGCAGTACAGACCAAAAAAACGTCAGCCGAAGTGCATTCGCGCGAACACGATAAATTTCCGGCGGCCACTAGCTCGATCACATAACATTCATCGGCCTCGACAGTTTCAAGCTGTGCGAACCGCTCCTTCTCGGAACTCGCCTAAGGCTGCTTTTGTGACCTCATAAAATATTTTTCAAAGGAACCTGGTTCGCTTCTTGCCGATACCTGGCCGCTTTCCGTTTGATCGCTTGGCTCTGGAGAAGCCGCCATATCCTCATTCAAAGAGCATGTCAGTAACTGAGAGTTGTCTAGTTTTCCATCAGACACTTTAAAATCGATTGTCTCGATTAGGCTCGTGCCACCAGAGCTGTACTGCTCGTTTTCTTTATCCTTACTTGACCTGCTTAATAAGCAATTGTTTTCCGGCTCCGGGGGTGTAACCAGTAGCTCTATGCTTGAAACATCTGCGCCCACTGCCCTCATCCACCGTGTTGCCATAGCGATCTTCCGATCAGATTCATGGCGCTCCGCTATTGCTATTTCAATCGCGTGGTCCAAATCGAGCATACTGTCCCTGAGAATGGGCGCATTTCCTCCTTTTAGCCTGCAATTCTGCCTGCACCTCCTTTAACCGCGTCTGTTCCTCTTCCAAAATTAGTCTTCTATCCATTTCTAGTTATTTTCCTCAACCGAGGTTTCAAATGAGAATTTAACCATGCGGACACACGCACTCTTAAACTGCACTACCGGCTCGAATGCAGAGAGACATGAACAATGGGACCGGTTTGGATGTGTTGATCCCCATTGAACGCTCTCCAGTGTCGATGTCCGCCGCCACCTTTAGTGGAACCTGCGACGCGCTACCGCTAGCCTCGGGCCTTGGGTGTGTTGCTGTCTATTTGCGTAGATCCGCCGTTGACCGACGCGCTGCGCTTCCTAACTGGCTGTAGTCCCGCGTCCCTGGCACGTTCTTCTGGTCCCTACTGCTCCATCTCCTGGTCTTATTTGCTGCAGCTTCTCGCTGCCTGCACCTCATCCGTCTTCTCAGGTGCCTTACTTTGTCTACACGTGACCAGTAGAGACAGCCTGTACGACTGCGCCAGTGATGGCAATCCTGTCAGACTGCGCCAGTGATGTTTCGTTGCACCATAGTTGCGCCGTCAGAGACGGTATACCGTGTTGCAGCGGAGATGCCTTGCGCCAGAGGCGCCCCGTCCGAGACGGTATGCAGCGATGACCTGAAGACAGGAGTTTACGAGAAGAATAACTGAACATTTATATAAAAAGTAAACATTCACAGAATGTACAACAGAAATACAACTTGAAACTGGCTAGATGGGAAATATTCCCACCTCGACATAGCCGACGATGCAGAGCATCTAAACCTAGCCCTGAACGCCAGACTGGGCCCTCTGGCTCGGTTTTACCACCTCAGGTCCAGCCCTAATTTCCACCACGTCCGATCACCACAAACATCAACCTGATTGGTTGGTTCCAACGTCCAGCTCCTCCTTCTACTTTATGAGAACTAAACCCTCTCTCTTATTGAAAAAAAAGGAAAAGCAAAACTCCTAGAGCCACGTCCTTCCTACATTCCGCGGTACACGTGGCCGTTCACCTGGCCGTTGCAACGTTCAAGTCAATTTGTACCGTTGCTGCAAAAAAAGAAAAGAGTGGTCCTGGTTCTGTCACCGCTCGGCTGTCCTCACGAGTGAAGCGCTCTTGTTAGCGCTCTCCACCACATTCAATCGGACGCTCACTCAACGAGCATCTTACCTGCAACCGCGAGGACGAGACAGCGCGCTCAACCCAGTGCACAAAACCGGGGGAAAAAGAAAAGAGCGGCCAGGGTCCTGCCACGGCTTGCTTGTCGTCACGAGTGCAGTGCTATTGTTAGGCGCTAGCCACCGCATTCCATTGGGTGCCCGCGTGAATGTGTGTATGACCTGCGACTGCGGGGTTAAGACGGCGCGTGCAAGCTGGTGTCCACCACGTCAATGGCTGTCACTCAGCTCGTAACGCTCGTCATCCTAAATGGCTTTGCGTGCTTTTCCAGGTGCCTCGCGGCGCCCTCCTGTCTGCACACCACCTGCGGCCACTCCTGCTAAGAGAACAAAGAGGAGCTGGGCTGATAGCCACATACTTTCCCCGACTTCCCGCGCTAATCTGTTGTGCCGGTCGGTCCATTAGAGATGGCTTCCACTGGCCGTTCTAAAACAGCCTTCATCACTCCCGACAGCTTGTATGAATTCAACGTGATGCCGTTTGGCCTGCGCAACGTCCCAGCCACCTTCGTGAGAATGATGGATAATATTCTCAGCGGGCTCAATTGGGAAACGTGTCTTTGTTATCTGGATGACATTGTCTTTTCTCGAAAGATTTCCCTTCCCACATCCTGTGCCTTCAGCGCGTACTTACGTGCCTTACTGAAGCCGGTCTAAAACTCAACTTGGAAAACTGTAACTTTGCCGCTACAAAGCTCTCACTATACTCTATCATGTCATGTCAAAAAATGGCGCCTTACCACATGCTACCAAACTTCTTGCCTTTGCAGACTTCCCCAAGTCTTCAACCTTGAAAAAACTTTGCAGAATTGTCATCGCTTTATCCGCAATTTCGCAAGTCACATCGCCCCTTTAACGCAGCTTCGCATATTCCGAGTACGATTATGGTGGCACCCTCACCAAATCAGAATCTAACTATTCTGTGACCGAAAAGGAGTGTTTGGCATTCAGATAAACAATAGCTAAGTTTCGTTCATATATTTACAGTCGCCCATTAAGCGTCGTTACAGACCACCATGCGCTCATTTGGCTGTCCCCCCTCAAAGACCCCTCTGGCCGCCTCGCCTACTAGGCATTACGTCTTCAGGAGTACAACATCCACGCCATCTATCGATATTTACGCAAGCACACCGACGCTGACGCCCTTTTCCGTTCACCGCTTCCTAACGATACGATGGCTGGCATGGTCTGTGCCTGCATAATATCGCCATTCAACATTACCAACATCCTATATGAGAAGCAGAAGGATCCATGGATATCCTCACTCTTAACATTCCGGACTACGCCCGCCGCAACGTCTTCTTTCCGTGCACTTTGTCGTCAGGCCCACTATTTCGCCATTTGTGATGGATTTTTATCCCACCGCAGTTACCATCCTACAGGCCGAAAGTGGCTGCTCGTGATTCCCCACATCTGCGTGCTGCAATATGCGCCTTTGCAAATGTCAATCCCAAATTCGGCCATGCAGGTGTCCTGAAAACGCGTGCTCGACTGCGTATGTGATATTACTGGTGCGGCATGTACCGGTTCATTTGACAATACTGCCGATCCTGTACCGCCTGCCAAAGTTGGAAGAACACCCCCTTCCCAGCCAGCCGCTCTACTGCAGCCATTGCCTTGCCCCAGCCGCCCTTTTGACCTTGTCGGCATCGATCTATATAGCCCGCTTGCGACAACTTCGGCCAACAGGGTCATCGTAGCCGTTGACCACCTCTCATGTTACGTGGAAACATCGGCCTTCCAATCTCCTACCGCATGGAATGTTGCTTCGTTCATCTTGCATCGCCTGGTCCTTCTTCACGGCGCACCAAAATAACTGCTCACTGACCGTGGACGTGTGTTTGTTTCCGACACCGTCGAAGCCCTCCTTAAGCAGTGCCATATCATTCACCGGAGCACGACAGCTTATCACCCAAAACCGAACGGCACGAATAAGTGATTAAATCGCACTCTTACTGACATGCTAGCCATGTACGTTGAAAGCGCTCAATCTAATTGGAACGAGGTGCTGCCTTTCGTAATGTACGCTTACAATACGGCTACGCAGACAACAACTTTGCTTCCCCCGTTCTTTCTTTTATACGGTCGTGAAACCGGGTCCACAGTGGATACCATCCTGCCCTACTGCCACGAAGCTGTCTGAAGCGCACACATTTGCCGAAGAAAGCCAACATTTTACGCGCTCCTTCACAATGGCGAACCAGGCTCACCAAAAGCATAGTTAGGATAAGACAAATCTAACGCCTTCATATTCCTCCAGTGCACTTGTTTGGCTCTGGGTACCTTCCTCCCCTGCCGGCCTCTCATCTAAACCTCTATCGCGTTACCATGGACCTTATCGAATACTCAAACCGCCTTCTCCGCGAATTATGTAGTAGAGCCCTTGGACCCATCTCCAGACCATCGCCGCCGCGGCCGAGAAACTGCACTCGTCGAACGCCTCAATCCCTGTTATAATCCGCCTACCCTTTCCTAACCATGAGTCGCCAGTACGGCTCCTTTTCGACGCGTTGATATCGTAATAATTCCGACCGACAGCAGCTCACGCGAAAACTCGAGGAGCTCGACGAAATGGAGCCGAAGCCTTGTTAATGCTGCAGAGCTGGTTCGAGCGATACTCATTCGCTTTGTTCTCGAACATTGCCTACCGTCCAGGTGTTCTAATAAACACCTTACAGCTTAATTACTTTTGATTACAGCTAATTTTATGCTAGAAATGTTTCTCTTTTTTGCGTTTTGCCATTATAATTCAGCACTGCATGAGAGCATTAATTGAAATATGGGAAGTTCGTAGTACCATAAGCATCAAGGCAAGTTCTTTTCTTTGAAAAAATGGCTTCTTGTGCTCCGTAATAAAGTATTGTACTTGCGAATTTAGTAAACATGTGGCAGGTTGCATTCCTGATTTATTTCCGCAAATGCAATAAGCGGAGGGCTTTCCGCCTTGAGAGCAAGCCATATCGAACGTCGGACTACCGTAGACAATTAGTGGGAACAAAATGCTGGGACACGTTGAAGTAATTTCTTTCAGGCGCATGGCAAAGTTCGCGTGTAGAATGAAATATACGATCATAAAACACGCGAAGAGATCAGCAAAGTCCAGGCTCTTTGTTTTTCTTCGATACTTCTTGAGTTCTTCAGCACCTGTGGAAGGTGCTGGTTGATCTGAATGGCAAAGTGTAGTTCGCGAGCGCACACACACACACACACGCACACACACAAACAAACACAACCTCAAACAAATGACGACAACCTTTAAAAAGCAAGACAAAGTTTAACTTTATATAATAAAAACACCAAGTATAGAAAACGTATTTCCAAAAACAGAGAGGCGAATACATTTTGACAAAAGACAACGAAAACTAAGCACAACTCCACGAACAGGCCCGCTAACTGCAACATGAGCTCACTGCTCTATTTACGACCTGTCTAAGCCGGGGCCTGCCTTGCTACCGTTATCGTAGCTTTGTTGACGACCATAAACGCTGATCGCCGCGCGGCTGGTGCTCCGAGACTAGTACTTGAGCACGACCCAAGACCCAAGGGGAGAAGCTTACAGGGAGCTTAAGGGGAGAAGACGAAGACGAAAGAAGAAGGAAGCAGCTCTTGGTGCTCCGGAATATTTGGTTTTATCGAGTCCCCAGGGTCTTGTTTGCAAGTGCGTTTGCTCGGAGGGCCCCTGTCGTCTTCCAGGGACCCTCCGGGGACCTCTACTGGCGTCCGTCCACGCTGCAGCGATACTTTGCAACCTTCAGGGCTCAGCTGGCAGCCTGGGTAGGCCTGACAGTTGCTCGAACAACCATGGCTGACACGGTTGCTGTTGCTGGCAACGACGGCATATTTGCTGATTCTACCGCGACCCCTCCAGCCACAGCGGACTTTTCCGACAGTAAGGCTGACCTTCCGGACGTTACTCCTTTCTTGCAAGATTCTGCCCCGGAAGTGAATGCTGATTGCTATTCGCATTCGCCTTCGGAGACGAGTTTGACTCATCTGACTACCTTACCTGG